>NW_027509866.1:10000000-10300000 GCF_051311805.1 Agelaius phoeniceus | reverse complement strand
GTTGCTAATGAATTTTATTACTCCAGAGGCTTCTTTCTTGAGCTCTTCAGTTGAGGAATTCAGTGAAAAATGCTCATAAACATTTGTTTAAAACACCTGAATAAGAACATCCCTGAGGAATAATTGAAGTTTTCAATTCTTCTGTGGTTAATTACACAAATTTCAGAATAGTTTTCAATGTGAATCCGGTGTATTGAAATAAAAAGGGGAGAGAACTGCTTTATCCAGTATTCTTTTCCTGTTTATAGTTTGGTATAAGCAATGTCCAATTGATATTGACTCCCAGCACATTCTAATGCTGTGTGAAGAGATATAAAAATCAAGACCCTTCATGGCTGACAATCAATAACACTTTGTCCTCACCCCCTCCCCACCATTTCCCTCATCCAGCCCCTGGAACTCCTATGGATCAAGAATGGTGTGGCCAGCAGGAGCAGGGCAGTGATTCTTCCCCTGTGCTCAGCACTGCTTGGGCAGCACCTCGAGTGCTGTGTCCATTTCTGGGCCCCCAATTTAGGAAGGACACGGAGGGACTGGAGTGTGTCCAGAGAAGGGCAACAAGGCTGGGGAGGGGTCTGGAAAACAAGTCCTGTGAGGAGCACCTGAGGGAGCTGGGGTTGTTTATCCTGGAGAAGAGGAGGCTCAGGGGAGACCTCATCACTCTCTACAACTCCCTGACAGGAGGGTGCAGCCAGGTGGGGATTGGATCTTTTCCCAGGGAACAGGGACAGGACAAGGGGACACAACCTTTAGCTGCACCTGGGGAAGTTCAGGCTGGACATTAGGAAATATTCTCCACACAAAGGGTGATTGGGCATTGGAATGGGCTGCCCAGGGAGGTGGGTGAGTCACCGTCCCTGGAAGTGTTTAAGGAAAGACTGGATGTGGCACTGAGTGCCATGGCCTGGGTGACAAGGTGGTGTTGGGTCCCAGGTTGGGCTGGATGCTCTCCAAGGTCTTTTCCAGCTTGGTTGATTCTCTGATGATTGTGACACTGCAGGGCCTGGGGAAGCAAGGGGCCATTGTGACACTTGCGGGGCCTGGTGGCACTAAGAGGACCATGGTGACACTGTGTACGACACTGTGTACAACAGAGCCAAGGGGCCACTGTGACACTTGTGTCACCAGGGCTCCATTGTGACACTGCAGCACCAAGCAATCCATGGTGGCACTCTGAGGCCTCATGGAGCCACAGAGGCCCTGTGAGCCAATGGCCACTGTGACCCTGCAGGGCCTTGTGGAACCATGCAGAGCATTGTGACAGAGCAGGACCTGGTGTCACGATGGGGCCATTGTGACACTGCGGAGCCCCATGGAACCAAGGGGCCAGTGCTGCTCCTCAGGGACTCCTGGAATGAAGGAAACATGTTTGACACCATGGTGGCTCTTGGGACCAAGAGGCCATTGTGACACTGTGGAACCAAGGAGAGCATTGCTGCACTGCCAGACCTCATGGAACTAAGGATCCATTGTGACACTGCAGGGCCTTGGGGACCACGGCACCATTGTGACACTGCAGGGCCCAAGGATCCAAGGGACTTTGTGACTCCAAGGGGTCCCATGGAACCAAAGGGACATTGTGACACTGGGAGGCCTCATGGATCATGGAGACCATTGGGACACACTGGGGTCTCATGGAACCATGGTAACACCAAGTTGTCTGGGAGTGGGGATCTGCTGGAGGGTAGGAGGGCTCTGCACAGGGCCCTGGACAGGCTGGATCCAGGGCCCAAATCCAACAAGGTGAGGTTTAACAAGTCCCAGTGCCAGGTCCTGCACTTTGGCCACAACAACCCCTGCAGCACTACAGGCTGGGGACAGAGTGGCTGGAGAGCAGCCAGGCAGAAAGGGACCTGCAGGGACTGATGGACAGCAGGATGGACATGAGGCAGCAGTGTGGCCAAGTGGGCAAGAAGGCCAAGGGACGTTCCCATGGTGCCAAGTCAGGAACTGCAATGGGGAGTGGGGCCAGAGAGGAAAGGGCAAACAGGGATGGGCTGTTTGCAGGGGAGGGAACAGGAGTAGGCAACAGGTAGAAATTTGTACCAGAAAAGTAAAGAAAGCAAAGGTTAAGCAGAGGAAATGCTCAGGGCAGTTTGGGGGTGGCTGCCAGGCAGCCCTGGCTCTGAGCAACAGCGTCTGCAGTGGCACAGGAAACTCCCAGCTGATGGGAACAAACTTTCTGGCTGAGTGCAGAGGCCAGGACAAAGCTGAGTGGTTTCCCTGGTGTCCCCCAGGCCTTGCTGGCCCCAGGGGCTGATGGCATTTGTGCTCCCTCAGGTTCATCTCCCCATGCCCACATACTGGGGCTGCCCACAGGGGTTTTCTGTGCTGAGCATTGGCCTGGCCGTGTTCTTGAGAGAGCCTGGGCAAGGAGCCTGGAGCCCCCAGGGCCTGGCCTGAGGCGTCAGCGCTGCCCCAGCAGTGCCCATGGCCTGTCCCTGCTGCAGCCCCGGCACTGCCACCCCCAGGGCTGTGCCCGGCCCCGAGAGCACTCAGGCCCTGCAGCAACACCAGGGCCACCAGGGCAGCGGGGCAGGGCCACGGCAGCAGCACTGGCAACACCAAGTGCTGCTGCTGCTGCTGCTGCTGGGCACAGCTGCTGGGCCAGCACTGATCTGCCCCAGCTCTGCACACAGACATTGCTGCTGCAGCTCCAGAGATGGCAACAAAAGGGCAACTATGCAGAAAACTCTGCTGGGACATCCTTTAGTTCCTTTAAAGCCACCGAAAGTGCAGCCCCTCATTGAAACAGTCTGTGGCCACAGGATAGGTGGAGGGAAACAAAATGAGAAATGCCACAAGCAATGGCATTTATTTGTGGACAAGATTAAAAACCTATAATAAAAAGAGAAAGAACCTCCAAAATGAAGCCAACAAGGAGTATCAAAGACGACTTTTATTACAAGTTATTTGCAGAAATTGGCCAGCAGTTTAATGTTCCTGAAAGCATCCAGTCATCAGTCTCCTCACTGCAGCCTTGAGCTCCTGGTTCCTCAGGCTGTAGATGAGGGGGTTCAGGGCTGGAGGCACCACCGAGTACAGAACTGACACTGACAGATCCAGGGATGGGGAGGACATGGAGGGGGGCTTCAGGTAGGTAAATATGCCAGTGCTGACAAACAGGGAGACCACAGCCAGGTGAGGGAGGCAGGTGGAAAAGGCTTTGTGCCGTCCCTGCTCAGAGGGGATCCTCAGCACAGCCCTGAAGATCTGCACATAGGAGAAAACAATGAACACAAAACAACCAAGTCCTAAACAGACACCAACAGCAAGTAGCCCAAGTTCCCTGATATAGGATTTTGAGCAGGAGAGCTTGAGGATCTGTGGGATTTCACAGAAGAACTGGCCCAGGGCATTGCCATGGCACAGGGGCAGGGAAAATGTATTGGCCGTGTGCATGAGAGCATTGAGAAAGGCACTGGCCCAGGCAGCTGCTGCCATGTGGGCACAAGCTCTGCTGCCCAGGAGGGTCCCGTAGTGCAGGGGTTTGCAGATGGACACGTAGCGGTCGTAGCACATGATGGTCAGGAGGGAATACTCTGCTGAGATGAAGATCACAAAGAAAAAGAGCTGAGCAGCACATGCAGTGTAGGAGATGTTGCTGGTGTCCCAGAGGGAATTGTGCATGGCTTTGGGGACAGTGGTGCAGATGGAGCCCAGGTCAGCGAGGGCCAGGTTGAGCAGGAAGAAGAACATGGGCGTGTGCAGGTGGTGGCCGCAGGCTACGGCGCTGATGATGAGGCCGTTGCCCAGGAGGGCAGCCAGGGAGATGCCCAGCAAGAGGCAGAAGTGCAGGAGCTGCAGCTGCCGCGTGTCTGCCAATGCCAGCAGCAGGAAGTGCCTGATGGAGCTGCTGTTGGACATTTGCTGGGGCTGCACATGGAGACCTGTTCATGGAGAAAGGACAATGACAAGTCAGGAGAGGCTGCTTGGAGCCAAACCTGGGCCATTCCCTGTAGACTGTCCCTACATTTGGGACACACCGCCCTTCTAGCTGCTGTGGGAAAGCCTTTGGCTGCAATCAGAGCACAATCACACTCCCCGGGTACCCTGGGATAAACCAGACCCTGCCCAGAGTAGAGGGATCCCTGAAGGTCTCACCCTCTCTCAAGGTCTCTGGGCAAGGTCTCAGCACCCCCTTGTGCCAAGGACACTCTCGGCTCCCTGGGCAAACCCAGCAGCATTTCCTCAGCTGTGGCAGCTCTGCCCTTCCCCGTGGGACATTCAGGGAACTCCCAGAGGCTCTGGCACAGATTTGCACCCAGGAGGGCAGCTCAGAGCCTGGCAGGGCACAGCAAGGAGATCCCTGGCTGTGCCCATGATGGGATCTCAGGGAGGGGGCTCAGCTCATTCCCCTTTGCCATGGACTGCTTTGCCCACAGCCCCACAGGTGCCAGGCAAGCTTGGACACCCCATTCCCATGGACAGCCCTGCCTGGCAGGAATGCCAAGGGCAGTGCCTGACTCAGCTGCTGCAGATGCCAGAGCCTCCCTGAGAGCAGCAGATAACAGTGCCAATGTCAGGGCAGGGCAGAAGCAAGAGCAGATGTTGTGGTGCTGTGCCTGAGAGGGCAGGGCAGAGACAGCCGGGCACTCAGGACAGTGTTCCCGTGCCCAGCTGTGCCCGGCACCTCCCACACACCAACAGTGCCCTCCTGCCCCAGCCCTGCTCTCTCCAGCCCCCTCTCCTTCCCTGAGCATCTCCCTGGGCCTGGACATTCCCTCCTGAGAGGAGCCTTGTCCCTGCCAGCGCTCACAGAGCCCATGCCAGCCTGTGTGCCCTGGCTGGGGCCCTACAGAAACCTGCCTGTGTGCAGGGCCCTGGCTGGGGCAGGCTCTGTGTGCAGCTGGGCAAGGGCAGCTCAGGAGAGCCCTGCTGGGCCCTGCAAAGGTGCTGCTGCTGCTGTGCAGGGCTGAGGAGTGGCTGAGGGCCCTTTGGGAGGCTCCCAGCAGAGACACTGACCACCCAACGTTACAGTTCTGGACTCTCTGTAAATGCTCAAACATTCCTTTGATGATCCTGTGTGTCCCTTTCAACTCCGAATGTCCTGGGATTCTTGGATTACAATTCCTTTTCTGCTTCTCTCATCCCCTTGTTTTTTATAATTAAAAGAGAAAAAAATTCCCTTGCAACAGTGTTAGAACAGTAAAGTAAAAACCAGACCTTTATTGGAAGCTCCCAGGTGTCCCAGTGGGGATGGGGCACACCCAGGGCCTGATTTCAACAATTAATTAAGGTTGATTAATTAGGATATTTAACAGGAACATCCAACAGGAGATTCACTTACCCCAGTTACACATCCCTGGCTCAATCCATTGGAGTAGGTCCAAGGGCTTCTCTGCCTTCACTTTTTGTTATGACTGCTCACATTCTGGTCAAAAAACAAAATGTTCTTCTTTTAGGTCCTCTTCCTGATAATAAGACTATACAGGATAGTATATGTATTGTATACTATATGTATTTCAGGAATGCATTTAGACAATCAGCTTATTTTTCTAAAATCAAAGAAAAAGGTTAGGGAAAAAAATAAAGTTAATAAAGGATTCTAGTTACAGATGCAATAGTAATAGAGTTCATTAAGAGTTTAATAGACTTAAAAAATGAATAAAGATTTATAATTATGTAATAGTAATTTGTAGAGCTACAAATATATGAAAATTGTATAAAATAAATCTTTTTGTCATTACCCCAGTGTTCCCATCCTTCTTCAAGCAGGAAATTGAAAACACTCTCAGGAAAGCTCCTGATCTTTCCAGCAATCCCAGGCTTACCTTCTTTGGGAAGTGCCCCGCGGAGCTGTGCCCAGGCTGGTCTGGAGCTGGGAGCAGCCCTGCCCCACCCAGGCTCTCTCAGCAGCAGCCCCTGCCCTGCTCAGGGCGGCTCCTTCCCCCCAGAGCTTCTCCCCAGCGCTGGGAGCAGCTGCCAGGGCTGGCTGAGAGCTGTCCCTGGCAGGCAGCAGAGTCCCTGCCCCAGCACAGCGCCCTGGGCTGCAGGACCCTGCTCTGCAGGACAGCCCTGGGCACCCCTGGCTGCTCTGCACAAGAGACAAGCAGAGAATGTACTCACAGGCTCTGCAGGCATTGGGATGTTCCAGCTTGAAGAGATGGCTCCAGGAGCTGCAGCTGCACTGTCCTGCAGCCAGAGGTTCCTGTGCCAAGGGCTGGCAGTGATTGTGCCCCAGGCACTTCTCAGCCCCTTCCCAGCCCTGACTGATTGAAGCTCTCTGTGCCTCTGGGCTGTGCCCGGGCTGGCTGCAGGCAGTGCCCCAGCCCTGCTGGGCTGGCACAAGAGCTGCTCATCCAGAGAAATGTGCTTTTGAAGCTCTTCTTGGTGAGCAGGAGCTGCCTCTGTGCCAGGAGCCCAGCCCAGCTCAGCAGCACAGACACAGCACAAGGACTTTAATGAGCCTCTGGGCCTTTGTGCTCAGGCCCTGAACATCAGTCCCTGAGAGGGAGCTGAAGAAACCTCTCCAGAACTCCAAGGCAGAATCCAACTCCAAACTTTCTTGGACTTTTAATGGGTCCCAGAGAGGGACACAACTGAGCAAGTGTCCCCAGGCCCCAGGCAGAGCAGAGAACTGCAGGCAGTGATGACAGGTGGGGACAAAGAGAAGCCAAGTCTTGGTGCCCTGGGGCACAGCAGGGTCTGTGCCAGCAAGGGCTGGGAGGAGACACCTTGTGCTGAGGCCCTGGGGCCTCCTGGCACAGCCCCAGCCAGGCTGGGCACTGTCAGCCCCTTGTGCTGCCCTCAGCATCCCCCCCTAGCCCACATCCCAGTGGCCTCAAGGATCTGCTGCAAGGAGTCCCTGGGGAGCCTTGCTCAGCAATGGCCCTGGGGGCTCCTGAATGCTCCCTGCAGGGACTGCAGGTTTTTCAAAGGACTTTGGCTTTGGCTTTTGCCTTGGAGTCTCTGAGAGGTTTGTGCAATCCTGACCTCCAATTATCTGCTGTAATTAGTCCCTGGAGAGCCTTTGTCAGTAACAACACTCAGTGGGCTCATTAATACTTCAAGGTACTTCAGTTATTTGAAGGTACTTGGTGTTGCCCTTTTGATACAGACTCTGTGAGAGGTTTGTGCAATCATGGCCCCAATTATCTGCTTTAATGAGTCCCTTGAGAGCTTTGTACTAAAACTCAGTGGGGCTCAGTAATGCCTTGAAATACTCAAGGTTTTTAAGGTATTTTATGGATTTAAGAATACTTTTAGCGACTTTTAAAGATTTTCCTTCCCACCCTGAGTCTCTGAGAGGGTTTTGTGCCATCCTGGCCTCCAATTCTCTCCTCCAAGTTGTCCATGAGGAGCCTGTATTGGGTATCTTCCCCCTCTCTGTTTTACAACAAAGATGGAATTGAAAGAATTTTGTAAGACCTTCTAAAAACATTCAAGGAAACGTGGGACCATTAACAACACAATAACAACCACTAAGAGAATTAATAGTCCTGTTTTAGCTAGACATCATCCAACCCTTTAATCCCTCGGATTGGAAGAGTTTCTTGAACCAGTCTTTATTTTCCACTTGAAGCTTCTTGAACCCTTCCTTCAGTACCTGAATGCTCTTGTGGATTGACTCGCTGTGGCTGGAGAGGTTCATGCAGCACATGCCCTCAGAGTCTACACAGCCATGCCCATGTGCCCAGAGTAAAAACTCTATCGCTGTTCTGCAAGGTGGCGTGTCTGATGGTCTCTGTGTCTGAGAGCAGCCACTCAATGTGAGGGAGGCAGCATTGGTTTGCTTACTTAACAGGCACCCAGGATGGTCTGATTGCCCTAAAGCTTTAGCTGCAGCCACCCAAGGTAGTCCAAATTGGGGGTGCTACCATCCAATACCTGGATCAAAGCTTTCAAAGCCATCTCTTTGATATCATCCCATACTTCTCTGGGGATACCTGCTGCTTGATCATCTGGTAGGCTGTGTTGTCCTTCTCCAGCTAGATGGTTGATTGTCAATTCTGTCCTTGCTTCATTATTAGAATAGTCTGCTATTAATTGATTTAGTAAACACTTCCATCCCCCTTCTCAGAGGGTGTATTCTGTAGGTGACAACAACAGGGGCATAATATATTTTAAATCATAGGGAGTTAAGACATGTGCTGTAAACATGGCCCTCATTAGGCCATTAAAACAAGGTAAGTCCCTCCTATGGTCTTTAGCTGCCCCACACAGATCCTTGATTTCCCTGTAAACCAATGGCTGATACCTGGTATTCTGCCCCCTTCTTTCATAACAAATGCGGACAATGAGGAGTTTCAAGGTTATTTGCCAGTCTCCTTCCTTAACTGGAGGCATGGCCCAGGGTGAAGGTGGAATGATTGACAGTGGGGGCGTGACCCGCAGTGTTGGGGGTGGAGTCTGGAGGTTCGTTCAGGGCGGAAGAGAAGGCTGTGGTAGCAGGAAGTGGAGGAGCCAAGATGGAGGGAGGATGGTCGGGCTCCCGAGCCACATGCGGGCTCCTTCTGTCTTGACTCTCCAGGCCATGGTGCTCCAAGACAGCGTGGCCATTGCCATCTTGGACCATCGTGGAAGGTCTGAGAAAGGCAGGTTTGAGGGGAGGTCCCAAGTTAGGAGTGACCAACGGATTGAGTTTTTGAGACACTGCTTGCTGGTGAAGGGTCTCAAGGATGGTGTGGAAGATGGTGAGCATGCAGGGTGCAATGGGGTCCCTTTTGATTGAAAGGTTGTACAATTTAACTCCCACTGAGTCCCAAGCTTTGGTGATATGGATTTCATCAGCAGAGGCGTCTGGAAAATTTTTAATTATCCATGTCAGGATTGATTTTAATTCATTCTTTGAAAATATTATGTCATGATCAGTTAGAATTAAAGCATCCATATATGCTCCTTTCTACTTTGGACATCTGGCTGCCCATTTTTCTCTTTCTCTGCCTTATGGGGAAGAGCCACCAGAACACCCCTAATCAATTATGGGACGTGGGTGCATAGTGTAAAAACACAGTGGCAAAATGGGCAATAAATGTCTTGCATTTCCCCAAACCCACCTGCAATCCTATGCAGGTGAAACCGTCGTTGTCCCTGCCAATCCCAGGCAAGGTCCCTTGAAGCAACAATGAATCCACTGGGCCCAGCACAATCCAAAATCCCAGGGAGCACTGGCCTATCCATCAGCCAACCCCAGCTGACGTGACTGACACAGGGAGCCCTGAGTGTCATGGTCCCTGTTCGGGTGCCAAATGTCACAATGAGGGTGGCTGTGACAAACCTCTCTGGTTCCCTGACTTCAGGGCAAGGGTGGCAAAAATGAAATGGAGCGGGTTCGATGGAGTTGCTCAAAAAGAACTTTAATAACAGGGTGAGAAACAATAAACATGGAGAAGTCGAGAACTGTATGAGGGGCAGGATCCAAAGACCCGAGACAAAGGGGAAGCAACAGCGTGTACACTTGGGGGTAGAACACTCTAGAACAATAACCATAGAGGGAAAACAAGTAACCAATAGGAAGTAGAACTTGGACAACTTAGCATAACAGCACTAAAGGCTTATGGGGGAACTCTCAAGCTTACCCTTAGTTAAACAAATTATTTCCAGGGCTTGAAACTCATGCCCAATTCTTTCGGAGTATAATCTGTCTGACTCTGAGTTACAGCTAGGCTAACTCCCACACCGCTGCTTTGCTCTGGTCCCTTGGGACCATATGGCCCAACAGAGCCACAGGGATGTCCTTGGTTCCACGAGGCCCCACAGTGTCACAATGGTCCCTTGGATCCATGGTGCTCTGCAGTGTCACAATGGCCCCTTCATTTCACAAGGCTCCCAAATGTCACATTGGTCTCCATAGGAAGGAAACCACAGAGCCCTCGTGTTTCAGGAGCTGATGAACGGCAGCCACCAGAGGCCAAGGCAAGCCTGACCTGTCTGTCCTGGTAGGTTTGCTTGGAGCAATCCTTGGATATTTGAAATTATGAATGCGGGGTCCTAATTTCAGACATTTGTGCCTGGAAAAGGATGATTATTTCCATACAAAGAAAAGCACAGATCCCTTTCCAGTGTTTAGAAAACAGGTGAGTTCTGGCACTCAGGAGATAAAGACCATCCAGACCTGTCTGTCCTGGCAGCTTTTGTCTGGGAGCAATCTTTGGATACACAGAAATTTGGAGGTGGAATCCTAATTTTGGCCATGGATGCCTGGAAAATATGGACAGTTCTTTTCTATACAAAGGAAAGCACAGAGCCCCAGTGTTTCAGGGGCAGATGGGAGTGGCCTTCCACATTCCAAGGTCAGCCAGGCCTGTCCGGTGACCCCTGGGAGGCCAAGGCAGCCACAGCTGTTTCACGTTCCCTTGGTTCCACAGGGCCCTGCAGTGTCACAATGGCTCCTTGCTTCCATGAGGCCCTCAGGTGTCATAATGGCCCCTTGATTACGCAAGTCCTTAAGGATCTCAATGGTCTCCATGGTTCCACAAGGCCCCACAGTGTAACAATGGTGAATTGGTTCCATGAAGCCTTGCTGTGTCCAATGGCCCCTTGGTTCCATTGGGGCCCAGTAGTGCAACAATGATTCCCTTGGTTCCACAAGTTCCCATAGTGTCACAATGGCCCCTTCCTTCCATGGTACCCTGCAGGGTCACAATGCTCCCCTTGGTTCCACAAGTTCCTGCAGTGTAACAGGTTCCACAAGGGCCTGCAGTGTCACCATGGCCCATTGGTTCCACAGTGCTCCACAGTGTCACAATGGTCTCCATAGGAAGGAAACAAGTGAGCCCCAGTGGGGCAGGGGCAGATGAGAGGCAGTCACCAGAGGCCAAGGCTGGCCAGACTTGACTGTACAGGCAGATTCTTTCTGGGAATACCCCTTGGATATAGGGAATTTTAGACACAAAATCCCAATTTTGGCCATGGGTGCCTAAAGAAGAAAGAGAGTTCTTTTCCATAGGAATAAAAGCACGGAGCCCCATTGCTTCATGGTCAGATGGGAAGTGGCCCTGGACATGTCAAATTCAGTGGGACCTGTCAGACAGCCCCCAGGAGGCCAAGCCAGGCAGACCTGTTCCATGTTCCATGGACTTCATGGGTCCTAACACTGTCACAAGGGTCTCCTTGATTCCATGAGCTCTGGCAATGTCACAATGGCTTCTTGGTTTCATGAGCCCCAACAGAGTCACAAGGGTCCATTGGCCCCACGCAGCCCCGCTGTGAAACAATGGCTCCTTGTTTCTATTTTAAATCAATCACAATCAAACCACAGTTTGATCATTGATCCTTGCTTCCATAGGGCCCATGATTTGCACAATGGTCTCCTTAATTCCACGATTCCTGGATTGCACGGTCTCACCATTGTTTCCTTGGATCTCCATTGTCACAACTGAGCCATGGCTCCATGAGGTTCCGTAGTGTCACCGTGGTCGCTGTCAGAGGCTGGATGAGATCCATGTCCCGAGACACCTTGGGATGCTCGGAGTGCCCGTGTGGGGCCAGGGCCAGGTCAGGCCTTGGTTTGTGGTGGGACAGAGCCCCGCCCCCAGCCCTGGCCTGGCAGAGCTGTCAATCACACAGCAGGGGCGGTGCTGACCCAGCTCTGATTGGCCCAGCTGTCAATCAATCAATCAATCAATCACACACCAGCAGCTGGTGCTACCCTGGCTCTGATTGGGCAAGCAACTGGCAGTCCCACCCCAGGGGCGGGGCGATGAAGGCCCAGGGGGTTAAAAGCTGGAGCACGAGGCCAGCCCAGGGTCTGGATCCTGCCTTCTGCTGGGGTTCCTCTGTTGGTGATGCTGGAACCTGAGCAGTTGGTATCCATGTGTGTGTCTTTCTATGGATCTTCTGTCTTTTTGTTTTCCCTATTTCTTCTCCTTCTAATCCTACTTACCTGGAACATTTTTGGGTTACTTTGCATGTTAAGGGTTACAAGATTTTAGATTAAATGTGGGGGAATCCAGGCCCCAGGGAATCTCTGTCTGCGCTGAGGGGTCCTGAACCCCAGAGAAACTCTGCCTTTAACATTTGCCCATGGAGAAGTCCTCCAGGACTTTGAGATAGATTAGAATTTACCAAAGTGTGAAATAAGTAATAGAGAGTAGTATGCTATGTCCCTTTGGTGAGATATTTAGGTTTGGGGATTTTTAGTGTGGTGTAGATAGGAAGCAAGATGCAGGAATTTGGGTGTAGTCCCTGTCTTCTTCTTCATCTACTGCATATTCTGCAGTGTTGATGGCACAGGGTGATTGGTCAAGGAAAGCACAGGGCAGAGGTTTTGTGGACAGTCAAGGGATGAGTTATTGGTTGATAAGTCGAAAAACTGTAGGTTTTAAGAATTAATTGGATGAGAAAACTTTAAAAGACCTTGAAACTGTACATTTTAGAGCCATTTTGAGGTATTTTCCCAGCATGCTGAGCCTGGTGTGGAAAGCAATGCAGAACTTTAGATAAGATAAGAAAAAACAAGACGCTGAAGACTGAAAAAGTCCCATGCATCTCCTTTTACCTGGCACAGAATTGCTACAGAGGGTTTTCCCCATCCAGGGAGCCCCCAGAAAGGCCCAACGTAAAACAAACATCAATAACTGGTGCCCAAAAAATATTTGTAATAGGTTGACTTTTTTCCATAAAGTTGTTTACTGAAGGGGGTTGTCTTAATCAGCCAATCATGTGAAATGTGATGATTAAATGACCAGTGAGGTCCACCTGTAGCAAATCAAGATATAAAAGAAGAGGATTGAAAAAACAGGTGGCTTTTAGCCCTTAGCCCTCTGATCTAAGTCTGTGTCATCTCTGACTCAGTGGTGACATTTGGGGATCTGTGGGGGCTATTGGGGATCCTTTCTGCACCTCGAGACTCAACAGGAGCTTCTCTAATAAACTTTACCTGAAGCTCTCACTGTGCCCATCACAGGAACCCCTGTGAGTGTCTGGGCCATCCTGGCTCTTTGGCAGCCTGGGGACTCCTGGGATGTCACCGTGGAGCCCCCGTGAGTGCCTGTGACAGATGGGTGCCTTTGCAGCCCAAGGTGCCCTGGGATGTCACCATGGAATGGCTGTGACTGCCTCTGACCACAGGGCTCTTTACCATCCCCAGAAACCCCTGGGAGGTCTCCATGGAGCCCCTGTCTCTGTGTGTGACATTCCAGCTCTGGAACAGCCTGGAGACTCTTGGAAAGATCCCATGGAACCCCTCTGAGGGCCTGTGACAACTCTGACCCTTAGCAGGCAACCATCACCAGCCCCTGTTGCTGTAGTCACTTTCCATGGCAACCATCGCCAGGCCCCTGTTGCTATGGTCAGTTTCCATGGCAACCATCACCAGGCCCCTGCTGCTATGCTCAGTCCCTTGGCAGCTCCATGGAGACCCCATGCCAGGGGTGGTTGCCATGGACACCAGCTCAGGCCTGCAGCCAGAGCCCCTTGCCATGGCAACCATTGGCAGCCCCATCCCCAGGCTGATGGGATCCCAGAAGCACAGAATTGGCTGAGCTGGGAGGGACCCATCAGGATCCTCCAGTCCAACTGCTGGCCCTGCACAGGACACCCCAACAATGCCAGCCTGGGCCTGGCAGCGCTGGCCAAACGCTGCTGCAGCTCAGAGAGCCCTGGAGCTGGGACCCTTCCCTGGGGAGCCTGGCCAGGGCCCCAGCAGCCTCTGGCCAAAAACCTTTTCCTGACATCCAACCTGAGCCTGCTCCGACTCAGCTGCAGCCGCTCCCTCCACTCCTGTCCCTGGGCACCAGAGGGAAGAGGTTCCCACAGCCCCAGCCAGGGACCCGCTCCCAAGGCTGCTGCCATGGCCACCAGGGCTGGCACCAGCTGGGATGCTCGGTTTCCACAGGCCAGGCTTCAGGAATGGGATTCCCCAATTTCCTGCTGCCGCTAAAACCACGCTGCCCTCGCTGCCCTCCCGCCTGCCATGGAAAGCACAAAAGGCAAAGATCTCGGGCTGGGATAAGAACAATTTATTGGGAACAGCAACGGGATAAGGAACAAACAGAACAGAAACAATATTGATAAGAGAAGGGATAAATAAAAATGTTGACAGGGAAAACTAAAACACAACTTACTGGGTCTGCCTGGCCACAATTTCTCCGGTCTGGAAACGACACCCTTCTCCTCAGGGAGAGAGAAAGAGAGAGACAGAGTCAGTCCCTTTCCTGCCCCTTGCAGTGTTCTGAGGCGGGAGTGAATGTAATAACAGGGCCATGGCCAGACCCTCATGTTCTTCCATCCCACATCATGTCACTGGGAGGGGCAGGAAAAGTGACAGGTGTCTTCCCCACACGGATTACAAGAAACATGGATAACTGAGACTCTTCCCAACGTGTTACCTCCAATAGAGGATGAAGTTGGAGCAGTGAACGAAGCTCCTCCTGAAATTGGGGCATTGGCAGGGCTTCTCTTACCTGTGCCTCCGGTGGTGTCTGGTCAAGTGAGAGCTGCTAGTGAAGCTATTCCCACACTGGGGACACTCGTAGGACCTCTACCCAGTCTGGATGCGCTGGTGGCTGATGAGGTGGGATTTCTGCTTGAAGCCCCTCCTGCAGGCAGGGCAGTGGAAGGGCCTCTCCTCTGAGTGAATTCGCTCATGCAGGTAGAGACTGGAGCTGGTCTGAAACCTCTTCCCACACGTGGGGCACTCATAGGGTCTCTCCCCAGTGTGGATGCGTTGGTGGATGATGAGGGCAGAGCTGCAGCTGAAGCCCTTCCCACACTCCCCACACTCATAGGGCCATTCCCCAGTGTGGATCATCTGGTGGCTGATCAGGGTGCTGCTCTGCCTGAAGCTCTTCCCACACTCCAAGCAGTTGTGGGGCTTCTCCCCATCATGAAGCTGCCCATGGACCACCAGCTCTGAGCTCTGGCTGAAGCTCTGTCCACCTTCCTGGCCCAGGGTGGGTCTTTCCTCTTCAGAGCACACTGGGCTGGGTTTTGAGCCCCTCCTCCTGTGGGATCTCTGGGACTTGTCCTCCACGTTGGAATCCTGCACCGTGGAGCCATTTAAAATGGCCTCTTCCACGTGGTTCTGCTGTGGGGATTTGTCCTCCCTGGTCCCCATCCTCAGCTCCTTCCCTGGGGGAGGAAGGACAAGGAGAGGATGGGATTTGCCTCCGTGCCAGAGGGAAGGGGAAGGAGATCCCCCCAGTGCATCCCCAGCAGGACGGGGTTGGCAGCAGGGTTGTCCTGCAGCCGGGGGCTGTGCTGGGCTGGGAGATGGAGCAGGAGAGAGGGGGAAAGGGGCACTGACTTCCTCCTCACCTGCCTGGGTATCCCAGGGCTCCTTCCTCTTCCTCACAGCCTCCTCCTCCATCCAGCAAAAGTTTGGGAATGGGAAATCCTGTTTTGGGGACCAAACAAAGGGTGCGCACATTGTCTTTTGGACTGGTTTCAAGGCAAACCTGGGGGAGAGTCTAAATCAGAATTAGAGTTTAATAGGAAAATGAAGATCAAGGCAATGATACAGAAACACCGCTGCAAGGCTCAGCTTATATCGAGGCAGGAATGCTTGGATCCTCCCCCTGGGCGGAGCATCCCACAATGGGAGGATGGAATTTTATCAGTCCTGCAGTGACACTCAATGGCCCATTCCCAGAAGATATCTCCCCTGGAGGGCATTATCAGGGCTGAGTCATGGAAGAGATAAAGAACACTGCCCCACCTGTTTATAGCAGTTGATGAAGATGGGCGTTGAAAACATGCATTTGGTTCCATCTTACATTGCAGCCTGAAACAGTGGGGGAATCCCTGCTCAGGGGGTGAACACCACCCCCCTTACCCAAACTGGCTCAGGTGTAAAACCCCCACCCTGGGAAGGCCACACACACACAGGGGACAATGTCACACTGGCCCTGCCCCAGGGGAGGTCTCTGTCCCTCTCACTCTGTGGCTGTCCCCCCTTTTCTCTTTCACAGGCCAGGGGCTTTGCCAAATCTAAGAATAATTTTTCTTTTGTCCCTGTCAACTTTGTGACATCTACACAGAGCTTTCCCTTCCTTTTCATAATCTTTTCAGAAAAGAGGTATTGCAACGTATTGGGCCAAATTTCCACTTTTCTTTTATCAGAATGTGCCAGAAGCTGAGCTGTAGCTGTGCAGGACCAATGGATTTTGGAATTGCCACAGAATTGCTTCTACTGTCAGTTTATTAAATTTTGGAATTTGTTTGCGTGTTCACCACAAGTGACTTGTGGGAAGAGCAAATTCAAGGCATTTTCTGTAGGGTTAAGTTTGATTTTTGTCAAAAAACAACTTTACTTTGTCCGGTGCCCAGGGGATGCTCAAGGGGTCTCTGGGCCTCTCACACTGGGGGATGCTTGGGAGGGGCTAGGGGGGTTGTCCCTGTCCCTGTCATCCCATGCCATTCCCCAGGGTTGTCCCTGTCCCTGTCACCCCAGGCCATTCCCCAGGGGTGTCCCTGTCCCTGTCACCCCAGGCCATTCCCCAGGGGTGTCCCTGTCCCTTTCACCCCAGCCCATTCCCCAGGGGTCTCCATCATTCTCATCCCAGGGAATGCCTAGGGGGTCTCCCTCCCTCTGTCCCCTGTGCCAGGGGGTGCTCGGGGCAGTCTCTGTCCCTCTCAGCCCAGGGGATGCTCGGGGCTCTCTGTCCCCTGGCCCTGGGGGATGCTCGGGGGGTCTCCATCCCTCTGGCCTCAGGCAATGCCTGTGCAGGGCTGGGCACCAGGGGCTCTGTGTCCCTCTCACCGCTGAGGCTGCTCGGGGCTGGGGGGGCTCTGCCACCTTCTCACCCCTGGGAGGCCGGGGGGGTCTCTGTCCCTCTCAGCCCTGCTGGGACCCCACCCAAACATCATCGGGGTCACAGGGACAGAGACATCCCCAAAGCCCCAGAAAGGCTGAACCTGGGGTTTGGTTTGGGGCTGAGGATTTAGGAAGGGGCTGGAATTGGGGCTGGGCTTGGAGTTGAGGCTGAGATTTGGATTAGAGGTGGGATTGGGGTTAAGGCTAGACATGGGATTGGCTTTAGGGCTGGGGTTGGGATTGGCTCTGGGGTGCGGTTGTGCTGGCTTGTCGATGAAAAGAGGGTGCCTGGTGAGCTCACCAGCCCAGCCCGCAGTGGAGGGGCGCTTGCCAGACCCGAAGTCTAGTCCGCACCTAAGTGGGTTCTTGGCCGCTCCACGGACACAATCACGATGCGCACGAAAGAAGAAGGGAGGACTCCGAAGGTGGTAGAAACTCGACTGGTTTATTCACCAGGAACAGGAGAACTGGGGAGGGGAGGGGGAAGCTTCGGAGCCAAAGGAACATGTGGATGTCACAAGCTTATAAAGTCTGGGGGGTGGGTAGGGGTGGGAGCTTACAACGACCAATTAAAATGCAGCGGGGGTGGGTACAGCCTTAGATGACAAGTAAATCCGTCCAATGTAGCAAGCCTATGGGAGGAGTCCCCGGCCCCTGCCCAATCACCCGACACCCAAGAGAGAAGGTTCTAGAGAGAAGGGATGGGTGCCCGGGTGACAGACAGAGAGCTTGGGGCAGGGAAAACTTGGATACATCTACAATGCCATGGAAACGAGGGAGGGGTTAGGGGACTGACAGACTACGAACTGGTATAGGGGATTTCCGGACCGAACCACCAACAAAGGAATGGGGAGGACCTGGGACAAACCAAAACAGGACACCACATCTCCCCCTTTTTTGTTTAAAAAGAGGGAGGAGGAAACAGTTTATTAGCAGTCTTTCAAAATGATGCAACATCTGGGTCTGATGCATCTGTTGGAGTGTCGCAGTAGGACTCATCTTGTTCTCCTTGAGAGGAGGCATCTTCCCAGGTGTTTTCTTCGGGCGGTTGGTGGGAGGTCTCCACCGGGAAAGTGTTCGGGGCTTGAATGATCTTGTAGAGCAATTGCTTCACTAACTTCCAGAGAATGGCTCCAGCCACCAAAACAATAAAAAGAGTGAAACAAAGGTACAGAACTGGCTTGAGGATCGACCCCGCCCAGCCAGACAGTCCCCACTTCGCAAACAAGTCTCCTAGACAGTCAGCTGTTTGCTGCTTTATGTTGGAAATGAGGTTGTGCATCTTTTCGATGGCGACTCTTGCATCTTCTGCCCAGGATGAGAGATTCATGCAACAGAGCCCCTCAAACTCTTTGCACCGGTGGTTGTGGAGCAGCAATAGAAAATCTATTGCTGCCCGGTTTTGCAAGGTCTCCTGCCTTGTTATTTTCTCATCAGCTAGGAGGTCAGAAAGTGCGGCTGAGGTAAAGTTCGCTTGTTTCTCTACCCAACACTCTAGGTGGGCCAATTCACCTAGAGATTTCGCAATGGACACCCAAGGAAGGAAAATGGTGAGTGCCACTATTTTAGGTTTAGCCCAATGCTCAATTACGGAGTCACAGTCAGGGTCTAAGTCTCTTAAGTCTCTTTTTGCGCGGGTCAAATTTGAGGCCGAATTAAGACTGAGACTCTTGTTTCTCCAATCGTAAATTTGAGTAAGGTTGGGAGTCAACAGCGACAGCCACCCGAATGCGCATGGTCCTCCTATATGATGAGAGGGGATACCTGCCCATGCTCGGTCCCCGCAAATCATAAAAATGCCTCGGGGGAGGGCAAACGGCTCACCACCGGGGGTGGAAGAGAGTGGTACCTTGATGGGTTTCTTGCACCACTGTGTGGCTTGGTACTTAGGGTCAGCAGGATTCAACACCGTGTAGCCTTTCTCTCCCGGGTGGGGGCGTAAATCGAAATAAAATGCAAACAGGGGCAACTGCGGAGCCAAGTAAATGGAGCTCTTGGGGTTCGGAGTCTAAGGGGGTGAGCCCTCGGACTCCGTCTCTCCAGGCACTCCAGAAAGTAGCTATAGCGCTACGAGTGGTAGACAAAGGAAACGCATAATTAAAGGGAGGGGGCAACTCATCAGGAGGGAGAGGGATCCCCACAAGGCAGGACGACATGGGGTCATCTGTTGCGCCGGTGTCCAGGCAGATGTGATCTTGTCCTAGGGCATTTGCAAGAGTCCGCCAAACATTCGCTTTGGGCTGTGGGACTAACCACGCGCTGGTGTCAAAAGGCGCGGACCACAGGACGGCCAGGAGCAGGGCGAGGTAGACTTGAGTCAGAGCCATCTCTGAAACGAGACTAAAAGTAGATAGGGTTAGGTATGAGAGGACTCAAAGGTCTGGTGGTTTGGTGAGAAACACATGGTGCAACTCAAGGATTGGAGAGGGAGGGTTGGGGGGTCTCTGCTTCCGCCTCCAACTTGCCACCTTGACTTGACTAACTTTTGTCTGATGTTTACTTTCTCTTGGCACATAGGGGCGGACCCATTTTGAAGGTACCCACTTGGGACCTGAGGGGGTGGAGACGCATGCGAACCCTCTCCCCCAGGTAACCAATTCAAATGGCCCTTCAGTTTTCCAAGTCTCCGGGTCTTTGACAAGAACCGGAGGCCTGGATTTTGGCTGCAGCTGATCGTGCTTGCCGAAGTGCCTCACAATGGGTGGGGTGAGATTCTCGAACGAGCAATTAAGAAAGTTTAAGGTGAACATTGCTCGTGCGAGACGGATGTGGGGAGGCTCTACCTTTGTTGAGGTTTTTTGATGTTCAAGGACTTTCTTCAAACTCTGGTGAGCTCTCTCCACCATGGCCTGGCCTGTCGGGGAATAGGGGATGCCGGTTCTATGTTCTATTCCCCATTGCTGCAGGAAACTTTGCCACTCCCTGGAGGTATACGCAGGCCCGTTGTCAGTTTTGATGAGCTTAGGGATGCCCAAGACGGCGAATGCTTGAAGCAAGTGCTTCTCACAATCCGCCGCTTTCTCCCCTGTGTGGGCGGAGGCATAGACGGCACCAGAAAAGGTGTCAATGGACACATGAACGAAGCTCAGTCGGCCGAATGCGGGGATATGGGTAACATCTGTTTGCCACACTTCGCAGCTGGACAGACCTCAAGGATTCGTCCCCAAGTTGAACGTTGGCATTTGGTGAGACTGACACTGGGGACATGTCGCCACAATCGCTCTGGCCTGTTCGCGGGTAAGGTTAAACTGGCGAACTAAGCCAGGCGCATTTTGGTGGAACTGCTGGTGGCTTAACTTGGCCTGCCCGAAAAGATCAGGGAGCGGGGCCACTCGAACTGGAGAGGCAAGGGCGTCAGCGCGCCGGTTGCCTTCCGCAACAAACCCCGGCAAGTCAGTGTGTGATCTGACATGCATCATGTAAAATGGTTGCTCTCGGTGGGAGACTAACTTAACTAATTTGGAGAGCAATTCAAAAAGTTGAATGTTCGAAACGTCCTGGAGGATAGCATTTTCTGCTCTGGACACTACACCCGCAACATAAGCCGAATCTGTAACTAGATTGAATGGTTCAGGGAACCTCTCGAATGCTCTAATGACTGCGTCAAGTTCAGCTACATGTGGTGATCCTTCAACAACAGTGATGTCTGCCTCCCACCGCTGAGTTTGAGGATCTCGCCAGGTCACTACTGACTTGTGAGATGCTCCAGACGCGTCGGTGAAAACTGTTAGGGCCTTCAGAGGGGTTCTGCTCTGAATCTTTTTTAGAGTCAATGTGAATTCTTGGTTAAACAATTTATGGGCCGGCCGATTTACTGAAATTTGGCCGGTGTAGCTGTCCATAGCTAGTTGTAACATCTCATTTGTTTCAAGGACATTTTCAAACATTCTTATTTTGAGATGGCCCGAGTCAAATTTTATTGGAACGTGGATGCAGTCTAGATCAACACCTGCCAGCTCCCTGATCCGATATCTTGCTTTTCGGATCAGGTCCGCCACCAGCTCAAGTGGCTGTGTCATCCTCTTGGACCGATGGTGACTGAGAAACACCCACTCTGTAATCAAGAGGGGGTCTCTCGAGTCTTGGTCCTTGTTCTTCTTGTTGTTGCTGTCCCATTGAAAAATCAAGCCGTGAAGATGTGGCAATTGCCCCAGCACAATTGTCGTAACGGCGGGAGAAATGCGACACACCATATGCGTGAATAGCAAATCCCGAAGTTTATTGAAACTCCACACATATTTATATTAGTGTTAATGAAGATTATACATATTGCAAAAGCCGAGCTCATTATTGGTTAAAGCACACTTAGATCAAACACACCTACTTCTATCTCTTAACAATTATTTTGCTTCTATGTGTACATTCTTCTAATTTCTCTACCTTGGGATAGCTGCATTTTCTGGCAAGCAATTTTCTCCCCCGTCTTCCCGTTTTAGAGAAGGTCACTGTGACCTTCGTCAGTAATTAGGCACCGGTTGCTCAGTTCCCAGCTTCTTTCTCTTACCCTTATCCATTGGTATCACATCGGAATGTCCTTTCTCAGCTAACCAATTATCCAAAAAGCTCTCTACATCTCCCCTGTTTTTCTGTTGAACAAGCATAGTTTGATTAAATGCAGTAGTTATCATCTTTCGCACCATATTCTGCAAGCATATACAAAAACAAGGCAAAACTAATACTAACAACAAAACTACAATAGCTACTACAATGCTAACCTTAATAATTGAACGTAACCATGATCCTAAGTTTAAAGATTTGAGCCATCCATCAATACCAAGGCCTGATTCCACCTGTAAGTTCCCAGTTAACCTCCGTAACTCAGAGAGCTGTGAGTGTTCAGATTGTGCATGATCAGAGAGATTCATGCAACACATGCCCTCAAATTCATCACAGCCATGGCCTTGTGCAAGTAAGAGAAAATCAATCGCAGCTCTATTTTGAAGCGTTGCATGGCGAATAGAATCTACATCAAGCAAAAGACTGGAAATTGCTAAAGAAGTTGCATTTGTTTGTTTAGCAAGCCAACATCCTAACTTATTTAAAATAGCATGAGCACCTGCTGCTGATACCCCTGGAGTTAAGAAAGATGCTGCAACTACGGCCGCTGGGGACCAAAACTTTACATCATCCTGGCAGTCAGCTGCAAATGCATGAGCCATTCGTCTGCCTCTACGATGGCGACGGCTCATGTTTAGTATCATGGACATGTTGGGTGTAAGTAGAGACAGCCGTCCAAGTGTACATGGTCCCCCGTGCAGCATTGATGGGATACCGGCCCAAGCACGGTCCCCACAAATCAGGAAGTATCCTGCTGGCAATTGAATAGGGTCATTTGATGAGACTGACACTCTCTTTGTTGTATAATTGCACCAGGCCGATGCATTTCGGTAGACAGCCATGCTAGAAGTTACAACATTGGAATGGTTCTTGACTGACAGCAGGCTTCTATGGTTAAAATGAATACATGCATCTGCCATCACTGACCCTAACAACTCTAACTCTTGGGACTCCTGTGGTGCTATAGGAAAGCGGGAAATCCACTGATTCTAATTGTCCACACTCATCCTAGCATTGCTGACCTTACAAGTTGGCACATGTAAAGGGCACAGCCAGGGATCTGCTGGTAATCCAACCAAACAAGTTGTGAAAGGATTGCCAGGAGAAGACAATGACAGGCAAATAGTCTCCTGTTTAGTCAAGTTTGCCAGGGTGACCCATATGTTAGTTTTGGGCTGAGGTGGGGCCCATGCCTGATGGTCTACACTGTTCCCAAAAGAAGCAAAAATTAATAAAGCAATAACATAAAGTTTCCATCAGACACAGCTGCTCGGGTCCATTTAGCAGGTACTCACAGAGATCCTATACATCTTTCCTTACATCATCTGTTTCTTGTACATAGTGACGAATCACAGCAGGAACCTTATTTTCCCCAAAAACACACAAGTGGTTCAAAACACACAAACACTTTAACAATCTTTCTTGTGGCTCTCTGGTATCCATATATTTACTCAGATATCTTTTTAAAGTACCATTTGCTCTCTGCAACTGCATAAACAGCTCATGTAACCTCCTGTTTTGAACCTTTTTTGTAAAGGCATCCTCTATTCACTCACACACGCCTGCAACATACAAAGAATCTGTTACAATATTAAGAGGTCCAGAGAAATGCATCATGGCCCATACAATTGCCAATAGCTCCATCATTTGCAAAGTGTCCACCTCAGTAGCTCAGAGTATGTGATGATGCCATTGTCCCTTTTCTCGCCAGGTCACTGCAGCAGTTTTGGATTTTCTTCCTGCATCTGTGTAGACAGTTATAGCATCCGATAAGGGCTTTACTGATCTTTTTGGGCATTGAATCCAACCCCACTGTCCTACCCAATTCAATGGTACATTGGGAATATCATCAGTGGCAGTCACGCTACCGGCTCCCAACAGGGCCTCTTGTAACTCCATACTGTTTGTCAGGTACCATGTCAATGTATCCTTTTTCATTGGTATCTGTATCTGATCAGGTTCCTTTCCCATAATCTATATTGTCCGTTCACGACCCTTTTTGAGCAGATCAGCTAAACTTTCAATCTTCTGAAGAAGGGTTTTATGTTGTTGAAGTGGAGGGGATACCCATTCCAAGGCCCATGTCTCCCCTGTTTTTCTGTTATGCTGAGTAAGTGCACCCAGTAAAAATTTTGGTCCACACCAAACCATCAGCTGTATAGGAAGGTCGAGATCACGTCTCCGAACACTGCCTTGTGTAACACAGTCCAATATCAGCTGCAGTGTCTTAACCTGTTCAGGGGTTATACGAACAGGCTGTGCCGGATCAGTCCCCTTCAGTAAAGGTCGAAGCTCATCTAAGAGTTCATTAGGGATACCAACAATGGGGCGTAGCCACTGTAGGTCCCCCAGTAATTTCTGAACATCATGCAATGTATGTAATTTAATGTTTAATTGCAACTTCTGAGGGGTAACAATTTGATCAGTAAGTGTCCACCCCAAATATTTCCACGGTGCAGATAACTGAATTTTCTCAGAAGCCACAGTCAGTCCATGGAGCTTCAAAGCATCGTGTATTGCCTGAATTTGTTGACGCGCAAAAGGTTCTGGTTGTGCAAATAAAATATCATCCATATAATGGTAAATGATTGTGCCAGGCCAGGCATGTCGCAAGGGTTGTAAAGCTGCATCGACATAAAGTTGACACAAGGTGGCGCTGTTGCGCATGCCCTGGGGTAGAGAAACCCGTTCAAATCTCTTGTCCTGCTCTCCCCTGTTTAAAGCCGGCAGAGTGAATGCAAACCTCCGAGTGTCTCGAGGATGCAGAGCAATAGTAAAGAAGCAGTCCTTCAGATCAATAAGTGGCCAGTCCCTTGGCAGCATAGCCGGGTTAGGTAATCCGGGTTGCAAGGCTCCCATAGGCTCCATCTGTTCATTCACAGCTCACAAATCATGTATTAAGCGATACTTTCCCGACTTCTTTTTAATCACAAAGATGGGCGTGTTCCATGGACTTGTTGACAGCTGTAAATGTCCTTGTTTATATTGTTCGTATACCAGCATGTGAACCTGTTTGAGACTTTCCCTTTTTAAAGGCCACTGCTTAACCCATACCGGAACGTTCGTGGTCCAGGTTAATGGGATTGGGAAAGTCCATGCAATGGCCTTTAGCCTAAAGGGTGTTCATTTGTCAGTACTACACCCATCTGAGCCAAAATGTCCCGACCAATAAGGCACTGCACAGTAGGAGGCAAAGGTACAACTGACAAAACACCCCATACAGTTTTATCCTCAATAGTCACAGATAGCATGGGTGTTTTTCTTGCAAGTGTCAGGCCTCCAGCTCCGGTTACTGGCATCGTGGTTGACTGCAATGACCAATTGTGGGGCCAGAAATCCGGACTCACAATGCTGGAGTCTGCGCCAGTATCTAACAGTCCTACCAAGGTTTGCCTTTCGCCCTGATAATCCAAAATTACAGTGCGCTTTGGCCGTTCATTTAAGTTCATTGTCAAAAGAGCAAGGCCTCCAGTGGATCCGAATCCATGCTCTCCTCTGGACTGTGCCTGACGAGGGGGTACAGTTTTAGCCAACTGTTGCAAAGGAATTAATTGAGCTATCCTTTGTCCTTTTTCGATCCGCATCGGTGGAAAAAGAGTATGCACCATAATGGAAATCTCCCCTGTATAATCAGCATCTATCACTCCAGATAAAACAAATAATCCCATCATTGTAGCCAAGGAACACCCTAAAAGCAAAGCTCCCATAGGTAATCCATCAATAATAAGTGGTCCCTTTACCCCAGTTGGAACCTTTTCTGGGTGAGCAGTTATCAGGGTTACTGTCCGCTGCTGCTGCCAGGTCCACTCCGAGGCTCCCGGTGGTGGCGGGCTGGAGGCCGGTTGAGCCGAGGAGGTGACAGCTGCTATTTGTGTCTGGGCGCAGGGAGCTGGTGGCCGGGAAGCAGAGCTGTGCCGGGCAGCCGCGGGGCGGGCGGACCTCCTGGAGCCAGCTGCTCCACGGGGGGTGGGAGGCCCGTCCTGCCGCCCCCCCCTTCGGCTCGGGGGTCGGGGCGGCTGCGGAGCGGAGCGGGACGGGAGGCGGCCGCGCTGCAGCTGTTAAGTTGCCCAGGGCCGCGGCCGGCACGAGCCTCTCCGGCGGGGTGGCTGTGGGCAGCACGGCTGGAGTACGTGCGGCGGGGGGGCTGCTGCCCAAAGCAGGAGCTGATAGCTGCAGGGAGCTGCTGTCTGGAGCAGGAACTCGTGTCGGCAGGGAGCCGCCGCTTAACGTAGATCCCGGTGCCGGCAGGGGACCGCCGTATGGGGCAGGAACCGAAGTCGGCGAGAGGGTGCCACTTAAAACAGGCGCTGATGTCGGCGGGGCCATGTTGCTTAGAGCAGGCGCCGATGGGGGTGGGGAACTGCCGTTTAGAGCAGGAGCTTGTGTTGGCGGGGACCCAAACCAGTCTCTGTAACTCCTGTTTCTTTCACGGGCTGCAGTAGTCTGCTGGGCAGCTCTTTCCTCTGCCTGGTATTTCAAGAATTCAGCATGCACGACCCGCCATAAATTTCCCAACTTTCTCGCGGCTTTATCAGCATCTATGACTGCCTGCCACAACTAATCCCCAAATATACGGCAGTCTGATAACCTATGCACTGTGCAAGGAGTCCGAAAAAGTCTTTGAGCATACCCATGAGCTAACAACCCATGAAGCTTCTTCTGCAACTCTATACCCTTAACCCTACGCTTTTATAAAAAGCTAGGAAATAAATTATATGCTGCTTGCCTTTCTTTATCCGTGTTGAAGATAACAGCGCGCTTCTTGCAGCTCTTTCAGTCTCCGGCAGCACGTATCGGCCGGGCTCTCCTTTGAGGTCACCCGGGGCCTTTGCACCTTCCTTCTTTTAAGTGGTGCTTTTGCCGTCCTCAGCTGCGATAGGACCCGAACTCCGCTCATGCCGCCGACCGTGTCTAGTCCCGAAGCAGAATGTCCGGGGTCACCATTTGTCGTGAACGGCGGGAGAAATGCGACACACAATATGCGTGAATAGCAAATCCCGAAGTTTATTGAAACCCCACACATATTTATATTGGTGTTAATGAAGCTTATACATATTGCAAAAGCTGAGCTCATTATTGGTTAAAGCACACTTAGATCAACCACACCTACTTCTATCTTCTAACAATTATTTTGCTTCTATGTTTGCATTCTTCTAACTTTTCTACCTAAGATAACTACATTTTCTGGCAAGCAATTTTCTCCCCCGTCTTCCCGTTTCAGAGAAGGTCACTGTGACCTTTGTCAGTAATTGGACACTGGTTGCTCAGTTCCCAGCTTGTTTCCCCTATCCTTATCCATCGGTATCACATCGAAATGTCCTTTCCCAGCTAACCAATTATCCAAAAAGCTCTCTACACTCCACATTCCGGCTCCTGGATGGACAGAGGGCTGGACAGAGCTCTCCTTTGCTTTTAGTTAGTTTTTAGCTCTTTGAGGCAGAGAAGTTCCTTGGACTGTGGTTTTTCTTTTTCTTTGGAGCTGTTTAAACCTGCTCTGGACTGAACACCCAGAACACCACTGGCATCTCCCACCTATGGCCCACTGGGCTGAGCCTGGGTCACGGCATTTCCAATACAGGAGGGACTGATAAGAGACTGATAAGAGAGTGATAAGAGACTGATAAGACACTGAGTGAGCCAAGCCCCAGCCCAAGGAGGGACTTTCAGAGTTTGTCACCTATTTTCCAGCAGCAGGAGGTTTTATTGCTTAATATTGTTCAATTTTTGTGCTGGTGAATGCTTTGCCTGTTAAATAAAGTGTTTTTTTCCACTTTTCTCCAAGGAAATATTTTCCCGAACTGGCTGAGGGTGGGGCTGCTGAATCTGCATTCCAGAGGAAACTCCTTTTGGAGGTTTTCTCCCAAATTTGCCCTAAAGCAGGACAGGGTGGTGGGAAGAGGGGGGAAGCCCAAGAGGCTGGATTGAGGGGAGGCTGGAGAGAGGGACCTTGGGACCCCAAAATCCGCCTGCATCCCTTAGCAGGACCCTGGAGAGGGGGGATCCCCAGGACCCATGGGATCCCCAGGACCCATGGGATCCCCAACAGCCCAGAGACAGGGGACCACCAGAACCCCAGAGGGATGAGACTGGAAATGGGACATTCCTGGTGGCGCTTTCTTTATACACTCTTGATTTTTGGAGGTTTTTATGGACATCAGGTGACTTCTAGAGATGGACTTGTGGGGGAGGAATCCCCAACCCAAGGCATTCACACCTTGTTTCTCCCCAAATCAGTATTTTCCCCAAACCTTCCCACACTGACATCCCCTCCTCTCCGGCTCTGGGTGAGCTCAGTCCCAAACCTGACCCTGATCCTGGTCTCAATCTCACTCCATGTTCAGACACACTCACAGTTCTGTATTAAATCACATCCTAGTCCCAGACTCATCTAGCCCCAGACCCAATCCCAACCCCAGCCCTAAAGCCAATCCCATGTCTAGCCTGAACCCCAATCCCACCTCTAATCCAAATCTCAGCCCCAACTCTAAGCCCAGCCCCAATTCCAGCCCCTTCCTAAATCCTCGGCCCCAAACCAAACCCCAGGTTCAGCCCTTCTGGGGGTTTGGGGGTGTCTCTGTCCCTGTGACCCCGATGATGTTTGGGTGGGGTCCCAGCAGGGCTGAGAGGGACAGAGACCCCCCCCGGCCTCCCCAGGGGTGAGAAGGTGGCAGAGCCCCCCCAGCCCCGAGCAGCCTCAGTGGTGAGAGGGACACAGAGCCCCTGGTGCCCAGCCCTGCACAGGCATTGCCTGAGGCCAGAGGGATGGAGACCCCCCGAGCATCCCCCAGGGCCAGGGGACAGAGAGCCCCGAGCATCCCCTGGGCTGAGAGGGACAGAGACTGCCCCGAGCACCCCCTGGCACAGAGGAGAGAGGGAGGGAGACCACTCTGGCATTCCTGGGTGAGAATGATGGAGACCCCTGGGGAATGGCCTGGGGTGACAGGGACAGGGACACCCCTGGGGAATGGCCTGGGGTGACAGGGACAGGGACACCCCTGGGGAATGGCCTGGGGTGACAGGGACAGGGACACCCCTGGGGAATGGCCTGGGGTGACAGGGACAGGGACAACCCTCCCAAGCCCCTCCCAAGCATCCCCCAGTATGAGAGGCACAGAGACCCCTTGACCATCCCCTGGGCACCGGACAAAGTAAAGTTGTTTCTTGACAAAAATCAAACTTAACCCTACAGAAAATGCCTTGAATTTGGTCTTCCCACAAGTCACTAGTGGTGAAAACCCAAACAAATCCCAAAATTTAATAAACTGACAGTAGAAGCAATTTTGTGGCAATTGCAAAATTCATTGGTCCTGCACAGCTCCAGCTCAGCTGCTGGCACATTCTGATAAAAGAAAAGTGGAAATTTGGCCCAATACATTGTGATACCTCTTTTATGAAAAGATTATGAAAAGGAAGGGAAAGTTCTGTGTAGATATCACAAAGGTGACAGGGACAAAGAAAAAAATTATTCTTAGATTTGGCAAAGCCCCCGGCCTGTGAAAGAGAAAAGGGGGGACAGCCACGGACTGAGAGGGACAGAGACCTCCCCTGGGGCAGGGCCAGTGTGACATTGTCCCCTGTGTGTGTGGCCTTCCCGGGGTGGGGGTTTCACACCTGAGCCAGTTTGGGTAAGGGGGGTGGTGTTCACCCCCTGACCAGGGATTCCCCCACTGTTTCAGGCTGCAATGTAAGATGGAACCAAATACATGTTTTCAATCCCCATCTTCATCAACTGCTATAAACAGGAGGAGCAGTGTTCTTGATCTCTTCCATGCCTCAGCCCTGATAACGCCCTCCAGGGGAGATATCTTCTGTGAATGGGCCATTGAGTGTCACTGCAGGACTGATAAAATTCCATCCCCCCATTGTGGGATGCTCCACCCAGGGGGAGGATCCAAGCATTCCTACCTGCATATGAGCTGAGGCTCTCAACACCAGGAGCAGCTTGCCTACTGGATTCCCAGAGGACAAGAGCTCCAGAACTACCACTGGACCTTCAGAGGAAGACCAGACCCTTCTACAGGATCACTGCTTGGACAGAATCACGTTCATCACTCCAACAGGACTGCAGTCACCATTTAATGGGACTGCTGCCACCACCCTGAGCAGCAACAGGGTGTCAGGTTATATCCTGACTCTGTCAGTTTAGGGCAGTGTTTCTGCATCATTGCCTCGATCTTCATTTTCTTATTAAATTGTAATCCTGGTTTAGACCCTCCCCAGGTTTGCCTTCAAACAAGTACAAAATTCAATGTACTTATCCCTTGTTTTCTTCTCAAAACAGGATTTTCCATCCCTTAAACTTGGCCAGATGGAGGAGGAGGCTGTGAGGAAGAAGAAGGAGCCCCAGGAGCCCCAGGCAGGTGAGGAGGAAGTCAGTGCCCCTTTCCCCCTCTCTCCTGCTCCATCTCCCAGCCCAGCACAGCCCCCAGCTGCAGGACAACCCTGCTGCCAACCCCGTCCTGCTGGGGAACCACTGGGGGGATCTCCTTCCCCTTCCCTGTGGCACGGAGGCAAATCCCATCCTCTCCTTGGTCTTCCTCGCCCAGAAAAGGAGCTGAGGATGGAGACCAGGGAGGGCAAATCCCTGTGGCAGAACCTCATGGAAGAGGCCAATTCCAGTGGCTCCACAGTGCAGAATTCCAACGTGGAGGACAAGTCCCAGAGATCCCACAGGAGAAGGGGCTCCAAACCCAGCCGAGTGTGCTCTGAGGAGGAAAGACCCACCCTGAGCCAGGAAGGTGGACAGAGCTTCAGCCAGAGCTCGGAGCTGGTGGCCCATGAGCAGCTTCATGATGGGAAAAAGCCCCCCAAGTGCTTGGAGTGTGGGAAGAGCTTCAGGCAGAGTAGCACCCTGATCAGCCACCAGATGATCCGCACCGGGGAATGGCCCTACGAGTGTGGGGAGTGTGGGAAGGGCTTCAGCTGCAGCTCCACCCTTTTGACCCACCAGTGCATCCACACTGGGGAGAGGCCCTACGAGTGTCCTGAGTGCCAGAAGAGGTTTCACACCAGCCCTGATCTCGCCAGGCACCGGCAGATTCACACAGAAGAAAGGCCCTTCCACTGCCCTGATTGTGGGAAGGGCTTCAAGCGCAAGTCCCACCTCATCAGGCACCAGCTCATCCACACTGGGGAGAGACCCTACGAGTGCCGCACGTGTGGGAAGAGGTTTCGGACCAGCTCAAATCTCCTCCTGCATGAGCGGATTCACGCGGATGAGACGCCCTTCTACTGCCCTGACTGCGGGAAGAGCTTCAAGCACAACTCCACCCTCATCAGGCACCAGCGCATCCACACTGGGGAGAGGCCCTACGAGTGTCCCCAGTGTGGGAAGAGCTTCACCAGCAGCTCTCATTTGACAAGACACCAACGGAGCCACCAGTAAATGCAGCCCTGCACGTGCCTCGATTGCAGGAACAGCTTCATGCACCACTCCAGCTTCACCCCCCATGGGAGAAGCCAGATTGGAAAGAGCCCTGGTGATCCATGTTCCCTGTGATCCATGCTGGGAAGACACCTGTACCTTTTCCTGCCCTTTGCCAATGACCTGATGTGGCATTGAAAAACATGAGGGTCTGGCCATGGCCCTGTCATTACATTCAGTCCCACCTCAGATCATTGCCAGGGACAGGAAAGGGACTCTCTCTGTCTCCCTGAGGAGAAGGGTGTCCTTTCCAGGCAAGAAATATTGTAGCCAGGCAGACCCTGTGAGTTGTGTTGTAGTTTTCCCTGTAAACAGTTTTATTTATCCCTTCTGTTATCAATATTGTTTCTGTTCCTGTTTGTTCTTTATCTCGTTGCTGTTCCCAATAAATTGTTCTTAACCCAGCCCGGGATCTTTGCCTTTTGTGCTTTCCATGGGAGGCGGGAGGGCAGCGAGGGCAGCGCGGTTTTAGCGGGAGCAGGAAATTGGGGAATCCCATTCCTGAAGCCCGGCCCATGGAAACCGAGCATCCCAGCTGGTGCCAGCCCTGGTGGCCATGGCAGCAGCCTTGGGAGCGGGTCCCTGGCTGGGGCTGTGGGAACCTCTTCCCTCTGGGGCCCAGGGACAGGAGTGGAGGGAGCGGCTGCAGCTGAGTTGGGGCAGGCTCAGGTTGGATGTCAGGAAAAGGTTTTTGCCCAGAGGCTGCTGGGGCCCTGGCCAGGCTCCCCAGGGCAGGGTCCCAGCTCCAGGGCTCTCTGAGCTGCAGCAGCGTTTGGCCAGCGCTGCCAGGCCCAGGCTGGCATTGTTGGGGTGTCCTGTGCAGGGCCAGCAGTTGGACTGGAGGATCCTGATGGGTCTCTCCCAGCTCAGCCAATTCTGTGCTTCTGGGATCCCATGAGGCTGGGGATGGGGGCTGCCAATGGTTGCCATGGCAACGGGCTCTGGCTGCAGGCCTGAGCTGGTGTCCATGGCAACCAGCCCTGGCATGGGGTCTCCATGGAGCTGCCAAGGGACTGAGCATAGCAACAGGGGGCTGGGGATGGTTGCCATGGAAACCAACCATAGCAACAGGGAGCTGGTGATGGTTGCCATGGAAACCGACCATAGCAACAGGGAGCTAGTGATGGTTGCCATGGAAACTGACCATAGCAACAGGGGGCTGGGGATGTTTGCCTGCTAAGGATCAGATTTGTCACAGGCCCTCAGAGGGGTTCCACGGGGACTTTCCAAGAGTCTCCAGGCTGTTCCAGAGCTGGAATGTCACACAGAGAGACAGGGGCTCCATGGAGACCTCCCAGGGCTTTCTGGGATGGTAAAGAGCCCTGTGGTCAGAGGCAGTCACAGCCATTCCATGGTGACATCCCAGGGCACCTTGGGCTGCAAAGGCACCCATCTGTCACAGGCACTCACGGGGGCTCCACGGTGACATCCCAGGAGTCCCCAGGCTGCCAAAGAGCCGGGATGTCCCAGACACTCACAGGGGTTCCTGTCATGGGCACAGTGGGAGCTTCAGGCAAACGCTTTATTTCTTTATTGGAGAAACTCCTGCTGAGACATGAGGTGGAGAAATGACACCCAACAGACACCATGGATCCTCAAACCCCTGCAACAACCCTAGACTTCTAAAATTCCTTCTATGAGGGGAGACTGGGAGCGGCTGGATCCAATCCCAGACCCAGACTTTGTCAAAGGTTTAAAAGATTGGACAGTTGGAATAGAACTTTAACCCAATTTGTCCCACAGGATTAACAATGGAATACCAGATAAATTAGTATAAATACAGCTCTGATTGATTCTGATCATGATCGGATAGAAAAATCTTAACCAGAGGTATTTACTGCACATGTCAGGAGCTATAATGATTATTAGAATATCGCACTCTAGGCAGCAATTTTGAAGTCAGCAGGGCCTTGCTGGAGTTGTGGGAGCCCATTGCAGGCAAAGCCTCCTGCTCCAGCAGGAACTGCCTTTCCTGTGCCATCAGCAGGGCAGGTCCCGCTGCAGGAAAAGCCCCAGGCCAGCCCCAGCACAGGGAAGGCCTCGGGCACAAGGGCAGAGTGCCGTGCTGGGAGCTGTGCCAGGGAGAGCCTGAGGCACCAAAGGCACCTTGGCAGCAGCAGCTGCTTGCAGGCCATGGCCAGAAGCCTCCCTTGGCAGCCCGGCCTGGTGGCCACCACTGCAGAGCTGCTGCCTCAGGGCTCATTCCTGGCTGGCCTCTGAAAAGCCACTTCTGCCCCAGGAGCCTGACTGGGAAGCCATTGGCCCCAGCACCTCGGGGACAAGATATGAATGACAAAACTCTTCATGCCAGCAGAGCCAAGGCAGGGGCAGAGGAAAGGGCAGAGCCAGGCCCAGGGGACAGGGCTGCCATGGTGATGGCTGTGAGGTCACTGCCCCTGCAGCAGCCTGGCTGCCCTCAGCAGACATTCTGGCCAGAAGCGTTGTGAGGGCACCCAGCACATCAGAGAACCCACACTACAGGAATCCTTTCCTTGGGGATGGCAGGGGGTTTCACTGGGTCAGGTTGCACAAAGCTCCTGCTCTTGGACAATTCCTGGGATGGGGCTACCACTTCTTTGGAATAACTGCTGCAGTTTTCTGCCACTCTTATAATTCTAAAATTTGTCCTCTTTCTAACAAATGTAAATCCACCCTCATTCAGTTTAGAGATATTGACCCTTCTTCTGCCACTGCAAGATTTGGGAGAAAATACCTTCGATCCCTTTTTTTTCCATTTTCACAGACCTTGGAGAGGACCCAAAAATCTCCCACAATGGGGTTTGGAGGCCTCATCACAAAACCAGCAGGGAGAGGCTGAGGGCTCTGTGCTCAGTGGGGTGGAGACTGAGGACAGAACAGGAATAGCCTGGGAAGGTTGAAGGGTGGTTTCAGAGGGGCTGGAGCTTTTCTTCATAGTGGGAATGAGCCTGAAGAAGACATAATAGCACCAAGGGCAGCTGGGGAGGCCCAGAGTGGACACCAGGAGAAAGGAATTTCCCTGTCAGGGCAGGGCTGTGGTGCAGCATGTCCCCCCGCAGCAGCCTGGAGCAGCCCAAGGCTTTGTGTGGGCAGGCAGGGGCAGGCAGGAGGCAGAGCTGTCAGCAAAGGAAGGGGCCAGCCAGGTGGGGCAGCCGGGGGATGCCCACAGCCTGCAGGGACAGAGGCGCAGGTTTGCTCAGCACCAGAGACACCTTTGCCTTGCTTGTCCCTACCTGTCATAACTGCCACCAGTGTTCTGCTCTACCTGGAACCTGGGGACACTTTCTCAGTCCTGTCCCTCAGATGGATCTATTTAAAGTATGAGAAACTTCATTGTTTCAATCCTAATTTGAGTTCTTGAGAAGTTCTTTGAGCCCTCTCTGAGGGGCAGAGTCCGATGCAAAGGGCAACAAAGCCCCAGAGGGTCATTACAATCCTTGTGCTGTGTCTGTGCTGCTGAGCTGGGCTGGGCTCCTGGCCCAGAGGCAGCTCCTGGCAAGGGCAGCAGAGCTGCAGAGAGACAGCTCTGGCCAGGAGCAGCTCCTGTGCACAGCCCAGCAGGGCTGGGGCACTGCCAGGGCCCCTCAGGGACACCAGCAGGGCACAGACAGAGCTCCCAGGGGCTCAGCACTGGCAGGGGCTGTGGCATGTCCCAGAGGGGGCTGTGTCACAGCAGCTCCTCTGTGCCTGTGTCATGGAGGCACAGAGCATCTGTGATGTCAGCAAGGGGCTGTGTGACAGCGCAGAGTGGGCTGTGTGATGTCACAGATTGGGCTATGACATCACAGAGTTTGTTGTGTGTGGTCATTTAGCATCTATGGCCTCATAGAGGGGACTGTGTGACATCACAGAGCAGGCTGTGACATCATGGCATGGCTGTATGACATCATAGAGCAGGCTGTGAGGTCAAAGTGTATGCTGTGACATTACAAAGTGTCATTATGACATCACAGAGAGGGTTTTGTGATATTACTGAGGGGATTGTGACATCACACATCTGTCTGTGACATCATAGAGAGGGGTGTGAGGTCATAGAGCAGATCCTGCGTTCATAGAGGGTGGCTCTGTGACATCAGAGAGAGGGTTGTGATATCACTGGCTGGCTTGTAACATCATAGAGAAGCCTGTGACATCACAGTACAGATTGTGGACTCACAGGGTGACTTTCTCACATCACAGAGTCTTCTGTGACATCACAGTGCAGCTGCATGACATTCCAGGGTGACATCCCAGATTTGGCTCTGTGACATCACAGGTTCCTGTGTGACATCACAGGGGCTGTGTGACATCACGGGGGCTGTGTGAGGTCACTGGGGAGGTCACTCTGCCCCGGCCCCCCTCACAGTTTCCCCCAGAGCAGTCCAACCCTGCTCGTGCACAGCGGGGTCCCCTGTCCCCCCGGGTCCCCCTGCCCCCAGCGCCGCAGCCTCCCCCAGAGGATGTTCCACGAGATCGACCCCAGAGCCTGACACGGGGACGGGGGGCCGGGGCCCTGGGGGTGGCACAGGGGGACAGGGACCCCCTGGCAGCGTCCCCGTGTCCCCCAGGGCCAGAGCCTGGGCCAGGGCTCCTTCACCCTGGTACCAATGAGGCCTTGAGAGTTGCTGAAAAAATCCCCAGCAAGGGATCAGCAAAAACCAGATTGAATATTAAGCAACAGCCCCACAAAGTTCCTTGGCAAGAGTCACTCTGCTCCTGACTGGACACTTCAGGACAGCAGGGAAACAAAGCAACAACAAAACCAAACCACATCCAGGCAATCAAAACAAAAATGAACCGAGAACTGTCCCTGTGAGTGTGTGTGACACAAGGACAGTGAGGGCAAGATAAAAGGAATATGGCCCAAAAGCTGAACAGAGCTCAAACTTAACAGGACTTAACTTACACTTTAACCTTAACTGATACCTTCAACTTGACAATTTAGCAAAAGAACAGCTCTTAACTTTGACGCCGGCCGGGGGTTTATTTACAGACACGAACGAGACGGGGCTGCTATATGGAAAGTGTCTCGAGCTGTTTATTTTTTCAGCATCAGTTCTCATTACATGATTTTGATAATGGGAAGATGCTAGCAGCTCACAATCCAGGCAGCAGGCCAGAAAACTTAATGTTACAACGTACTTTATAAGCTTCTTGACCAATCACACAAAGCAAAAGCATATTGACAGTAGTTCTATCCCATCACCATAAGCACACGTACCTTTGGTTAAAACAATGCTTGCTTATTTTGAATACAATACCCGTTTGTAAGCGACAACGCACAGAGCTCCATTATTAAGCTTTAACCTTCCTAATATCTCGCTAGATAAACTTTCTGCAACTTAGCTATTCAGACAAGCATTAATACATAGGCTATTGTTCTATTTGCCCTTGCCTTTTCTACAGTTTAAATAATTTTTCTGCTGACATCTCATGACTGTTGCTTTAGCACTGTTCACAATTCTACTGTATCTGAGGCCTGCCTTTTGCAGCTTTCCTAGAACCCTCTAATTTTATGGATTCCCACAAAGAGTATTTAACCTAACTTACACACTATGACTTAATGATTTAATGGTAGAATAACATTAAACAATATTCAACTTAGCTTATATCATATTAAACTTTACTTAGCAAAAAAAAGCTGTTAACACCATTTACCTTATTCCTCATGATGTAACCTTACTTACAGGCCTGACTGACTCAGCTATCCAAGGCTCTCAAACCCCTCAGAGAGCAACATTTCTGGCATATTTCCCCAGCACAGGCACTCCTGTGTGCACACTGACACAAAGAGTCACCTCCAAATTCCCTCTATCCAAAGACTGCTCCCAGACAAAATCTGCCATTCCTGACAAGTCTGGCTGGCCTTGGCCTGGTGAGGCTCTCACCTGCCTTCCAAACACTGGGGCTCCATGGTTTACTTCCTGTGGAAACGAACTGTCCTTCTCAGCCAGGTGTCCATGGCCAGAATTGGGACTTCACTTGCAACACTGCCTGTTGTGACAGACTGGAGGAGATTGTCGGCTCAAAACATTTTGTGTGTGGGGGAGAGGAAGGGGGAGGTCCAGCCCTGCCCTGCCCTGGAACCCCAGCCCTGCCCTGCCCTGGAACCCCAATCCCCCCAGAGCCTCTATCCCAGCCCAGCAGTGGCTGCCAGTCCCTGGCACAGCACAGGCAATGCTCCACAGCCACCTCTGCAGCCCCCAGCCCAGCTCCTGAGGGACCAAATGAGCCCAAGCCCCACCTGGGGGAAGGGCCCAGGGAGACCAAGGGGTATTGAAGGCTGACCACAAGGCAAGCACACATCTTGATCCTACCTCCTCTTGGAATTTCCATTGGAACAGTGCTGGAATCCAGGAGTTGGTAGCTGTGTGTGTGATTCCCTGTATCTTTCCTATTCCCACTTTTTGTAAAATTTTGAGCAACTTAAAATTGAACAGGCCTAGAATTTGTGAAGTTGAATGGCACAAATTAATGCTTTGAGAAGTGTTTTGTTGATTGAATGTTGTAATAAACCTTTTGCCAAAGTTTCTCTGATTTTCTAAAGTTTCCAGTAAAGGCTGTTTGGTTGTTTTCAACTCCTGAGAATCTCTTGTTGGTATTTCTCCAGTACATACAACTCAGAGTACACAATTGCAATTATTTTAAATGTCTCCTTGAGAGAATTGTTTGGGGAATGGGGGTCAGGGCTTGTCTGTGCTGCTTGGCCCAGCCCAGGCAGGGCTTTCCCAGCCACATTCCACACTCCATTGCCCAGCTGGAGCCGCTGGTGCCTCTGAGTTGTGCTGCCCCAGCCCCAGGGACGCTCTCCTTGTCTGCCCATTCCCCCACGGTCTCTGGGCAGGGATGGCCTCACTGGGGGCTGCTGACATCCTCAGCAACTTGGAGGCTGCTGCTGAATTTCACTGCTCCAGAGGCTTGTTCAGCCTTCAGCTCTTCAGTGCAGGAATTCAGTGTCCTTGGGGCTCATGAACATTCCGAACACCTGAACAAGCCAAGCCTCTGGGAATCATTTGATTTTAATTTTCAAATCATCTGTGGTTAATTAGACAGATCTCAATAGTATATCCAGAGTGAATGAAATATATTGAAAAAGACAGTGAGAAAAGATTTTTCAGATCCTGTTTAGGACTTTTTCCCCTGTTAATTAAATGATATGTGCAATCTCCAATTGACACTGAATCCAAGTACCTCCTCATGCAGTTTGAATGGATATTAAAATCAAGACCCTTCATGGCTGACAATCAATCAGACTCTGTCCCTACCCCCAGCCCACCATTTCCCCCATCCAAGCCCTGGCACTCAGAGCAGCCTTGTGCAAATCTGAGCTCCCTCCAGCCCAGGCTGCACCTGCAGCTTTCAGCTCCTTGGCTCCAACTCCCACCTGCTTTCCTTGCAGAAGGAGCTGCCCGAGACACAGAGGGATGTTCATTTCTTGTCAGCCAACAAAGCCAAGGGAAGGCACAGCTCCATCAAATGCAAAAGTCATTCCTCTGCTGGATATTAAATCCACTTTCCACAGCAGACAGTCTCAGAGCAATGGAAAACACCTTCTGTGCCCAGCACAGCTCCCAAGGTCCCCCCAAACCCTCCCTGCCCCGATTCTGCCCAGATTTGCTCTTTGCACACACGAGTCACAGGCTGAAGTCAGGAGCTCCCTCCATGCCCAGAGGGAGGAAAAGAGAGAAAGGGGATGAAGAGCTCTCCTGTGCAGAGCCAAGGTCCAAGTGCAGCCCCTGCAGTGGGAACCACAACTCATCAGGTTTGTGTCCTTTGGGCTCAGGGACATGTGACACTCAGAGGCACAGAAAGGTTTCTTGCTGACAAACACAAATTGAACATTTGAACTGTTTAATAACCATCCCAGCTCTTCCCTCAGCTCTCTGGGATGTTCCAGCAGCATCTGAATGGTCTCTCATCCTCAAGGGTTTCTGTACAGGAACAGTTTTAGATAAAGACATAGGAAAAGGTATTTCTGTGATAGATAGAAACACAATTAGGATGTTGACTAAGATGATATTTTTTTGAATATCAGAAATATTAAAATATTCCCTGAAGTTTAAAGCAGGAACCCAATCAGTTGAGAGGCACTTGAATGACCAGAGAGCACCTGGAGGAAGAAATCTGGGACCAATGGGAAGGACAAAGATCCAGTGTGTCTAGTGAAGAGATATACACAGAGACGGCAATTTAAACAGGAGAGCTGGTAACACCTAAAGGAAAAGAGAGATGATATAATACACAGATTATTGGAGACTCAAGCAGAGGGGAAGATCAGTATTTCTTCTCCTGCCATGAGTACACTTCGAGGGAATTGCTGTTCCTGGTGAGAAAATTTTGCCATGACTTAAGAGTACTAAAATGACCCAGATAATGAAAATGTACTTGCATATTATAAAATTTACAAGCATTAAAACCTGTGCCCCTTTCCAGGTAGAAATCAGTTGTGTGCCCATGGACAGGCAGTGCAACTTGTGCCCTGAGGTGCCCAGCTGGGATTGGATCTCTCCCAGAGCACCTGAGGCAGAGCAGAGCACCTTGCAAGCTGCAGGTTCTTGACAGCCCCACAGGGCTCCTGTCCCATCAACATCTGCTCTGCTCCAGTCTGAAACAGGGCCCAGCATGGTGCTGGGATCATCAGAGAGCTGAGGTGTGTGCTGGAATTCAATGGCCTCCCCATCCCGCAGCAGCCCTGCATTTCCCTGCTGCAGCCTTGGTCTCCAGCCCAGCCATGGAGGCTCTTTGGGCTCTGGAGTGTTGCTGCAGCCCCCAAAGGCAGCTGAGCTCTGCCTTTGGCACAGTCAGGCCTGGCCAGCACAGGCCATGCTCAGCAATTGCTTGTGTGTGCCTGGCCTTGCTGTCAGCCCCGTGAGCGGCTGCGTGGCCCCTTTGTGGCCCTGTGCTGGCCCAGCCATGGTGGCCCAGCCCCTGTGCAGGCCCAGCCCAGGCCAGGAGCATTGCGGCTGGGAACGGCCCCTGTGCCGTGGTGCCCACAGCAGCCTTGGGGCTCTGTGCCCCATGGCCTCCCTGCTGGGCAGCCTCTGCCAGCTCCTGCAGAGCCCGTAGCACCTGTGGGGCTGCACAGACAGCCCTGCCCCGGGCTCTGCCGGCCTCTGGGCCAGCAGAGAGGCAGCCAGGGCTGGCCATGGCCGGGAACAGGCCCTGAGCCCCGCAGGAGGATGGAGCTGGGCCACAGCCAAACTCAGCCCAGGCCAAAGCTGGGCTCAGCAGCCAGGGCTGCCAACGCATGGGCACAGAGGCTGGCGCTGACAAATGTCCTGGGCCCCCTCCCTGCTCTGTCCATGCCACCAAGGGCACAGAGCAGCCTCCTCTCTGGGCCACTTGCCTGTTTGCAATGCCTTGCACAGGCGCTGGCCCTGCCCCACAAGGCCTGGCCTGAGTCCTGCCCCTGCACGCTCAGCCAGGCTGAGATGGACACTGATGGTTTCTGGGCCAGGCTCTCGGAGCCCAGCCCAGCTCCCTGCAAGCTCTGCCAGCTGCCCTGAGCTCTGGGCAGCACCAAGGGCCTCTCTGAGCCCAGCCCAGCCCAGCCGGCTCTGGCCCCACAGCTCTGCTCAGGTCAGGCTGCTCTGGGCACTGGCCCCACGGCCTCAGCCCCTGCCAAGGGCACAGCAGCAGCTGCAGCTGCCACAGGACTCAGCCCCAGCCATGGGGGAAGGTGCTTGGCCAAGGCCAAAGGAGGCTCCCTGGCTGCCCTGCTCCCCTGGGGCTGAGGTGCTGAGAGCTCTGCAGCCCCTGCTGCCATCCCATCTGCCCAGGGCAGCACAAGAGCCCCGGCCTTGGGGCCCTCAAGAGCTGCTCCTGCTCCAGGCCCAGGGCCCATGCCAAAGCTGGGGCAGCTACAAAGCTGTGCCCATTTCTGTTCATTGCTGCTCTGATGGGGATGGATCCTCAGTCACTTGGAGGCTGCTGATGAATTTTACTGCTCCAGAGACTTCTTCTTTCTTGAGCTCTTCAGTTCAGGAATTCAGTGAGAAGATCTCATAAACATTTGTTCAGAATACCTGAACAAGAAAAGGCCCTGGGGAATATTTCAAGTTTTCAGTTCTTAATGTGGTTAATTAGACAGATGACAGAAGTATATTCAAAGTGAATATACAATAATATAAAACAATGCTGAGAGTACAGTTTTGTTCAGTTAAGTTTTATTTTCCTGTTTATAGATTGATCTCAGCAATGTCCAATTGATACTGATCCCCAGCAGCTTTAAATGCAGTTTGAACAGATATGATAATCAAGACCCTTGATGGCTGACAATCAATCAGAATTTTTCCCCACCCCCTCCCCACCATTTCCCTCATCCAACCCCTGGCACTCCTATGGCTCAGGAATGGTGTGGCCAGCAGGAGCAGGGCAGGGATTCTTCCCATGTGCTGGGCACTGGCTGGGCAGCTCCTCGAGTGCTGTGTCCAGTTCTGGGCTCCCCAATTTAGGAAGGACATGGAGGGGCTGGAGCATGTCCAGAGAAGGGCAACAAGGCTGGGGAGGGGTCTGGAGCACAAGTCTTGTGAGGAGCAGTGGCTGAGGGAGCTGGGGTTGTTTATCCTGGAGAAGAGGAGGCTCAGGGGAGGCCTCATCACTCTCTACAACTCCCTGACAGGAGGATGCAGCCAGGTGGGGTCAGGCTCTTTTCCCAGGGAACAGTGACAGAACAAGAGGACACAGCCTTCAGCTGCACCAGGTAAAGTTTAGGCTGGACATTAGGAAATATTCTCCACACAAAGGGTGATTGGGCATTGGAAAGGGCTGCCCAGGGAGGTGGGTGAGTCACCATCCCTGGAGGTGTTTAAGGAAAGACTGGATGTGGCACTGAGTGCCATGGTCTGGGTGACAAGGTGGTGTTGGGTCCCAGGTTGGACTTGATGCTCTCCAAGGTCTTTTCCAGCCTGGTTGATTCTCTGATGATTGTGACACTGCAGGGCCCTGGGGAAGCAAGGGGCCATTGTGACACTGCAGGGCCTGGTGGCACTAAGAGGACCATGGTGACACTGTGTACGACATGGCAGCACAGAGCCAAGGGGCCATGGTGACACTGTGGGGCTGAATGGAAGCAAGGAGTCCATGGTGACAGTCTGGGTCCTGGTGGAACCACAGAGGCCACTGTGACCCTGCAGGGCCTTGTGGAACCATGCAGAGCATTGGGACAGAGCAGGACCTGGTTTCACGATGGGGCCATTGTGACCCTGCAGGCCCCCATGGAACCAAGGGGCCAGGGCTGCTCCTCAGGGACTCCTGCAATGAAGGAAACATGTTTGACACCGTGGTGGCTCTTGGGACCAAGAGGCCATTGTGCCACTGTGGAACCAAGGACAGCATTGCTGCACTGCCAGACCTCATGGAACCAAGGATCCATTGTGACACTGCAGGGCCAAAGGATCCAAGGGACTTTGTGACACCAAGGGGTCCCATGGAACCAAAGGGACATTGTGACACTTGGAGGCCTCATGGCATCATGGAGATCATTGGGACACTCTGGGGCCTCATGGAACCCTGGTGACACAAAGTTGTCTGGGAGTGTGGATCTGCTGGAGAGTAGCAGGGCTCTCCACAGGACAGGCTGGATCCAGGGCCCAAATCCAACAAGGTGAGGTTTAACAAGTCCCAGTTCCAGGTCCTGCACTTTGGCCACAACAACCCCTGCAGCACTACAGGCTGGGGACAGAGTGGCTGGAGAGCAGCCAGGCAGAAAGGGACCTGCAGGGACTGATGGACAGCAGGCTGGACATGAGGCAGCAGTGTGCCCAGGTGGCCAAGAAGGCCAATGGCTCCTCGCCTGGCTAAGGAATGGTGTGGTCAGCAGGAGCAGTGCAGGGATTCTTCCCCTGTGCTCAGCACTGGTTGGGCAGAAGTGCTGTGTCCAGTTCTGGGCCACCCAATTTAGGAAGGACATGGAGGGGCTGGAGCGTGGGGCTGGGGAGGGGTCTGGAACACAAGTCCTGTGAGGAGTGGCTGAGGGAACTGGGGTTGTTTATCCTGGAGAAGAGGAGGCTCAGGGGAGACAAGGCAATGTCAGGGCACAGGTTGAACTTGATGATCTCCAAGGTCTTTTCCAGCCTTCCTGATTTTGGGATTCTCTGAAACCACCCTTGGAGCAGCTGCAGGGTGAGCCCTGGGCCTCCTCTTCAGCAGCTCCAGCAGCCCAGGTCCCTCAGCTTCTCCTGGCAGCCCCAAAGCCCATCCTGTCAGTCCTGCAGAGCCTCTGCAGCTCCTCCTCATTGCCCAGAACTGGGAGCCCCAGAGCCAGACACAGCAGCCCAGATGTGCCCCCCTGGCCTGGGGTTCCTCTGGCAAGGGAGCAGCAGCAGGCACTGCAGGAGCCTGCAGACAATTCCTGCAGCACTTGTAGGATGATCCTGCTGCCCAAGGGACATTCCCATGGTGCCAAGTCAGGAACTTCAATGGGGAGTGGGGCCAGAGAGGAAAGGGCAACCAGGGATGGGCTGTTTGCAGGGGAGGGAACAGGGCTGGGCAAGAGGAAGTAATTTGGATTAGGAAAGTGGAAAGAAAGCAAAGGTGCAGCCAAGGAAATGGTCAGGGCAGTTTGTGGGTGGCTGCCAGGCAGCCCTGGCTCTGAGCAACAGCGTCTGCAGTGGCACAGGAAACTCCCAGCTGATGGGAACAAACTTTCTGGCTGAGTGCAGAGGCCAGGACAAAGCTGAGTGGTTTCCCTGGTGTCCCCAATCCCTTGTGGCCCCAGGGGCTGATGGCATTTGTGCTCCCTCAGGTTCATGTCCCCACAGCAACAGCATGGGGGTGCTGGCCCTGCTGTGTGCAATGCAAACAGGGGCTGCTGAGGCAGTGCTGCCGTGTCTGTGCCTGCAAGGATGGGGCACCTGTGTGAGCTGGGGGAGAGGCCAGGGCTGCAGAGGGGGGATGTTGTTGGCAGCTGCATGAGGACGCTCTGGGACGCTGCCCTGGGCTGTGCAGCGCACTGGGCATGGATCAGCCCCTGCTCTGCTGCTCCTTCCAGTCTGCCCCAGGGCCCTTGCAGAGCCCCAGCCATGCTGTTTGCCCCCAGCCTGCCCACGGCCAGCCTGGGGCTGCTCACGGGGGTTTCTGTGCTGCTGAGCATTGGCCTGGCCGTGTTCTTGAGAGAGCCTGGGCAAGGAGCCTGGAGCCCCCAGGGCCTGGCCTGAGGCGTCAGCGCTGCCCCAGCAGTGCCCATGGCCTGTCCCTGCTGCAGCCCCGGCACTGCCACCCCCAGGGCTGTGCCCGGCCCCGAGAGCACTCAGGCCCTGCAGCAACACCAGGGCCACCAGGGCAGCGGGGCAGGGCCACGGCAGCAGCACTGGCAACACCAAGTGCTGCTGCTGCTGCTGCTGCTGGGCACAGCTGCTGGGCCAGCACTGATCTGCCCCAGCTCTGCACACAGACATTGCTGCTGCAGCTCCACAGAAGGCAACAAAAGGGCAGAAAAGTTCGGCAGTTTTCTGAATCAAATTTTGTTGGGAGAGAGCATCATTTCATTTAAAGGCACCGAGAGTGCAGCCCCTCATTGACACAGTCTGTGTCCACAGGGAAGGTGGAGAGAAACAAAATGAGAAATGGTACAAACAATGACATTTATTTGTGGACAAGATTAAAAAATTATACAAAGGCAAAGAAACTCTAAAATGAACCCAAGAAGAAGTATCAAATATGACTTTTGTTACAAATGATTTGCAAACACTGGCCAGCAGTTTAGTGTTTCTGAAACCATCCAGTCATCAGTCTCCTCACTGCAGTCTTGAGCTCCTTGTTCCTCAGGCTGTAGATGAGGGGGTTCAGGGCTGGAGGCACCACCGAGTACAGAACTGACAGGGCCAGATCCAGGGATGGGGAGGACATGGAGGGAGGCTTCAGGTAGTAAAATATACCAGTGCTGAGGAACAGAGAGACCACGGCCAGGTGAGGGAGGCAGGTGGAAAAGGCTTTGTGCCGTCCCTGCTCAGAGGGGATCCTCAGCACAGCCCTGAAGATCTGCACATAGGAGAAAACAATGAACACAAAACAACACAATGAAAAAGTGGCAGTAACCACAAGAAGCCAAAGTTCTGCAAGGTATGATTTGGAGCAGGAGAGCTTGAGGATCTGTGGGATTTCACAGAAGAACTGGCCCAGGGCATTGCCACGGCACAGGGGCAGGGAAAATGTATTGGCCGTGTGCATGAGGGCATTGAGAAAGGCACTGGCCCAGGCAGCTGCTGCCATGTGGGCACAAGCTCTGCTGCCCAGGAGGGTCCCGTAGTGCAGGGGTTTGCAGATGGACACGTAGCGGTCGTAGCACATGACGGTCAGCAGATAAAACTCTGCTCCAATGAAGAACATAAAGAAAAAGAGCTGTGCAGCACATCCAGTGTAGGAGATGTTGCTGGTGTCCCAGAGGGAATTGTGCATGGCTTTGGGGACAGTGGTGCAGATGGAGCCCAGGTCAGTGAGGGCCAGGTTGAGCAGGAAGAGGAACATGGGCGTGTGCAGGTGGTGGCCGCAGGCTACGGCGCTGATGATGAGGCCGTTGCCCAGGAGGGCAGCCAGGGAGATGCCCAGCAAGAGGCAGAAGTGCAGGAGCTGCAGCTGCCGCGTGTCTGCCAATGCCAGCAGCAGGAAGTGCCTGATGGAGCTGCTGTTGGACATTTGCTGGGACTGGCCTTGGGGAGCTGTTCATGGAGAAAAGTCAGTGACAGGTTAGGAGGAACTTTTTCCAGCAAAAAGAGAGACTTTTCCCAGCAAAAACAAAGCCTTTTCCCATAGACCCTTCTTGTATAACCCTCTGACACCCTTTTGAATTTCCAGCAGATTTTCATTCAGCTCCAAGGGGGGATCCCTGGCTGGTGCTGGCTGAGTGGGACATCAGGTTCAGGGCAGCTACACACAGGGTTTTTATTATTCAGCTCTGCTGTGTAGATGTGGGAGGAGGACAGGGACCTGTCCTCGTGTTCCACTTGGAAACCTTGTTAATACAGACGGCCCTGTGAGCATGTGCACCCCCACTGCCAGAGAGCAGGAATGGTAAAATCTGTTTAAATCTTCTAGAGATTTTACAGCTCCTCTTCCCCCTCTCTTGCTATATTCAGATGTCAGTAACTCTCAGCATTTCTGCTGCCCTCAGGGAGAACAGAGTGAGTTCTCTGAAGCAAGGTGGTGAGTGGAGAGTGAGGGGAGGAGGTCTGTCTCCCAGTCCTGTTCCAGGATTCTCTGGGCTTTCATCATTCTTAGACATAGGATGATCATCCTCCCATGTTTCCTTTAAAAACCATCCTGACACTACTGAGAGCAGATGGATCCCCCACAGTCCACCAAATGTCCATTCCTTTCTCAAGGTCGCAGCCCCACATTTGTACCCAGGGAAACACAGGCCTCATTTCACCAACCCAGCAGCATTTTCCCATCCTAGAACTTCTGTGCCTCACCCTTGGGCTTTCAGATAACACAGAGATGTTACAGGACAGGATTGCATCATGGAGGGAAGCTCCCAGCTTGGACTGAAATCTCAGGGAGACTCCCAAGTATCCTTCTGATGGCATTGGCTGAAGGGAGATGCAGCCGCTTCCCTGGCTGCACTGACAGCATTGCCCAGAGCCGGGCCCTGGGGACAGCGTCACCCTGAGCCAGCTGTGCCCCTGCCAGAGCCCCCAGAGCCGGGCAGCTGCTCCCAGCCCTGTGCTCTGCAGAGGGAACTGGGCCCGGGGCTGCAGAGCTGCCCCACGGCTCTGCTGCAGCTCTGCCTGCACAGGAGGGGCTGCACGCCTTGGAGCCCCGGCCCTGAGGGCAGAGGCTTGGCTGGGGCACAGGAGGGAGGGGGCTTGTTCAGAGGGAGGGGCTGCACTGCAGGGGCTCCTGTGGGCATCTCTAAACTCTCCCTGCCACAGCATTGCTGGGGTTTGTTTTCTCCCATTGCCTGATCTTCTCTCTGCTTCCTGCAGATTTCCTTCCCGCAGGTGTTTCCCTGTGCCTGATCTCTCCCTGCCAGCACTCACAGAGCCCAAATCTCTGTGCACTCTTCTTGGCCCTACAGAACCCTGCCTGTTTGCAGGGCACTGGCTGGGGGCAGGTTCTGTTTGCAGCTTGGAGAAAGGACAGCTCAGACTGAGCCTGATGGCTCCAGCAAAGGTGATGCTGCTGCTGTCCATGGGCAGAGGGGCTGAAAGCACATTAGGGATCTCCTGTGAACCTACTGGTCACTTAAGCCAAAACTTTGGATGTCTCAGGCACTTTTCAAAATTAATACTTAATAATACATAAACCGCCCCACCACCCCCCCCCGCCATTCTCCAGTACTAGGAAACTGACAACAAAGTCTTAGGAAATGTTGTCATTTTTGTTAAAATCATTGACTTGGAAATATTCTATGACTGATGAGAACCCCTCAGCATGTCAGATCTTCAAGAGCATTTCACCTCCCCTGCACCAGAAATACCCAGAGTTGTACTCACAGGCTCTGCAGGCATTGGGATGTTCCAGCTTGAGGAGATGGCTCCAGGAGCTGCAGCTGCATTGTCCTGCAGCCAGAGGTTCCTGTGCCAAGGGCTGGCAGTGATTGTGCCCCAGGCACTTCTCAGCCCCTTCCCAGCCCTGACTGATTGAAGCTCTCTGTGCCTCTGGGCTGTGCCCGGGCTGGCTGCAGGCAGTGCCCCAGCCCTGCTGGGCTGGCACAAGAGCTGCTCCTCAAGAGAAATGTGCTTTTGAAGCTCTTCTTGGTGAGCAGGAGCTGCCTCTGTGCCAGGAGCCCAGCCCAGCTCAGCAGCACAGACACAGCACAAGGACTTTAATCAGCCTCTGGGGCTTTGTACTCAGGCCCTGAACATCAGTCCCTGAGAGGCAGCTGAAGAAACCTCTCCAGAACTCCAAGGCAGAATCCAACTCCAAACTTTCCTGGACTTTTAATGGGTCCCACTGAGGGACACGACTGAGCAAGTGTCCCCAGGCCCCAGGCAGAGCAGAGAACTGCAGGCAGTGATGACAGGTGGGGACAAAGAGAAGCCAAGTCTTGGTGCCCTGGGCCACAGCAGGGTCTGTGCCAGCAAGGGCTGGGAGGAGACACCTTGTGCTGAGGCCCTGGGGCCTCCTGGCACAGCCCCAGCCAGGCTGGGCACTGTCAGCCCCTTGTGCTGCCCTCAGCATCCCCCCCTAGCCCACATCCCAGTGGCCTCAAGGATCTGCTGCAAGGAGTCCCTGGGGAGCCTTGCTCAGCAATGGCCCTGGGGGCTCCTTCATGCTCCCTGCAGGGACTGCAGGTTTTTCAAAGGACTTTGGCTTTGGCTTTTGCCTTGGAGTCTCTGAGAGGTTTGTGCAATCATGGCCTCCAATTATCTGCTGTAATTAGTCCCTGGAGAGGCTTTGTCAGGAACAACACTCAGTGGGGATCAATTATGCTTCAGGGTACTTCAGTTATTTTAAGGTACTTGGTGTTTCCCTTTTGATACAGACTCTGTGAGAGGTTTGTGCAATCATGGCTCCAACTATCTACTTTAATGAGTCCCTGGAGAGCTTTGTACTGACACTCAGTGCTGCTCAGTAATGCTTTGAGATACTCAAATTTTTTAAGGTAGTTTGGAATTTCCTTTCCACATTGAGACTCTGAGATGTTTTTGGTCAATCCTGGCCTCCAATTCTCTCCTCCAAGGAGTCCATGAGGAGCCTCTGTTGGGCATGGACCTCACTGAGACCCATTCATGCTTTGAGACACTTTGGGTGTTTCTTCTGACTTTGACTTCTGGAAAGGTTTGTGCAATCTCCTCTCAGGCCCTGAGGTTCCAGACTCAGCTCCAAATGCACCACAGGGCTCATCAGGATGCAGCAAGTCCTGACAAACCATGGCTCTGCCTTGATTTCCCTCTGCTCTTATGCAGTTTATCAGGAACGTATCTGGAGTGATTTTGCTTTGCTAATTTGAGATTTCTCAGCCAATGCATCTATTAGTGCAGTGGGATCAGTGTTGGCTAATTACCATTGCACTCACTGGAATATATTTCCTCATTTCCTGCTGTGAGAAAGGATTAGGAGAAAGGCAAAGTATGCTTAAAATTTTAAAAGGGTATATAGAAAAGTTTATTACCAGTAAATAGAAGAAAGAATAATAAGAATCTGAACACTTCTCCTCTCCCTACAACCTTTTCTTTCTTCCTGACAATGCATGGAGACAAAACCTGAAAGTTTCAGTCAGTTTACACCATCTAGAACAGTCTTTCTTCAGTTCTCTTAGGGAGAGGAGTCTCTCTTTCATGCTATGGAGACTTCTCCATAAGAAAACAGTTCTCCCATGGCTCTCAATTCCCATGAAGAGCAGCTGCCCAGAAAATCTGCAATCGTGAAGTCCCTCCCATTTTTCATAGCTTTTCCCACAGCTGTTTTTATGGGCCATGTCAATGTATGGGGCATGAGTTTAAAGATGAGCTGTTCAAGAGCAAAGATTCTCTTCATCTATTTCTGAAATCATCTTCATCTCTGACAACAGAGATCTTCTTCTTCTTCTCTCCCTGATAGCACAGGATCTCATTACTCTTCTCTCTTTCTCTGTTTAAACTTCTCATGGGATCACAGCTACTTCAACATTTGCTTACTTTACCATGGAGGCCTTTGCTGAACAGGTCATCTCCCATATTTTCAATTAGTTATAGGGAAAAAGAGAGTCTGATGTATCAATTACATCCTTCCCCATAGCTTTACAAGAGGATTTCAGCCCCAAGATCAAGGCATCTCCTCATCCCTCCCATCTGGGGCTCAACTTCCCCTTCAGTGACCTGGGTGTCTTCATGTTGCCCCTCTGTGTGCCTGCACTTTGTCCTTTTCTCTCACTGGAGGGAGGCTGGAAGCACTGAAAGAGTTCATATCTCACCCGGGGCCTGCAGATGGTTCCGTGCCCCCGGCCGGGCTCGGTGCTTGCGGCCGGAGCTGTTTTACGATGGAGGTTTCTGCAGCGGCTGCGCTGGGGCTGTGTCAGGATGGGCCGCGCTGGGGCTGTGTCAGGATGGGCCGCGCTGGGGCAGGGCCAGGATCTCAGCAGCCAGGCCAGAGCACAGCAGCAGCACGGCCGGGGGCCGATGGCTTCTCCTGCCCCTGCCCGGGGCTTGCGGCTGAAGCCCAAGGGTGGCAGAATCTTGGCCGAGCCGGCCCGGCCCGGGGCTGCTCCTGGGGCCCGGCGGATCCTGGCTGGGCCCGGGCTGGCGGCGGGGCAGGGCTCAGCAGGGCCCAGATGTTCCCAACTGCAGCCATGGCCCGGCCCGGCCTCGGCCCCGCGGCCTCCCCTGCCCTGCCCGGCAGCCGATGGGGCCTGGCGGGGTCCCTGGGAAGGGGCCCGGCCCCACGGCAGGAGCCGCCCGGCCCGGCCTGGCTGAGACGGGGCCGGGTCAGCCTTGTTACCTCTGTGCCAGCCAGAAGGGAAAGAGACCCTCCCAGGCTTTCCCATCTTTAACATGTGTCTTCACAGAGGCGTGTACAGTTTCCTTAGTGGTTTAACAGATTGTCAGATCTCAAAGCTAATTACTGATTGGTTTTTTGTCAGACATGGAGGAAACTGCTAGCAGCTTCTCTAAGAACATCACTTCCATGATGCAAAACCACCACAACAGCCCAGAGCACAGAGCTCCTTTGTCCATATGTAGTAGTCATGTGCCCAAGTCCTCAAAAACACTTCTTGGGAGATCTCTGGGCCCTTTCCAAGGTTTTTTCAACTGAAAGCATTCAACTCAGAGTCTAAGAAAATCACCAGCAGACATGGCCAGCCTGACATGTCTGTCCTTGCTACTGTTGTCTGGGAGCAATTTTTGGATATATGGAATTTGGGAGGCCAAATTCTAATTTTGGCCATGGACCCTGGACATGAAGGTTGGTTCTTTTCCGTAGGAAGGAAGGAACAGACCCCCAGTGTTTGCCAGGCAGACGAGAGTGACCACCAGAGGACAAGGCCAGCCAGAAGTGGCAGGTTTTTTTCTGAGAGAAACCCTTGCAGATAGGAAAATTTTTAGAGAGAATACCAATTTTGGCAATGGACATTTAAAAAGAGGGAGGGTTCTTTTCTATAGCAAGGAAAGCACAGAGCCCCAGGGCTACAGGAGCTGATGAGAGGCAGCCCTTGACATCAAAACATCAGCCAGACCTGTCAGGGGACCCCTGGGAGGCCAAGCCAGACAGGCCTGTTCCATGTTCCCTCAGTTCCATGGGGCCCCACAGTGTCCCAATGGTCCCTTGCTTCCCTGAGGCCCTGAGGTGTCATAATGCCCCCTTGGTGACACCAGGCCCTGAAGGGTCCCAATGGTCTCCATGGTTCCATCAGGCCCCACAGAGCCATAATGGTCTCTGGGTTCCATGAAGCCCCGTGGTGTCACCATGGCCCCTTGGTTCCATGGGCTCCAGTGGTGCCACAATGATCCCCTTGCTTCCATGAGGTTCCCACAGTGTCCCAGTGATCTCCATGGGAAGGAAAGAACCCAGCCCCAGTGTTGCAGGGGCAGCCACCAGAGGCCAAGGCCAGCCAGGCTTGATGGTACTGGCAGATTGTGCCTGGGAGTAACCCTTGGATATACAGAATTTTGGAGGTGGAATCCCAATTTCAGACATGGACACCTGGAGGATAAGGATGGTTGTTTTCCATTGGAAAGAAACCACGGAACACTGATTCAACAGTGACATTTGGGGATCTATGGGGAGCATTGGGGATCGTTTCTGCACCTCGTGACCCAACAGGAGCTTCTCTAATAAATGTTCCCTGAAGCTCCCACTGTGCCCATCACAGGAACCCATGTGAGTGTCTGGGACATCCCAGCTCTCTGGCAGCCTGGGGACTCCTGGGATGTCACCATGGAATGGCTGTGACTGCCTCTGACCACAGGGCTCTTTACCATCCTAGAAAGCCCTGGGAGGTCTCCATGGAGCCCCTGTCTCTGCCTGTGACATTCCAGCTTTGGAACAGCCTGGAGATTCTTGGAAAGTCCCCATGGAACCCTTCTGAGGGCCTATGACAAATCTGATCCTTAGCAGGCAAGCATCACCAGTCCACTGTTGCTATGGGCAGTCCCTTGGCAGCTCCATGGAGACCCCATACTGGGGTGGTTGCCATGGCCACCAGGGCTGGCACCAGCTGGGATGCTCGGTTTCCACGGGCCGGGCTTCAGCAATGGGATTCCCCAATTTCCTGCTCCTGCTAAAACCGCGCTGCCCTCGCTGCCCTCCCGCCTCCCGTGGAAAGCACAAAAGGCAAAGATCCCGGGCTGGGATAAGAACAATTTATTGGGAACTGCAAGGAGATAAAGAACAAAAAGGAACAAAAACAATATTGATAACAGAAGGGATAAGTAAAACTATTTACAGAGAAAACTACAACATCAACAACTAGTTCTTCCTGGCAATGTATTTCCTCCTGTCTGGAAAGGACACCCTTCTCCTCAGGGAGAGAGAGAGAGAGAGTCCCTTTCCTGCCCCTGGCAATGACCTGAGGTGGGACTGAATGTAATGACAGGGCCATGGCCAGACCCTCATGTTCTCCAATCCCACATCATGTCATTGCCAGGGGCAGGAAAAGGGACAGGTGTCTTCCCAGCATGGATCACAGGGAACATGGATCACCAGAACTCTGACCAACGTGGGGTCTCCAATGGGGGATTAAGCTGGAGCAGTGCATTAAACTCTTCCTGCAGTTGGGGCATGTGCAGGGCTTCTTTTACTGGTGGCTCCGTTGGTGTCTGGTCAAGTGAGAGCTGCTGGTGAAGCTCTTCCCACACTGGGGACACTCGTAGGGCCTCTCCCCAGTGTGGATGCGCCGGTGGGTGACGAGGGTGGAGTTGTGCTTGAAGCCCTTCCCGCAGTCGGGGCAGAGGAAGGGCCTCTCATCCGTGTGAATGCGCTGGTGCTGGAGGAGCTGAGAGCTGGTGTGAAACCTCTTCCCACACTCGGGGCACTGGTAGGGCCTCTCCCCTGTGTGGATCATTTGGTGGATGATCATTTGGGTCTTCCTACTAAAGGTCATCCCACATTCCCCGCAGTTGTATGGCCTTTCCCCAGTGTGGATCCTCTGGTGGCAGATCAACAGAGACTTCTGCCTAAAGCTCTTCCCACATTCCCCACACTCATGGGGCCGTTCCCTGGTGTGGGTCTTCTGGTGGGAGATCAGGTTAGAGTTCTGGCTGAAGCTCATCCCACATTCCCCACACTTGTAGGGCTTCTCCCCGGTGTGGATCCGCTGGTGCCTGATGAGGTGGGAGTTGCGCTTGAAGCCCATCCCACAGTCAGGGCAGCGGAAGGGCCTCTCATCCGTGTGAATCCGCTCATGCAGGAGGAGATCAGAGCTGGTCTGAAACCTCTTCTGACACTGGGGACACTCGTAGGGCCTCTCCCTCTCCCCAGCGTGGATGTGCTGGTGGGTGATGAGGGTGGAGTTGCGCTTGAAGCCCTTCCCACAGTCAGGGCAGTGGAAGGGCCTCTCCTCAGTGTGAATCTGCTGGTGCTGGGGGAGACTGGAGCTGGTCTGAAACCTCTTCTGACACTGGGGACACTCGTAGGGCCTCTCCCCAGTGTGGATGCATTGGTGGGTGATGAGGGCAGAGCTGCAGCTGAAGCCCTTCCCACATTCCCCACACTCGTAGGGCCATTCCCCAGTGTGGATCATCTGGTGGCGGATCAGGGTGCTGCTCTGCCTGAAGCTCTTCCCACACTCCAAGCACTTGTGTGCCTTCTCCCCATCATGAAGCTGCCCATGGACCACCAGCTCTGAGCTCTGGCTGAAGCTCTGTCCACCTTCCTGGCTCAGGGTGGGTCTTTCCTCCTCAGAGCACCCTGGGCTGGGTTTGGAGCCCCTCCTCCTGTGGGATCTCTGGGGATTTTCCTCCCCATTGGATTCCTGTGCCCTGGAGTCACGCAAAATGGCCTCTTCCATGAGTTTCTGCTGTGGGGATTTCTCCTCTCTGGTCTCCATGCTCAGATCCTTCCCGGGGGGAGGAAGGACAAGGAGAGGATGGGATTTGCCTCCGTGCCAGAGGGAAGGGGAAGGAGATCCCCCCAGTGCATCCCCGGCAGGACGGGGTTGGCAGCAGGGTTGTCCTGCAGCCGGGGGCTGTGCTGGGCTGGGAGATGGAGCAGGAGAGAGGGGGAAAGGGGCACTGACTTCCTCCTCACCTGCCTGCGTGTCCCGGGCCTCCTTCCTCTTCCTTGCAGCCTCCTCCTCCATCTGGCAAAGGTTTGGGGATGTGAAATCCTGTTTGGGGAGGAAAGCAAGGGATGAGCGCATTGAATTTTTACTGGTTTGAAGACAAACCTGGGGGAGAGTCTAAACCAGGATTACAATTTAATAAGAAAAGAAGATCAAGGCAATGATACAGAAACACTGCCTTAAACTGACAGAGTCAGGATATAACCCGACACCCAGCTGGTCAGGGTGGTGGCAGCAGTCCCATTAAATGGTGGCTGCAGTCCTGTTGGAGTGATGAACGTGATTCTGTCCAAGCAGTGATCCTGTAGAAGGGTCTGGTCTTCCTCTGAAGGTCCAGTGGTGGTTCTGGAGCTCTTGTCCTCTGGGAATCCAGTAGGCAAGCTGCTCCAGGTGTTGCAAGGCTCAGCTTATATGCAGGTAGGAATGCTTGGATCCTCCCCCTGGGCGGAGCATCCCACAATGGGATGATGGAATTTTATCAGTCCTGCAGTGACACTCAATGGCCCATTCACAGAAGATATCTCCCCTGGAGGGCGTTATCAGGGCTGAGTCATGGAAGAGATCAAGAACACTGCCCCACCTGTTTATAGCAGTTGATGAAGATGGGGATTGAAAACATGCATTTGGTTCCATCTTACATTGCAGCCTGAAACAGTGGGAGAATCCCTGCTCAGGGGGTGAACACCACCCCCCTTACCCAAACTGGCTCAGGTGTAAAACCCCCACCCCAGGAAGGCCACACACACAGGGGACAATGTCACACTTGCCCTGCCCCAGGGGAGGTCTCTGTCCCTGTCACTCTGTGGCTGTCCCCCCTTTTCTCTTTCACAGGCCGGGGGCTTTGCCAAATCTAAGAATAATTTTTTTTCTCTTTCCCTGTCACCTTTGTGACATCTACACAGAGCTTTCCCTTCCTTTTCATAATCTTTTCATAAAAGAGGTATCGCAATGTATTGGGCCGAATTTCCACTTTTCTTATATTGGAACCTGCCAGCAGCTGAGCTGGAGCTGTGCAGGACCAATGGATTTTGGAATTGCCACAAAATTGCTTCTACTGTGAGTTTTGGGATTTGTTTGCGTTTTCCCCACAAGTGACTTGTGGGAAGAGCAATTGGGTCTGGGGCTAGATGAGTCTGGGACTAGGATGTGATTTAATACAGAACTGTGAGTGTGTCTAAACATGGAGTGAGATTGAGACCAGGATCAGGGTCAGGTTTGGGTCTGAGCTCACCCAGAGCAGGACAGGAGGGGATGTCACTGTGGGAAGGTTTGGGGAAAATACTGATTTGGGGAGAAACAAGGTGTGAATGCCTTGGGTTGGGGATTCCTCTTGCCCAAGTCCATCTCTAGAAGTCACCTGATGTCCATAATAACCTCCAAAAATCAAGAGTGTATAAAAAAAGTGCCACCAGGAGTGCCCCATTTCCAGTCTCATCCCTCTGGGGTTCTGGTGGTCCCCTGTCTCTGGGCTGTTGGGGATCCCATGGGTCCTGGGGATCCCCCCTCTCCAGAGTCCTGCTAAGGGATGCAGGTGGATTTTGGGGTCCCAAGGTCCCCCTCTCCAGCCTCCCCCCAATCCAGCCACTTGGGGTTCCCCCTTCTTTCCACCACCCTGTCCTGCTTTAGGGCAATTTTGGGAGAAAACTCCCGAAAGGGGTTTCCTCTAGAATGCAGATTCAGCAGCCCTACCCTCAGCCAGTTCGGGAAAATATTTCCTTGCGAAAAGTGAAAAAAACACTTTATTTAACAGGCAAAGCATTCACCAACACAAAAATTGAACAATATTAAGCAATAAAACCTCCTGCTGCTGGAAAATAGGTGACAAACTCCGGAAGTCCCTCCTTGGGCTGGGGCTTGGCTCACTCAGTGTCTTATCAGTCTCTTATCAGTCTCTTATCAGTCTCTTATCAGTCCCCCTGTATTGGAAATGCCACGGCCCAGGCTCAGCCAGGTGGGCCACAGGTGGGAGCTGCCGGTGGTGTTCTGGGTGTTCAGTCCAGAGCAGGTTTTAACAGAAGCAAAGAAACAGAAAAACCACAGTCCAGGGAACTTCTCTGCCTCAGAGAGCTAAACACTAACTAAAAGCAAAGGAGAGCTCTGTCCCACCCTCTGTCCATCCAGGAGCCGGAATGTGGAGGAGTGAGTGCAGTGCCTGAAAACAAACTGCAGCTTCTTCCTCCTCCCCTTGGCTCTCAGAACCAGCCTTAAAGGTGCAGAACTCATTTCTGGGCTAAACGGGCCGATGGGGCACGAGCATCATGAAGTCACCCCAGGACGCGCCCCTTGTCAGGGTCAGGGGGTCCCGTCCCCGCCTCATCTCCGGGCTGCCGGGGGTGCCCCAGCTCCGGTATCGCCCCTTCCCCTCTCCCCGCCCCGGGGGTCCCCCGTTCCACAGCCCCGCCTCTCACGGGGATCCCCAAAACCAATGTCCCGCCCCGTCAGTACCGGGCCATCCCCACGTGGACCCCCCGGGACCCTCCCGAGGGGCGATCGTGGCTCCTCTGCCCCCGAAAAAGTTCCTCTTAGGGAGCCCGGAGATATCCGGGGCTCGAGTCCGGGATCTGCCGGCTCCGAACACTCTCCAAAAAAATCCTCCTGGAGACCCCTGGCTGGAGCCGGGGCGAGCTCGGCCTCGCCCTCACCTGCGGCTCGGGGCTGGGGCGATGCTCCCGGGGCAGGGGCTGCTGCAGGCTCAGCGTGCGGGCGCTGCGAGCGCCGGGATTCTCCCGCTCCCGCTCCTGCTCCTCCTCTCCCTCCTCTTCCTCCCGCATTTCCTCCGCTGCCAGCCCGGACCCCCCTTTCCCACCCCTCTGCCCCGCGGCCCCGCGGCCCCGGCTGCTGGGTGGGGGAGCCCCCGATCGGCCCCAGGGCTGGGCAGGGGGCTCGGGGACCCCCCCGGGGCGGATCCGTGCCCCCGGCCCGAGCCCCAAACTCCGCTCCGGGGCCGCTGGGCTCTGCGGGTCCGCCTGGCAACCGGTGAGTCATCGGCGAGAAAAGCTCTGGTTGGCTGGAAATTGTTCAGCGCCTCCTCTGATTGGCTGGAATTGTGAAAGGCGCTGAGCCCTGCGGGTGTCCCCGGGAGCTGCGGAGGCCGGGCCGGAGCCTTTTCCTCTTTCTTTCTCCCCCTCTGAGAACTCTTTCCTATTTCTTTCTTTCTCTGAGATCTCTTCCCGATTTCTTTCTCTCCCTCTCTCCTCCCATTTCTTGTTCAGTTCAATCCAAGTTCGAGCAGATCCACAGGTTGCGTTCCCACGCTCTCATTCGCACCTTCCCTGGGGCAGAGGCGTCTCTCCCTCGCGAAATCGTAACCCATGGGCAGGGTCCCTTCCACCGCAGTCGTTCCAGGATTCTGTCAGTGACTCGCTTTCCTTCTTTCCTCTACTTCCAGCTGGGAATGTGATGGAAAATGTCGGAAAGCCACCTTTGCCGTGTGCTCTGGGAGCCCACAGAGCTGCTGGACCTTGTCCCCTGGCCCTGCACAGCTCCTTGGGAGGCACGGCAGGAGCAGCACCCTGGGAACCTCGGGAATGCCCCTCTGGGATCCATGGCACACACTGCCAGGGGCGGGAATTCCAGTTCCCAGACAGGAAAAGATGTTCCTGCCCTGGAAGGCAAAGCTCTCAAAAAGGAGCCAAAAGCCAAGTGGAGCAAGATCTTACAGTGACATTTCACTGCAAGCCTTCATAACTTCACCCATGGTTGTTGTAGCTCCTGGATTGGGAATTAAATCAGGGCAGGGTCTTTGGTGGGAGCTGCCCTGGGTCAAGGGAGACACTGAGAGAGAAACAGAGCAGGCAAAGAGAGGCAGGAGAGAAAGCGGGACACAAAAACAATCAGCTGAGAAGGTGGCACTCTGAAAACAGACCAGAACTGACTGAAAAGGAATATGACAGAAAGAAACAATTTTGCCCCTTTTATTTCCTATCAAAATACAATTTCTTCCCCTTCTCACAAACCTCCTCCCAGTGTAATTCAGCAGGGCTGTCAGAAAGTTTTTCATTCTGGGTGGATGTTCCAGGCTGCAGCCACAAGCAAACAGGGAATGGGGATTCTCCTGCTCCTGGGGAGTTTGACATCCTCAGCTGAGGAGAGGAGGAGGCACCACAAGAAAAGGGCAGCTGGGCTTCATCCTCCCACAGGAAAGAGAGGGGAGAAATCTCTCATCCTGTCTGCAGCTGCTCCCAAAGGGATGTGAGGGCTGATCCCAGAGCCCCAAGGGTCACATTTAGGGCTGCCCTCAGGGAAGGCTCACCTGGTATTGAGGGGCAGCGTGGGAGCACCTGGATCTTGGGGCACCCAGCTGCCCCCCATGTTTGGAGGTGCCTGAGGAGGGCTGGGACAATGCCAGAGACATCCTGCAGTGACATCCCCCCTGTCCCGCTCTGGGTGAGCTCAGTCCCAAACCTGACCCTGATCCTGGTCTCAATCTCACTCCATGTTCAAACACACTCACAGTTCTGTATTTAATCTCATCCCAGTGCCAGACTCGTCTAGCCCCAGACCCAATCCCAACCCCAGCCCTAAAGCCAATCCCATGTCTAGCCTTAACCCCAATCCCAGCTCTAATCCAAATCTCAGCCCCAACTCCAAGCCTCCAAGCCCAGCCCCAATTCCAGCCCCTTCCTAAATCCTCAGCCCCAAACCAAATCCCAGGTTCAGCCCTTCTGGGGCTTTGGGGGTGTCTCTGTCCCTGTGACCCCGATGATGTTTGGGTGGAGTCCCAGCAGGGCTGAGAGGGACAGAGACCTCCCCGGCCTCGCCAGGGGTGAGAAGGTGGCAGAGCCCCCCCAGCCCCGAGCAGCCTCAGCGGTGAGAGGGACACAGAGCCCCTGGTGCCCAGCCCTGCACAGGCATTGCCTGAGGCCAGAGGGATGGAGACCCCCCGAGCATCCCCCAGGGCCAGGGGACAGAGAGCCCCGAGCATCCCCTGGGCTGAGAGGGACAGAGACTGCCCCGAGCACCCCCTGGCACAGGGGAGAGAGGGAGGGAGACCCCCCAGGCATTCCCTGGGGTGAGAATGATGGAGACCCCTGGGGAATGGCCTGGGGTGACAGGGACAGGGACACCCCTGGGGAATGGCCTGGGGTGACAGGGACAGGGACGCCCCTGGGGAATGGCCTGGGGTGACAGGGAAAGGGACAACCCTCCCAAGCCCCTCCCAAGCATCCCCCAGTGTAAGAGGGTCAGTGACCCCTTGACCATCCCCAGGGCACTGGACAAAGTAAAGTTTTTTCTTGACAGAAATCAAACTTAATCCTACAGAAAATGCCTTGAATTTGCTCTTCCCACAAGTCACTTGTGGTGAAAACACAAACAAATCCCAAAATTCAGTAAACTCAGAGTAGAAGCAATTTTGTGGCAATTCCAAAATCCATTGGCCCTGCACAGCTCCAGCTCTGCTGCTGGCAGGTTCCAATATAAGAAAAGTGGAAATTTGGCCCAATACATTGCGATACCTCTTTTCTGAAAAGATTATGAAAAGGTAGGGAAAGCTCTGTGTAGATGTCACAAAGGTGACAGGGACAAAAGAAAAATTATATTTAGATTTGGCAAAGCCCCCGGCCTGTGAAAGAGAAAAGGGGGGACAGCCACGGACTGAGAGGGACAGAGACCTCCCCTGGGGCAGGGCAAGTGTGACATTGTCCCCTGTGTGTGTGGCCTTCCCAGCATGGGGGTTTTACACCTGAGCCAGTTTGGGTAAGGGGGGTGGTGTTCACCCCCTGAGCAGGGATTCCTCCACTGTTTCAGGTTGCAGTGTAAGATGGAACCAAATGCATGTTTTCAATGCCCATCTTCATCAACTGCTAGAAACAGGTGGGGCAGTGTTCTTGATCTCTTCCATGACTCAGCCCTGATAACGCCCTCCAGGGGAGAGATCTTCTGGGAATGGGCCATTGAGTGTCACTGCAGGACTGATCAAATTCCATCCTCCCATTGTGGGATGCTCCGCCCAGGGGCAGGATCCAAGCATTCCTACCTGGATATAAGCTGAGCCTTGCAACACCAGGAGCAGCTTGCCTACTGGATTCCCAGAGGACAAGAGCTCCAGAACCACCCCTGGACCTTCAAAGGAAGACCAGACCCTTCTACAGGATCACTGCTTGGACGGAATCACGTTCATCACTCCAACAGGACTTCAGCCACCATTTAATGGGACTGCTGCCACCAGCCTGAGTAGCAACAGGGTGTCAGGTTATATCCTGACTCTGTCAGTTTAAGGCAGTGATTCTGTATCATTGCCTTGATCTTCATTTTCTTATTAAATTGTAATTCTGGCTTAGACTCTCCCCCAGGTTTCCCTTAAATCCTGTAAAAAGACAATGTGTGCACCCTTTGTTTGGTTCCCAAAACAGGATTTCCCATTCCCAAACCTTGACTGGATGGAGGAGGAGGCTGCGAGAAACAGAAGGGAGCCATGGGATACCCAGGCAGGTGAGGAGGATGTCAGTGCCCCTTTCCCCCTCTCTCCTGCTCCATCTCCCAGCCCAGCACGGCCCCTGGCTGCAGGACAACCCTGCTGCCAACCCCGTCCTGCTGGGGATGCACTGGGGGGATCTCCTTCCCCTTCCCTGTGGCATGGAGACAAATCCCATCCTCTCCTTGTCCTTCCTCCCCCAGGGAAGGAGCTGAGGATGGAGACCATGGAGGAAAAATCTCCATGGCAGACCCTTGTGGAAGTGGCAGTTTTGAGTGACTCCACAGTGCAGAATTCCAATGGGGAGGAAAATCCCCACAAATCCCCCATGAGAATGGGCTCCGAACTCAGCCCAGTTTGCTCTGAGGAGGAAAGACCCACCCTGAGCCAGGAAGGTGGACAGAGCTTCAGCCAGAGCTCAGAGCTGATGGTCCTGGAGCAGCTTCATGATGGGGAGAAGCCCCACAAGTGCTTGGAGTGTGGCAAGAGCTTCAGCAAGAGTAACCACCTGATCCGCCACCAGATGATCCACACCGGGGAATGGCCCTGTGAGTGTGGGGAGTGTGGGAAGGGCTTCAGCTGCAGCTCTGCCCTCATCATCCACCAACGCATCCACACTGGAGAGAAGCCCTACGAGTGTCCCCAGTGTCAGAAGAGGTTTAGGACCAGCTCCAATCTCTACAAGCACAAGCGAATTCACTCAGAGGAGAGGCCCTTCCTCTGCCCTGACTGTGGGAAGGGCTTCAAGCGCAACTCCCTCCTCATCAGGCACCAGCGCATCCACACTGGGGAGAGGCCCTACGCATGCCCTACATGTGGGAAGAGATTCCAGACCAGCTCCAATCTCTACCTGCATGAGCGCATTCACATGGATGAGAGGCCCTTCCGCTGCTCTGATTGTGGGAAGGACTTCAAGAAAAAATTCACCCTCATCAGGCACCAGCGCATCCATATTGGGGAGAGGCCCGATGAGTTCTCCACATCATGGGAAGAGCTCGTGCATGAGCTTTCACTTGATCAGACACCAATGGAGTCGCCAGTAAGGGAAGTTCTGCGAGTGCCCCAGCTGCAGGAAAAGCTTCATGCACCACTCCAGCTTCTTTCCCCATTGGGGGTCCCATGTTGGGAAGAGCCCTGGGGATCCATTTTCCCTGTGATCCACGGTAGGAAGACACCAGTCCCTTTTCCTGCCCCTGCCAATGACCTGATGTGGGATGGAAGAACATGCGGGTCTGGCTATGGCTGTGACATTACATTCACTCCCACCTCAGGTCATTGCCAGTGGCAGGAAAGGGACTCTCTCTCTCTCTCCCTCCTGACAAAACGGGTGCCCTTTCCAGGCAGGGGAAAATTGTAGCCGGGAAGAGACAGTCAGTTGTGTTGTAGTTTTCCCTTTTTCTTGTCACTTGTGTTATCAGTATTGTTTCTGCTCCTTTTTGTTCCGTATCCCGTTGCTGTTCCCAATAAATTGTTCTTATCCCAGCCCAGGATCTTTGCCTTTTGTGCTTTCCATGGGAGGCGGGAGGGCAGCGAGGGCAGTGCAGTTTTAGCAGGAGCAGGAAATTGGGGAATCCCATTGCTGAAGCCCGGCCCGTGGAAACCGAGCATCCCAGCTGGTGGCAGCCCTGGTGGCCATGGCAGCAGCCTTGGGAGCGGGTCCCTGGCTGGGGCTGTGGGAACCTCTTCCCTCTGGTGCCCAGGGACAGGAGTGGAGGGAGCGGCTGCAGCTGAGTCGGGGCAGGCTCAGGTTGGATGTCAGGAAAAGGTTTTTGCCCAGAGGCTGCTGGGGCCCTGGCCAGGCTCCCCAGGGCAGGGTCCCAGCTCCAGGACTCTCTGAGCTGCAGCAGCGTTTGGCCAGCGCTGCCAGGCCCAGGCTGGCATTGTTGGGGTGTCCTGTGCAGGGCCAGCAGTTGGACTGGAGGATCCTGATGGGTCCCTCCCAGCTCAGCCAATTCTGTGCTTCTGGGATCCCATCAGCCTGGGGATGGGGGGCTGCCAATGGTTGCCATGGCAACGGGCTCTGGCTGCAGGCCTGAGCTGGTGTCCATGGCAACCACCCCTGGCATGGGGTCTCCATGGAGCTGCCAAGGGACTGAGCATAGTAACAGGGGGCTGGGGATGGTTGCCATGGAAACTGACCATAGCAACAGGGGGCTGGGGATGGTTGCCTGCTAAGGATCAGATTTGGCACAGGCCCTCAGAGGGGTTCCATGGGGACTTTCCAGGAGCTGGAATGTCACATGCAGAGACGGGGGCTCCATGGAGACCTCCCAGGGCTTTCTGGGGATGGTAAAGAGCCCTGTGGTCAGAGGCAGTCACAGCCATTCCATGGTGACATCCCAGGGCACCTTGGGCTGCAAAGGCACCCATCTGTCACAGGCACTCACGGGGGCTCCACGGTGACATCCCAGGAGTGCCCAGGCTGCCAGAGAGCCGGGATGTCCCAGACACTCACAGGGGTTCCTGTCATGGGCACAGTGGGAGCTTCCGGCCAAGTTTATTAGAGAAGCTCCTTTTGGGTCACAAAATACAGAAACGATCCCCAATAGCCCCCATAGATCCGCAAATGTCACTGTGGAATCAGTGTTCCATGCTTTCTTTCCAATGGAAAACAACCATCCTTCTCTTCCAGGTGTCAATGTCTGAAATTGGGATTCCACCTCTAAAATTCTGGATATGCAAGGGTTGCTCCCAGGCACAATCTGCAAGTACCATCAAGCCTGGCTGCCCTTGGCCTCTGGTGGCTGCCCCTGCAACACTGGGGCTCGGTTCTTCCCTTCCCATGGAGATCACTGGGACACTGTGGGGACCCCATGGAACCAAGGGGATCCTTGTGGCACCACTGGAGCCCATGGAACCAAGGGGCCATGGTGACCCAGCGGGGCTTCATGGAACCCAGAGACCATTATGGCTCTGTGGGGCCTGATGGAACCATGGAGACCATTGGGACTCGTCAGGGCCTGGTGTCACCAAGGGGGCATTATGACTCCTCAGGGCCTCAGGGAAGCAAGGGACCATTGGGACACTGTGGGGCCCCATGGAACTGAGGGAACATGGAACAGGTCTGGCTGGTTTGGCCTCCCAGGGGCCACCTGAAAGGTCTGGCTGATGTCAAGGGCTGCCTCTCATCAGCTCCTGGAGCACTGGGGCTCCATGCTCTCCTTGCTATGGAAAGAACCATTTGACTTTTCAGATGCTGTAAGAGATGGTCTGAAGTTTCCCTCATTTGCCTCATGACTGTCCCAAGGACAGAGACCAGGACCCTGAGGACCCTGACTGGAGCTCTGGCCTGGCTGCGGTGGATGCTCACCAAGGGATTGTTTGCAGGTGTGTTTGCAGTGCTGCCATGGTTGCTGCTTCGAGCAGGGGGCTGGCAAAGGGGCAGCTCACCCTATATGCTGGCACCTGCTTCATGACAATAGCCCATGAATTTCCCCACCTCTTGGCCAAATGAACTTTCTGGGGTAACTTTGCTGGTCCCCCATGGAAAATTCTTCATCTGCTTCATGACCACCGTGATGGATGGAGATTGAAGCACCCTCCCAAGGACTGAGACTTAGACCCTTATAACCCTGACACGGGGAGGGGTTGGCCTGATTGAAGTGACATGTTTGCCCAGGTGTGGTCATTGGACCAAGAAAACAATTGCTCTCACTCACTGCTGAGATTGACTTATCCTGTTTTGGAACATGGACTGTCTGTACCCGTTTTCAATAAACTTATTCTTCATTTTCTTTTACCTGTTCCCCCCTCAGCAGAGGACTATAATAGACCCCTGAGTAAACCAAGACTTTGAGATTCTCCCTGACCTGACAAGACAGATCTATTGGCTGGACCACATGAGGATTTAGTCTCTCCGTTTGGTAGCTATATCCACCCCCTCTCTTTCTCTCTCTCTCTGTCCTTTATATCCTTTCTAAATCCCTCTACTGCATTTGCTGTGGGCACTCAATAAAAGGTGCATGTATTTGATTAATACTGAAATCCCCTTCGTGTTGTCTTTTGCACTCCGAGATCAGTTAACAAACCATCACGACCCCCACTTGTATGAGCAGATTGTGACAGATGCCCATTGCCAAACTTGGTACTCTCCCTAAACAATTTCCTTAATGCAATGGTATCTCCCAGAAAAAAACGTGCCAGCTCTGGCTGGCCTTGGCCTCTGGTGGCCACCTCTCATCTGCCCCTGAAACACTGGGGCTCTGTTCCTTCATTCCTACAGAAAAGAACCAGATTTCATGTCCAAGGGCCATGGACAAAAATTAGCACTTGGCCTCCCAAATTCCATATATCCAAGGATTTCTCCCAGACAAAAGTAGACAGGAGAGACAGGTCAGGCTGGCCCTGTCCTCTGGTGATTTTCTTAGACTCTGAGCTGAATGTTTTCATGTGAAAACACCTTGGAGAGGGCCCAGAGATCTCCTAAGGAGGGGTTTTGAGGCCTCGGGCACATGAGCACTACATATGGACAAAGGAACTCTGTGCTCTGTTCTGTTGTGGTGGTTTTGCATCACAGAAGTGATGTTCTAAGAAAAGCTGCTAGCAGTTTCCTCCATGTCTGACAAAAAACCAATGAGTAATTAGCTTTGAGAATTGACAATCTGTTAAACCACTAAGGAAACTGTACACGCCTCTGTGAAGACACATGTTAAAGATGGGAAAGCCTGGGAGGGTCTCTTTCCCTTCTGGCTGGCACAGAGGTAACAAGGCCAGCCCAGCTCCCCATCTCAGCCAAGGTGGGCCATGTGGGTTCTCTGCTTGCTTTTTCTACTTCTCTTGGGCTTGAGATTGAAGGCACTTGAGATGACAGTACGTGTTCAGACTCAGGTGTTTATTGTTTCTTACCCATGTTACATTCTTAAGGCCGTGAGTTCTGCACTCTTTCATTAGCAGGGTACAAAATGGCTAAGTATCTCTTGTTATAAGGTCTTTTAAGGCTAAACTATCCAATTAAGAAAAGATACCTAAATTATTTTCCCTTTTAACCCAATAATTGATCATTTGAAGCCTGCAATGCAGACTTTTATGTCCAATTACAAAATACCACCCAAACCCATGAAGAAGAAGGAAGAAGAAGGTGAAGAAGAAAGAAGAAGGTAAAGAAGAACAACCCATCTCCACCCTAAAACCTCCATCTGGCTTCATATTTATTATTATCTTCTAAAACCCCGAAGTCTTAAGATTTTTCTGTGATATTATACACTTCTAACCAACTACACACCCATAATCCCAATGCTATTGATAAATTTTGGAAGCCTTCTCCACAGCCTCAGGTCAAATGCAGCGTTCTCTTGCAGGTCTGTGCCTTTCAGCAGAGAAAGTTTAAATTTCTCAGCATCCAGGGCTCCAGCAAGGCCGGGCGGCTCCTGCCGTGGGGCCGGGCCCCTTCCCAGGGACCCCGCCAGGCCCCATCGGCTGCCAGGCAGGGCAGGGGAGGCCGCGGGGCTGAGGCCGGGCCGGGCCATGGCTGCAGTTGGGAACATCTGGGCCCTGCTGAGCCCTGCCCCGCCACCAGCCCGGGCCCAGCCAGGATCCGCCGGGCCCCAGGAGCAGCCCCGGGCCGGGCCGGCTCGGCCAAGATTCTGCCACCCTTGGGCTTCAGCCGCAAGCCCCGGGCAGGGGCAGGAGAAGCCATCGGCCCCCGGCCGTGCTGCTGCTGTGCTCTGGCCTGGCTGCTGAGATCCTGGCCCTGCCCCAGCGCGGCCCATCCTGACACAGCCCCAGCGCAGCCGCTGCAGAAACCTCCATCGTAAAACAGCTCCGGCCGCAAGCACCGAGCCCGGCCGGGGGCACGGAACCATCTGCAGGCCCCGGGTGAGATATGAACTCTTTCAGTGCTTCCATCCTCCCTCCAGTGAGAGAAAAGGACAAAGTGCAGGCACACAGAGGAGCAACATGAAGACACCAAGGTCAGTGAAGAGATAGTTGGGTCCCAGATGGGAGGGATGAGGAGATGCCTTGATCTTGGGGCTGAAATCCTCTTGTAAAGCTATGGAGAAGGATGGAATTAATATATCAGACTCTCTTTTTCCCTATATGTAATTGAAAATATGGGTAGATGACTTGTTCAGCAAAAACCTCCATGCTAAAGTAGGCAAATGTTGAAGTAGCTGTGATCCCATGAGAAGTTTAAACAGAGAAAGAGAGAAGAGTGGTGACACCCTGTGGCCTCAGGGAGAGAAGAAGAAGATCTCTGTTCTCAGAGATGAAGATGATTTCAGAAATAGATGAAGAGAATCTTTGCTCTTGAACAGCTCATCTTTAAACTCATACCCCATTAGTTGACATGGCCCATAAAAACAGAAGTGGGAAAAGCTGTGAAAAATGGGAGGGACTTCACAATTGCAGATTTTCTGGGCAGCTGCTATTTGTGGGAATTGAGAGCCACGAGCGAACTGTTTTCTTATGGAGAAGTCTCCATAGCATGAAAGCGAGACTCCTCTCCCTAAGTGAACTGAAGAAATACTGTTCTAGATGGTGTAAACTGACTGAAACTTTCAGTCTCCTTGCATTTGTCTCCTTGCATTGTCAGTAAGAAAGAAAAGGTTGTAGGGAGAGGAGAAGTTTCATATTCTTATTACTCTTTCTTCTATTTACTGGTAATAAACTTTTCTATATACCCTTTTAAAATTTTGAGCCTACTTTGCCTTTCTCCTAATCCTATCTCACAGCAGGAAATGAGTAAATATATTCCAGTGAGGGCAATGGTAATTAGCCAACACTGATCCCACTGCACTAATAGATGCATTGGCTGAGAAATCTCAAATTAGCAAACCAAAATCACTCCAGATACATTCCTGATAAACTGCATTAGAGCAGAGGGAAATCAAGGCAGAGCCATGGTTTGTCAGGACTTGCTGCATCCTGATGAGCCCTGTGGTGCATTTGGAGCTGAGCCCTTGAACCTCAGGGCCTGAGAGGAGATTGCACAAACCTTTCCAGGCGTGAAAGTCAGAAGAAAACCCCAAAGTGTCTCAAAGCATGAATGGGTCTCAGTGAGGTCCATCCCCAACACAGGCGCCTCATGGACTCCTTGGAGGAGACAATTGGAGGACAGGATTGACCAAAAACTTCTCAGAGTCTCAGTGTGGAAAGGAAATTCCATACTACCTTAAAAAATTTGAGAAGCTCAAAGCATTACTAAGCCCCACTGAGTGTCAGTACAAAGCTCTCAGGGGACTCATTAAAGGAGATAATTGGAGCCATGACTGCACAAACCTCTCAAAGAATTTGTATCAAAAGGGAAACACCAAGAACCTTAAAATAACTAAAGTACCTTGAAGCATTAATGAGCCCACTGAATGTTGTTACTGATAACGGCTCTCCAGGGACTAATTACAGCAGATAATTGGAGCCTGTAAATGCACAATCTTTCTCATAGAGTCTGTATCAAAAGGGAAAGGGGAAGTAGCTTAAAGAACTTAAGTACCCTGAAGTATTAATGAGTCCCAATCAATGCTGCAACAGGCAGAGAATCTCCAGGGACTAATTACAGCAGATAATTGGAGGCCATGATTGCACAAACCTCTCAGAGACTGCAAGGCAAAAGCCAAACCCAAAGTCCTTTGAAAAAGCTGCAGTCCCTGCAGGGAGCATGAAGGAGCCCCCAGGGCCATTGCTGAGCAAGGCTCCCCAGGGACTCCTTGCAGCAGATCCTTGAGGCCACTGGGATGTGGGCTAGGGGGGGGATGCTGAGGGCAGCACAAGGGGCTGACAGTGCCCAGCCTGGCTGGGGCTGGGCCAGGAGGCCCCAGGGCCTCAGGACAAGGTGTCTCCTCCCAGCCCTTGCTGGCACAGACCCTGCTGTGCCCCAGGGCACCAAGACTTGGCTTCTCTTTGTCCCCACCTGTCATCACTGCCTGCAGTTCTCTGCTCTGCCTGGGGCCTGGGGACACTTGCTCAGTCGTGTCCCTCAGTGGGACCCATTAAAAGTCCAAGAAACTTTGGAGTTGGATTCTGCCTTGGAGTTCTGCAGAGGTTTCTTCAGCTGCCTCTCAGGGACTGATGTTCAGGGCCTGAGCACAAAGCCCCAGAGGCTGATTAAAGTCCTTGTGCTGTGTCTGTGCTGCTGAGCTGGGCTGGGCTCCTGGCACAGAGGCAGCTCCTGCTCCCCAAGAAGAGCTTCAAAAGCACATTTCTCTTGATGAGCAGCTCTTGTGCCAGCCCAGCAGGGCTGGGGCACTGCCTGCAGCCAGCCCGGGCACAGCCCAGAGGCACAGAGAGCTTCAATCAGTCAGGGCTGGGAAGGGGCTGAGAAGTGCCTGGGGCACAATCACTGCCAGCCCTTGGCACAGGAACCTCTGGCTGCAGGACAGTGCAGCTGCAGCTCCTGGAGCCATCTCCTCAAGCTGGAACATGCCAATGCCTGCAGAGCCTGTGAGTACATTCTCTGATTGTCTCTTTTGCAGAGCAGCCAGGGGTGCCCAGGGCTGTCCTGCAGAGCAGGGTCCTGCAGCCCAGGGCGCTGTGCTGGGGCAGGGACTCTGCTGCCTGCCAGGGACAGCTCTCAGCCAGCCCTGGCAGCTGCTCCCAGCGCTGGGGAGAAGCTCTGGGGGGAAGGAGCCGCCCTGAGCAGGGCAGGGGCTGCTGCTGAGAGAGCCTGGGTGGGGCAGGGCTGCTCCCAGCTCCAGACCAGCCTGGGCACAGCTCCGGAGGGCACTTCCCAAAGAAGGTAAGCCTGGGATTGCTGGAAAGATCAGGAGCTTTCCTGAGAGTGTTTTCAATTTCCTGCTTGAAGAAGGATGGGAACACTGGGGTGATTACAAAAAGATTTTTTTTTACTTTATACAATTTTCGTATATTTGTAGCTCTATAAATTACTATTACATAATTTTAAATATATATTCCTTTTTTAAGTCTATTAAACTCTTAATGAACTCTATTACTATTATATAAATCTATAACTATAATCCTTTATTAACATTATTATTTTCCCTAACCTTTTTCTTTGATTTTAGAAAAATAAACTGATTGTCTAAATGCATTCCTGAAATACATATAGTATACAAAACATATAGTATCCTGTATAGTTTTATTATCAGGAAGAGGACCTACAAGAAGAACATTTTGTTTTTTGACCAGAATGTGAGCAGTCATAACAAAAAGTGAAGGCAAAGAAGCCCTTGGACCTACTCCAATGGATTGAGCCAGGAATGTGTAACTGGGGTAAGTGAATCTCCTATAGGATGTTCCTGTTCAATATCCTAATTAATCAACCTTAATAAATTGCTGAAATCAGGGGCCGGGTGTGCCCCATCCCCACTGGGACACCTGGAAGCTTCCAATTAATATCTGGTTTTTACTTTACTGTTCTAACACTGTTGCAAGGGGATTTTTTTCTCTTTTGATTTTAAAAAACAAGGGGATGAGAGAAGCAGAACAGGAATTGTAATCCCAGAATGACAGAACATTCTGAGTTGAAAGGGACACAGCAGAATCATCAAAGGAATGTTTGATCTTTTCCAGGGACTGCAGAACTGTAAATTAAGTTGATCAGTGTCTCTGCTGGGAGCCTCCCAAAGGGCCCTCAGCCACTCCTCAGCCCTGCACAGCAGCAGCATCACCTTTGCAGGGCCCAGCAGGGCTCTCCTGAGCTGCCCTTGCCCAGCTGCACACAGAGCCTGCCCCAGCCAGGGCCCTGCACACAGGCAGGTTTCTGTAGGGCCCCAGCCAGGGCACACAGGCTGGCATGGGCTCTGTGAGCGCTGGCAGGGACAAGGCTCCTCTCAGGAGGGAATGTCCAGGCCCAGGGAGATGCTCAGGGAAGGAGAGGGGGCTGAAGAGAGCAGGGCTGGGGCAGGAGGGCACTGTTGGTGTGTGGGAGGTGCCGGGCACAGCTGGGCACGGGAACACTGTCCTGAGTGCCCGGCTGTCTCTGCCCTGCCCTCTCAGGCACAGCACCACAACATCTGCTCTTGGTTCTGCACTGCCCTGACATTGTCACTCTTATCTGCTGCTCTCAGGGAGGCTCTGGCATCTGCAGCAGCTGAGCCAGGCACTGCCCTTGGCATTCCTGCCAGGCAGGGCTGTCCATGGGAATGGGGTGTCCAAGCTTCCCTGGCACCTGTGGGGCTGTGGGCAAAGCAGTCCATGGCAAAGGGGAATGAACTGAGCCCCCTCCCTGAGATCCCATCATGGGCACAGCCAGGGATCTCCTTGCTGTGCTCTGCCAGGCTCTGAGCTGCCCTCCTGGGTGCAAATCTGTGCCAGAGCCTCTGGGAGTTCCCAGAATGTCCCACGGGGAAGGGCAGAGCTGCCACAGCTGAGGAAATGCTGCTGGGTTTGCCCAGGGAGCCGTGAGTGTCCTTGGCACAAGGGGGTGCTGAGACCTTGCCCAGAGACCTTGAGAGAGGGTGAGACATTCAGGGATCCCTCTACTCTGGGCAGGGTCTGGTTTATCCCAGGGTACCCGGGGAGTGTGACTGTGCTCTGATTGCAGCCAAAGGTGCAAAGCCAGGGCAGTTGGGAACAAGCCCATCCAGCCCCTCACCTTCCCTGAGCCACGGGGAATCCTTTGCCTCTCCCATCTCTCAGTGGCAAACTCTGAGTGTAGCAAAAATACTGGGGATTTCTGACCTCAGAGAGCCAGGAATGATGTGTGGGTAGGAAAAATTCCTTAAACCAGCTCCTGCCATCCATGTCCCATAGAATTGGGAGTGCAGATGCTACCAAGCCTGTCTGCATTAGGAGTGATTCACCTGACAAATCCTAAATATCCAGCCTTGTTCCTCTGCCACATGGCCGCAAACCCAGGGCATGGGATGGCTCCTCGAGAGCCCCCACGCACAGGCCTGGCTGCTCCTGGCACACTCAGCCAGCACAACTGGAGCTCAGGCGGGGACCTGGGTGAAGGTTTTCCCAGAGCAGGAACAAGGCTGGGTGAGTCCCAGCGGGGCAGTCTGCAGGGAATGGCCCAGGTTTGGCCCAAAGCAGCCTCTGCTGACTTGTCACTGTCCTTTCTCCATGAACAGGTGCCCATGTGCAGCCCCAGCAAATGTCCAATAGCAGCTCCATCAGGCACTTCCTGCTGCTGGCATTGGCAGACACGCGGCAGCTGCAGCTCCTGCACTTCTGCCTCTTGCTGGGCATCTCCCTGGCTGCCCTCCTGGGCAACGGCCTCATCATCAGCGCCGTAGCCTGCGGCCACCACCTGCACACGCCCATGTTCTTCTTCCTGCTCAACCTGGCCCTCAGTGACCTGGGCTCCATCTGCACCACTGTCCCCAAAGCCATGCACAATTCCCTCTGGGACACCTGGAACATCTCCTACACTGGATGTGCTGCCCAAGTATTTTTCTTTCTGTTCTTCCTCTCAGCAGAGTTTTCCCTCCTGACCATCATGTGCTACGACCGCTACATGTCCATCTGCAAACCCCTGCACTACGGGACCCTCCTGGGCAGCAGAGCTTGTGCCCACATGGCAGCAGCTGCCTGGGCCAGTGCCTTTCTCTATTCACTGCTGCACACTGCCAATACATTTTCCCTGCCCCTGTGCCATGGCAATGCCCTGGGCCAGTTCTTCTGTGAAATCCCACAGATCCTCAAGCTCTCTTGCTCACAGTCCAACTTGAGAGAACTGGGGCTCATTGTTGTTAGTTTCTGTTTAAGTTTTGGTTGTTTTGTGTTCATTGTTTTCTCCTATGTGCAGATCTTCAGGGCTGTGCTGAGGATCCCCTCTGAGCAGGGACGGCACAAAGCCTTTTCCACCTGCCTCCCTCATCTGGCCGTGGTCTCTCTGTTCCTCACCACTGGCACATTTGCTTACCATAAGCCTCCCTCCATCTCGTCCCCCTCCCTGGATCTGGCCCTGTCAGTTCTGTACTCGGTGGTGCCTCCAGCCCTGAACCCCCTCATCTACAGCCTGAGGAACCAGGAGCTCAAGGCTGCAGTATGGACACTGAGGACTAGATGGTTTCAGGAACATTAAACTGCTGGCCAATTTCTGCAAATCACTTGTAATAAAAGTCATCTTTGAAACTTCTTGCTGCTTTCATTTTGGAGGTTCTTTTCCTTTGTTTTACTTTTTTTTATATTGTCCACAAAGAAATGTCATTGTGTGTGCCATTTCTCATTTTGTGTCTCTCCATCTTCCCTGTGGCCACAGACTGTTTCAAGGAGGAGCTGTGCTCTCAGTGGCTTTAAAGGAACTAAAGGATCTCCCAGAAAAGTTTTCTGCAGAGATGCCCTTTTGTTCCCTTCTCTGGAGCTGCAGCAGCAATGTCTGTGTGCAGAGCTGGGGCAGATCAATGCTGGCCCAGCAGCTCTGCTCCTGCTGGCCACACCATTCCTGATCCAGGCCAGGAGCCATTGGCCTTCTTGCCCACCTGGGCACACTGCTGCCTCATGTCCAGCCTGCTGTCCATCAGTCCCTGCAGGTCCCTTTCTGCCTGGCTGCTCTCCAGCCACTCTGTCTCCAGCCTGTATTACTGGGGCCAAATATCAGGGTCTGGCACTTGGATTTGTTAAACCTCACCTTGTTGGATTCATCCTCTGGATCCGGCCTATCAAGGTCCCTGTGCAGACCACTCCTATGTTTCCTCAGACCAAAGCTCACATCCAGCTTGGTGACATCTGCAAAGATGTCCCTGGTTCCATGGGGCCCCTCAGTGTCACAATGGCCTCTTGGTTACACCAGGCCCTGCACTGTCACACTGGTCTCCTTGCTTCCATGGGGCCCCAAAATGTGACAATCGTCCCCTTGGTTCCATGGGGCTTCACAGTGTCACAATGTTCTCGTTGGTGCTGCAGTTCCACAGTGGCCCCTTGGTTCCATGGGGCCCCAGGGTGTCACAATGGCCCCATGGTCACATGAGGTCCCACACTGTCACCATGGTCTCTGTGGTTCCACAAGTCCCCTCAGTGTCACAATGGACTCCTTGTTTCCACAAGGCCACACAGTGTCACAACGTTCTTCCAGATCCCTTGAGGCCCCATCGTGTCACAGTGGCCCCTTGGTTACACAGGATCCTGCAGTGTCACAATGTCCCCTGGGTGCCATGAGGCCCCGCAGTGTCAGAACGGCCCCTTGGTTCCACTGGGCCCTGCAGTCTCCCAATGGTCCCCTTGGTTTTGCAGTGTCAAAATGGTGAAACCCCTTGGTTACACGAGGCCCTGCAGTGTCACAATGGCCTCTGTGGTTCCACGAGGACCCAGAGTGTCACGGGGCACTCCCTGGGTCCATTTGGCCCCACAGCAGAGCCATGGAGCCCTGGTTCTGTGGGGCTGCACGGTGTCACCATGGTCCTCTTAGTTCCAGGAGGCCCTGCAGTGTCACAATGGCCCCAGAGTGTCCCAATCATCACAGAATGACAGAATTAAATAGGCTGGAAAAGACCTTTGGGATCATCAAGTCCAACCAATGCCCTAATACTGCCTTGTCACCCAGACCATGCCACTGAGTGCCACTGGAGAGGGACAGTGACTCTGCCACCTCCCCCCTGGCCAGCCCATTCCAGTTCCCACTCACCCTTTCTGTGAAGAACTCCTTCCTATTGTCCAGCCTGAGCCTCCCCTGGTGCAGCTTAAGGCTGGGTCTTCTTGTCCTGCCCGCCAGCAGATCCACACTCACACCCAGCTTGGTGCCATCTGCAATTTGTGAATGCTGGACTCGATCCCCTCACCCAGAGCATCAGTGAAGATATTAAACAGGACTGGGCCCAGCACAGATCCCTGGGGACAGCACCAGTGCCTGGGCACCAGCTGGGTGCAGCCCCATCCCCACCACTCTCTGGGCCCAGCCTCCAGCCAGCTCTTAAATCTCCCAGCCAGGAGGGAACCTGCCCAAGCCGTGGGCTGCAGCTTTTCCAGGGAATGCTGTCAGAGACAGAGTCAAAGGCTCTGCTGGAGTCCAGGCACACAACATCCACAGCCTTTCCCCCATCCACAGGTGGGTCACCTGGGCATTAAAGGAGACCAGGTTGGTCAGGCAGGACCTGCCAGCCCTAAATCCACGCTGGCTGGCTCTGATCCCTGGGCCATCCTGTGGCTGCCCTGTGATGGCACTCAAGGTGATCTGTTCCATAACCTTGCCAGGCACCCAGGTCAGGCTGACAGGCCTGGAGTTCCCCAGCTCCTCCTTCCAGCCCTTCCTGGGCATGGGCTCACACTGGCACCTCCAGTGCTCTGGGACCTCCCTGCTGAGCCAGGACTGATGGTAAATGATGGAGAGCAGCTTGGGGAGCTCATCCACAGCTCCCTCATCCCCCTAGGATGGATCCCATCTGATCCCATACACCTGTGAGCATCTGAGTGGCTCAGCAGGTCCCCAGCTGCTTCCTCCTGGATTCCAGGGGGGCTGTTCTGCTCCCTGTGCTCATCTACCAGCTCAGGAGAACACTTGTCCTGAGGACAACCTGTCCTAATATTGAAAATTGAGAGAAACAAGGTGTTAAATAGCTCAGACTTTTCCTTATCTTTAGTTACTATATTCCCCATTCCATCCAATGAAGAGTGGAGGTTCTCCTTCTCCCGCCTTTTGCTATAAATTTTTTATTAAAAACATTTTTATTTTTTCACAGAAGCTGATAGGTTAAGTTCTGATTGAGTTTTCAGCTCTCAACTTTTCTTTCTGCATAACCTAATGACATCCTTAAACACTTCCTGAGTTGTCAGTCCGTTTTCCCCTTGACTTCCCACAAAATCTCCATGTGGAGCCAGGCCAGTCATTTTCCTCACTGGCTCATCTTTTGCCACACTGGCACAGGCTGCTCCTTCCCCCTTAAGATTACTTTCTTGAAATGTGTCCATCCTTCCCAGCCCTCTTTGTTTTTAAGGGCTGTTTCTCTTTAAAAAAATCAGTACCCAATTTGGTACACCCCAAATAAGCATCCTAAACAGGCCAAAGTCTGCCCTTCCTAATTCCAGTGTAGAAGATTTGTTGTTGCCCCTCCTTCTTTCACAGAACATGGAAAACTTGATTATTTCATGGTCACTGTGCCCCAGGCAGCCTCTGAGCCCCACATCTGCCCCCAGCCCTTCTCTGTTTGTGAACAGCAGCAGACAGAGCTTTCCTTGGCGGTGGGAGTGTTGCCAAAAATTTAGTAAAACAGAAAACTCCTTAACCCCAGTGTCGCATTAAGAAGCAGCATTCTTTATTCAGCTGGATGCACAGGGGAGAGCTCCTCCCAAAGCCATGCAGGCTGAGTACAGGAAAGTTTCTGTTTATTTTCTGTGTTTTGCACACATATTCATTGATTCTTGGACTAAACACACATATGATAATCATTTCCCCAAAATCATTAACATATTCCCCCTCCCCTTTACCCATGTGTTCTTCTGTCCTGGGGGGTCTCTCTGGTGGTCCCTGGTGGTCGTGGACCCCAATGTTCCAGTGGGCCTGGCTGAGCTGGCAGGACCCTGAGGCTGCTGAACTTCAAGCTCCCTTCTCACACAATGGGCCTTGTGTGGTTTCCATAGGCCTGGGGATTTGGAGAACAAGCTCCAGGTGTCAGCTCAGCTGGTGTAGGCAATTGATCATCTGGTAGCATGAGGTCACAGAGTGGGCTATGACATCACAGAGTGGGGGATGTGAGGTCATGGAGATGCTATGACATCATAGGCCATATCTGTGACACCACACGGCAGAATTCTGACATCAAAGAGCAGATGATGACATCAGAGATTTGGCTGTGACATCAGAGACCAGCTGTGCGACATTAGAGAAGGGGCTGTGAGCTCACAGAGCAGGCTGTGACATCCCAGAGGGGCTGTGACATCCCAGAGGGGCTGTGTCAGGTCACTGGGTTGGTCACTCTGCCCCAGCTCCCCCTCACAGTTTCTCCCAACAAGTCCAATGCTGTCCATGCCCAGCAGGGTCCCTGTCCCCCGGGATCCCCCGGCCCACCTGGAGCCACAGCCTCCACCAAAGGATGTTCCACAGGATCCACCCCAGAGCCCGACATGGGGACAAGGGGCCAGGGCTGTGTGACCAGGACATCAAGGACGGGGATTATCCAGGTCACTGTGGCCTGGGTTGGGTTGCCCAGGACAGGAAAGATGTCTGGCAGCTGGAGCAGGGTCTGGGAAGGGCCTCCAAGGTGGGGCTGGAGCCCTTGGGCTGTGAGCAGAGGCTGAGGGAGCTGGGCTTGTCCAGCCCAGAGCAGGGAAGGCTGAGGGGCTCCTCATCCCAGCCTGGCAGTGCCAGCGAGGAGGGGATGGAGAACACAGAGCCAGGCTCTTCACCGGGGGCCTGGTGGGAGACAAAAGCCAATGGGTGGAAGGGGAAAGAGGGGAGATCAGCCAGGACAGGAGGAGATGAAATGAGTCAGGCTGGTTTCAGCATTTCCTCAACACCAAGAGCAGCCTGATCTCCCTTCTCCATCCACCACTGACAGCTTTGCAAATCAGGAATTGCTGGAGCTGTTTTGCCCCCACTCCAGGACGAGCATCCTGATACAAGAACTTAATTGTGTTTATATCGATCACAGACCCACATTTGTTTGAAATTACTTTTAGGATGGAAATCCCTTGTGGATGGTGGACTCATCAAACACTGCTGGGACGTTGCACATAGCTCAGGGAAGAGTGTGATTGTTATTAAATTGTGTCCTGTTCAACCATGGTGTTTTGGCCATGAGGAGAAACTTTCTGTGCCTCTGAGTCTCACCAATTCCTGGCCCCCAAAGGACACAAACCTGATGAGTTGTGGTTCCCACTCCAGTGGTGGCACTTGCACCTCCCTCCATCCCCAGAGCAGAGCTCCCTTGTCCCAGAAAGTCCCTGGCAATGTAGGGATGAAGGAAACAGGACAGGCTGTGGGGATCAGGGGCAGGGCAGGGCCACAGAGAATGACTTTTGCATTTGCTGGAGCTGTGCCTTCCCTTGGCTTTGTTGGCTGACAAGAAATGAACATCCCTCTGTGTCTCTGGCAGCTCCTTCTGCAAGGAAAGCAGGTGGGAGTTGGAGCCAAGGAGCTGAAAGCTGCAGGTGCAGCCTGGGCTGGAGGGAGCTCAGATTTGCACAAGGCTGCTCTGAGTGCCAGGGCTTGGATGGGGGAAATGGTGGGGTGGGGGTAGGGACAGAGTCTGATTGATTGTCAGCCATGAAGGGTCTTGATTTTCATATCTATTCAAACTGCATGAGGAGGTACTTGGATTCAGTGTCAATTGGAGATTGCACATATCAATGAATTAAGAGGAAAAAACCAATAAATTGCAGGATCTAAAAATATTTACTTGCTGTCTTTTTAAATATAATGCATTCACTTTTAATAGGCTTTTGAAATCTGTTGAATTAACCACACAAGATTTGGAAACTGAAATCAAATGATTCCCAGAGGCTTGGCTTGTTCAGGTGTTCTGAATGTTCATGAGCCCTGGGACACTGAATTCCTGCACTGAAGAGCTGAAGGCTGAACAAGCCTCTGGAGCAGGGAAATTCAGCAGCAGCCTCCAAGTTGCTGAGGATGTCAGCAGCCCCCAGTGAGGCCATCCCTGCCCAGAGACCGTGGGGGAATGGGCAGACAAGGAGAGCGTCCCTGGGGCTGGGGCAGCACAACTCAGAGGCACCAGCGGCTCCAGCTGGGCAATGGAGTGTGGGATGGGGCTGGGAAAGCCCTGCCTGGGCTGGGCCAAGCAGCACAGACAAGCCCTGAAACCCATCCCCCAAACAATTCTCTCAAGGAGACATTTAAAAGGAATTACAATTGTTGGTGTACTCTGAATTGGACTCCCTGGAGAAATACCAACAAGAGATTCTCAGGAGTTGAAAAGAACAAAACAGACTTTACTGGCAACTTTAGAAAATCCGAGAAACATTAGCAAAGGTTTTATTATATCCTTGTAGTGGTTTTAGTTTGTTAATTTAAAATTTTTCTAATTTTGAGATTTCTTAATTAATGGATTGATGAATATGGTGGGTTTTATTGTCGGTTAATTATTTATGTGTTTATTTTGTTTTGAGATAGGAATATGAGAATGGTAAAGTAGGCCTAACATTTTAAAAGGGTATAAAGAAAACTTTATTAAATAGAAATTAAAAAAGAAAAAGGGTAGCATGAAATAAAATAAAGTCTTCAGAACACTTTTTTTTGTTTACAATTTTTTCTTTTAACTGACAATGTAAAGAAAGTAAATTTAAAATTTTATTTAGTTTGCTGTTTCTAGAATAGTCTTTTTTAGTTTACTTAGGGAAAGAAGTTTTTCTTCTTAAGGTTATGGAGATTTTTTTACAAGAGGAAAAGTTTTTTTGTGGTTCCTAATTTTGTCATGGATAACAGGTGTCTGGGGAACTTTGTTCTTGTCAAGTTGTTTTTATTGCTACAAGCTTTTTCACAGCTTGTTGATGGACCATGTCAACTTATGGGGTTTTGTTTTAAAGATGAGTTATTTTAAGGTATAAGTTTTTATAATTTACTTTTTAAATTATTTTTATTTCTGGGAATAGACATCTTCTCTTGGGAATACTGGATTACTTTTTCCCCCCCTATTTAAACTTTTCATGAAATTACAGTTATTTTAACATTTGTTTATTTTAGTATGCAGGTTTTTGTTTGAAATTGCTTTGAATATTTTATAGTTTTATGTGTTATAAAGAAAAATAGTTTTCTCTTTGTAGTTTATAAGAAGATTTTCGTTTTAAGATTAGTGTATTTTTTCTTCTTTTTTATTTGGAATTTAATTTCTTCTTTACTGACTTTGATGGTTTTATATTATTTTTTTATATGCTTGTATTTTGGTTTTTTACATGTTCATATTTTGTTTTTTACTTTTACCTGAGGGAGGATTGAAGTATTGAAGGGTTAACACCTGACCTGCCGGCAACTTGTGGTGGAAGTTGTGGTGGGATTGTGTTAGGATCGGCTTTATGGTTGGTTTGGGTTTTTTTTTTATGTTTAAGTTTTTAGTTGTGGGGTTTTTTTGTATGGGTTGTAGGTTGTAGGGGTTTTTGGTTTTAGTTGTGTTGGGGAGAGGGGACTTGATGGTGAGATTTTAATAGCTGTGGCTGGCTTTGTTCTGGTTGGGGTTTTGTAGCCTCTTTTGTTTTCCTGTTTGGAGTTGTTGGGGTTTGGTTTGGTCAGAATGGGGCCGATGGGGGGGGGGGCAGACTGGGGAGGGGGGAAGGGGCTCAGCCCATGGCAGGGTTGCTTGGTTTGGTTTGGTTTGGTTTGGTTTGGTTTGGTTTGGTTTGGTTTGGTTGAGATGGGGGCCGGGGCCAGGGCCGCTGCTTCTTTGTTGACTGGAAAGAAAGAGGAGGTTCCTGGGTTTTTTTGTCTTTTACATTTGTGTTTCACAGAGGCGTGTTTTGTATCTCATTGGTTTAACAGATTGTCAGTAACACAAAAAGTTTTGTATTACTTTTAAAAATCTTCTCATGTCAAACTATGACAGACATTCAATCAACAAAAAACCTTTCTCAAAGCATTGACTTGGCCCATTCAACTTCACAAACTCTAACTCTGTTCAATGGAATGTTGATCAAAATTTGCAAGAGCACAGAAACAGAAGAAGACACAGAAAGAGATAAAAGACAAAAAAGATACAGAGAAGCAGAGACACACAGCTACCAACTCCTGGATTCCAGCACTGTTCAGATGGAAATTCCAAGAGGAGGTAGGGGCAAGATGTGTGCTTGCCTTGTGGTCAGCCTTCAATACCCCTTGGTCTCCCTGGGCCCTTCCCCCAGGTGGGGCTTGGGCTCATTTGGTCCCTCAGGAGCTGGGCTGGGGGCTGCAGAGGTGGCTGTGGAGCATTGCCTGTGCTGTGCCAGGGACTGGCAGCCACTGCTGGGCTGGGATAGAGGCTCTGGGGGATTGGGGTTCCAGGGCAGGGCAGGGCTGGGCTTCCAGGGCAGGGCAAGGCTGGACCTGCCCCTTCCTCCCCCACACATGAAATGTTTTGAGCCAACAATCTTCTCCAGTCTGTCACAACAGGGAATGTTGGAGGTGGAATTCAATTCTGGCCATGAGCACTGGGACAAGAAAGACAGTTCTTTTCCATAGGCAGGAAAGCACAGAGCCCCAGTGTTTCAGCAGCAGAGGAGAAGTGACCCTCAACATGCCAATGTAAGCTGGACCACCCAAGCTGCGAGGCCAAGCCAGCCAGACCTGTTCCATGTTCTTTTGGTTTCATGGTGCCCCACAGTGTCACAATGGCGCCTTGGACCCATGGGGCCCCACAGTGTCACCATGGTCCCTTGGTCTCACAGGGCCCCACAGTGTCACAGTGCTCCCTTGGTTCCATGGGCCCTGTGCTGCTGCATTCCCCCCTCCCCTTCTCAGCCCGCCCTGCCAGCTGAGAAATGCTCCTTGGGGCTCGGCCTTGGCCAACAGCCCCTGGGCTCAGCTCCTCTGCAGCTCATCACAAACACTGTCTGCTCCAGGCACTGCTGCTGCCCAACCAGCTCCTGCTTTCTGGAGGAGCAGCCCTGGGAACTGCTTTTGTTCCCTCAGTGGCACAACATCCCTGTTCTCACCCTGCCAAAGAAAGCTGTTGCTGCCAAGTGCGGCCAGGATGAACCATTGCTGGGACTGAAGCCCCTCTCTTGGGGCCCTGCAAACAGCGCTCCAAAAGGAGCCCTTGGAGCTCTCCTGGGCCAGCGACTCCCTCTGAGTGGGGCCTCTCCCAGCCGGGAACTCTCCCGTTTGCTGCACTCGGGGATCCCCAACAACAACGGAGCCTGGGCCGATCCCCCCACTCCTCCAGGCTCAACCCTTCACCCACTGGGGAGATGCCAAAGGATCCACAGGGAGCATTTCCTGCCCTCAGGGAATTTCTCCCAGGTGCCTTGCACTGACTTTTTGTGTCTGTGTGCACACAGGAGTGCCTGTGCTGGGGAAATGTGGCAGAAATGCTGCTCTCTGAGGGGTTTGAGTGCCCTGGATAGCTGAGTCAGTCAGGCCTGAAGGTAAGGTTAAATCATAAGGTCTAAGTGATGTTAAATGCTGCTATGGGTTTTTCTTTTGCTAAGTTTTATGTTTAATATAAGTTATAAGCTGAGTTAAATATTTTTAAGTGTTATTCCTCTTTTAAATTGCTAATTCATAGGTTATAAGTTAGGTTAAATACTTTTAAGCTCTGTTCTTTTGTTAAATTTTGAAGTTGGAGGTAGCAGTTAAGTCCTGTTAGGTTTGAGCTGTGTTAAGCTCTTAGACCATATTCCTTTTGTCCTTGCCCTCACTGTAGCTGTGTCACACACACACACAGGGACAGTTCTTGGCTGATTTCTGAGTTCATTGCCTGGATTTGGTTTGGTTTTGTTGTTGCTTTGTTTCCCTGCTGTGCCTGAAGTGTCCAGTCAGGAGCAGAGTGACTCTTGCCAAGGAACTTTGTGGGGTCTTCCCTTAATATTCAATCTGGTTTTTGCTGCTCCCTTGCTGGGAATTTTTTCAGCGCTCTCAAGGCCTCGTTGGTACCAGGGTGAAGGAGCCCTGTCCCAGGCTCTGGCCCTGGGGGACATGGGGACGCTGCCAGGGGGTCCCTGTCCCCCTGTGCCACCCCCAGGGCCCCGGCCCCCCGGCCCTGTGTCAGACTCTGGGGTCGATCTCGTGGAACATCCTCTGGGGGAGGCTGCGGCGCCGGGGGCGGGGGGACCCGGGGGGACAGGGGACCCCACTGTGCACGAGCAGGGTTGGACTGCTCTGGGGGGAACTGTGAGGGGGGCCGGGGCAGAGTGACCTCCCCAGGGACCTCACACAGCCCCCGTGATGTCACACAGCCCCTGTGATGTCACACAGCCATCTCTGCGATGTCACACAGCATTCTGTGATGTCACAGAGCCCCTGTGATGTCACACTGCCAATGATGTCACAGCCAACTCTATGATTGTGATGTCATATAGCAGTGCTGTGATGTCACAGAATACTGATGTCACAAAGTCATTCTGTGATGCCTGTGATGTCACAGGCCACTCTATGATGTTTCACAGCCACCAGGTGGTGTCACAACCCACTCTCTGATGCCACAGAGCCACCCTCTATGATGGCAGAGTCTGCTCTATGGCCTCATATCCTACTCTGGGATGTCACAGCCAGATCTGTGATGTCACCACCCCCTCAGTGATGTCACAAAATCCTCAAGAACTCAGTTACATTGAAACACTTAAGTTTCTTGTATTTTGAAGAGATCCCTGTCAGGGACACAACTGAGAAAGTGTCCCCAGGTTCCAGTCAGAGCAGAAATCTGGAGGCAGTGATGGCAGCTGGGGACAAGCAAGGCAAAGGTGTCTCTGGTGCTGAGTGAACCTGGATGTGTTTCAGGAATGCAAAGGGCCAAGGCCTGAGCCCCAGCCCCTGGCCAGGCAGATCCTGTCCCTCCCTCCTTGCTCAGGGCTCTTCCCGGGATGGGCACTGGGATGTGGGGATGGGCAATGCCAAGGGCAGGAGCATGGGACAGCCCCTGCCAGGCTGCTGAGCAGGGACAAGGAGGCAATGAGGCCCCAGGCCTGCAAGGGTCACTTGTCCCCTCGTGGCCTCAGGCCCAGGGCCAGCAGCCATGGCCAAAGTGCTGCCCAAGTTGGCTCTGGCAGGGCTGTCTTGCAGCTGCTGCCCATCCCTGTGCCCTGTGCAGTCCAGGCTGTCCTACGGTGTCCCTGCCCTGCGCCTCTGTCCCTGCAGGCTGTGGGCATCCCCCGGCTGCCCCACCTGGCTGGGCCCTTCCTTTGCTGACAGCTCTGCCTCCTGCCTGCCTCTGCCTGCCCACACAAAGCCTTGGGCTGCTCCAGGCTCCTCCTGGGGGACGTGCTGCACCACAGCCCTGCCCTGGCAGGGAAATTCCTTTCTCCTGGTGTCCAGTCTGGACCTCCCCAGCTGCCTTTGGAATTAATTCTTTCTTTCTCTGGCTGTTTTCTACTATGTCAAAAGGATCCACCATCTCTGAAACCACCCTTCAGTCCCTCCCAGGGCTCTCCTCTAATGTCCTCAGTTTCCACCCCACTCAGCACAGAGCTCCTGTGTCCCTATTGAGTGGTCAAGTGCTTGAGGCCAAGAGCACCTGGACAAGAGGCACAGTTCTTTTCTATAGGAAGGAAACCACAGAACCCCAGGGTTTGAAGGCAGATGAGAAGCAGTCACCAGAGGCCAAGGCAGCCCGACCTGTCTGTCCTTGCAGCTTTTGTCTGAAAGCAGCCTTTGGATATATGGGGAGTTTAGGGTGTGGAATTCCATTTCAGCCACAGGTTTCTGGACTGGAATGACAGTTCTCTATAGGAAGGAAAGGACAGGGCCCCAGTGTTCCAAAGGCTGATTAGAGGCAGCCCCAAGGAGGCCAAGGCAGCCAGATCTGTTGTCAGGGAAGAATCCTTGGATAGACAGAATTTGGGAGGCCAAACCCCACTTTTGTCCATTGGGCTCTGGACAAGAAGGACAGTTCTTTTCCATAGGAAGGAAAGTGCAGAACCCCAGTGCTTCAAAGGGAGATGAGAGCTGGCCCTTAGCAAGCTGAGGCAACCTAGATAGTCCTGGAAGCTTTTGTCTGGAGCTGTCCTTGGATTTAAGGAATTCTGGAGGCAAATTCTCAGTTTTGGCCATGGATTCCTGGACTTGAAAGATGTTTTTTTCCATGAGAAGAAAAGCACAGGCCCCCGGTGTTTTGAAGGCAGATGAGAGGTGTCCCCCAAGAGGCCAAGGCCAGCCAGAGCTGTCTGTCCTGACAGGTGACATATGGGAATAATCCTTGGATATAATCAAATTTGGAGGAGGGATCCCAATTTCAGCCATGAACCCCTGGAGGAGAAGGACAGTTCTTTCCCACAGGAAGGAAAGCACACAATTCCAGGGTTTCAGGGGCAGATGAGAAGCAACCCTCAATATGCCAAGGTCAGCTGGACCAGTCAGGCAGCCCCCAGGAGGCCCAGCCAGCCAGACCTGTTCCATGTTCTTGGATCCTTGGGGTCCTGCAGCATCACAATTCCCCCTTGGTTCCATGAGATCCTGTATGATCACAACAGATGTTTGTTTCCATGAGGCCCAGTGATATAACAATGGTCTCCTTGGCTCCACAGTGGCACAATGGCCCCTTGCTTCCATGAGGCCTTGCAGTGTCAAAATGGTTTCCTTGTTTCCATGGGACTGAGAATGCCACAATGGCCCATTGGTTCCATGAGGTAACATCGTCTCAAAATGGCCCCTAGGTTCTATTGGGTTCCTCAGAGTCACAATGGCCACTTGGTTCCACCAGGCCTGGATGTGTCACAATGGTCCCTTGCTTCCATGAGGCCTTGTAGTATCACAATGGCCCCCTGGTTCATGAGGCCTTTGGTATCACCATGGTCTCCATGATTCCATAAGGCCTTGCAGTGTCACCACAGACCACTGGTTTCACTGAGCCCCACAGTGTCACTGTGGTCCCCTTGGTTTCAAGAGACTCTGAAGTGCCACAAAGGCCCTCTGGTTCCACAAGGCCTCCAAGTGTAAAAATGGCCTTATGGTTCCATGATGCCCCAGACTGTCACAATGGTATCCTTGGCTCCATTGGACCCTTCATCCCATGGAGACCCACAGGGATTACTGGAGACCCCTTGGTTTCATGAGGTCCTGCCATGCTATAATGGCCCCTTGCATCCAGTGGGTCCCAAAGTGTCAGAACAGTCTCCATTGTTCCACGAGGCCCCACAAAGTCACTGTGGTCCCCTGGGTTCCACAGGGCCCCACAGTAGAACAATGGACTCCTGGTTCCATGAGGTTCCTCAGTCACAATGTTCTCCTTGGATCCGCAGTGTCACAGTGGCCCCTTGGCTCCATGTGGCCACGCTGTGTCACAATGGCTCATGGTTCCATGAGGCCAAACTGTTTAACAGCGGGCCCTTGGTTCCACGAGGCCTTGCTGTGTCACAATGGACTTCTGCTTCCATGAGCTTTCACACTGCCCACAGCAGTCTCCTTGGTTCTGCAGGGTCACCATGGAGCATTTGTTCCATGAGGTTCCGTAGTAGAACATGGTCGCCGTGGTTCTGTGAGGTTCTGCAGTGTCACAATGGACCCATGGTTCCACCAGGCCTTGCTGTGTCACAATGGCCCCTTGGTTCCCAGAGGTTTCTCAGTGTCACAATGGTCTCCTTGGATCTGCAGTATCACAATGGACCATTGGTTCAATGTGTTCCCAATGTGCCAAAATGGATTTTGGTTCCATGGGGTTCCATGGTGTCAGAATGGACCCTTTGTTCCATGAATTTGGTTCTGTGAGGCCTCGCCACAATCAAATGGCCGAAATATCAGAATAAGACTCATTAACACTAAATTGCTGTTTAAGAGGGTATCATTTATTCAGGCCTGAGGTCTAGTTAGGGATAACTCCTAAACCTATGTGGATGTGTAATTCTACCAGCATCACTAAATGTGTATTACAATTTACCCATTACCATAAAATCCACCCCAAGTTCCCAGTTTCAGTCCTTCTTTTTTCTGGCATTACATTCTTGAGCCAGATGTCTTCTTGTCTTCCAACCATCCTTGCTGGGAAAGCAGCCCCTGCATGCCTTGTTCCCATGCTGAAAGCTCACAGGCACAGTAAAAATTGAATTAACCCTTTTGGTATTAGCCCCAGGCTTTGTGTGGGCAGGCAGAGGCAGGCAGGAGGCAGAGCTGTCAGCAAAGGAAGGGCCCAGCCAGGTGGGGCAGCCGGGGGATGCCCACAGCCTTCAGGGACAGAGGCGCAGGGCAGGGACACCGTAGGACAGCCTGGACTGCACAGGGCACAGGGATGGGCAGCAGCTGCAAGACAGCCCTGCCAGAGCCAACTTGGGCAGCACTTTGGCCATGGCTGCTGGCCCTGGGCCTGAGGCCACGAGGGGACAAGTGACCCTTGCAGGCCTGGGGCCTCATTGCCTCCTTGTCCCTGCTCAGCAGCCTGGCAGGGGCTGTCCCATGCTCCTGCCCTTGGCATTGCACATCCCCACATCCCAGTGCCCATCCTGGGAAGAGCCCTGAGCAAGGAGGGAGGGACAGCATCTGCCTGGCCAAGGGCTGGGGCTCAGGCCTTGGCCCTTTGCATTCTTGTGTCTGTGCTGCTGAGCTGGGCCAGGCTCCTGGCCCAGAGGCAGCTCCTGGCAAGGGCAGCAGAGCTGCAGAGAGACAGCTCTGGCCAGGAGCAGCTCCTGTGCACAGCCCAGCAGGGCTGGGGCACTGCCAGGGCCCCTCAGGGACACCAGCAGGGCACAGACAGAGCTCCCAGGGGCTCAGCACTGGCAGGGGCTGTGGCATGTCCCAGAGGGGGCTGTGTCACAGCAGCTCCTCTGTGGCTGTGTCATGGAGGCACAGAGCAGCTGTGATGTCAGCAAGGGGCTGTGAGACAGCACAGAGTGGGCTGTGTGAGGTCACAGATTGGGCTATGACATCACAGAGTTTGTTGTGTTTGGTCATTTAGCAGCTATGGCATTATGGAGGGGATTCTGTGACATCACAGAGCATGCTGTGACATCAAGGCATGGCTGTATGGCATCATAGAGCTGGCTGTGAGGCCAAAGTGTGTGCTGTGACCTTACAAAGTGGCATTATGACATCACAGAGAGGGTTTTGTGATATCACTGAGGGGGTTGTGACATCACACATCTGTCTGTGACAGCATAGAGTAGGGTGTGAGGTCATAGAGCAGATCCTGCATTCATAGAGGGTGGCTCTGTGACATCCGAGAGAGGGTTGTGACATCACTGGCTGGCTGTGTAACATCATAGAGCAGCCTGTGACATCACAGTACAGATTGTGGAATCACAGGGTGACTTTCTGACATCACAGAGTCTTCGGTGACATCACAGTGCAGCTGCATGACATTCCAGGGTGACATCCCAGAGTTGGCTCTGTGACATCACAGGGGCAGTGTGACATCACAGGGGCTGTGTGAGGTCACTGGGGAGGTCACTCTGCCCCGGCCCCCCTCACAGTTCCCCCCAGAGCAGTCCAACCCTGCTCGTGCACGGCGGGGTCCCCTGTCCCCCCGGGTCCCCCCGCCCCCGGCGCCGCAGCCTCCCCCAGAGGATGTTCCACGAGATCGACCCCAGAGCCTGACACAGGGACGGGGGCCGGGGCCCTGGGGGTGGCACAGGGGGACAGGGACCCCCCGGCAGCGTCCCCGTGTCCCCCAGGGCCAGAGCCTGGGACAGGGCTCCTTCACCCTGGTACGAATGAGGTCTTGAGAGCACTGAAAAAATCCTCAGCAAGGGATCAGCAAAAACCAGATTGAATATTAAGCAACAGCAGCACAAAGTTCCTTGGCAAGAGTCACTCTGCTCCTGACTGGACACTTCAGGCACACCAAGGAAACAAAGCAACAAAAAAACCAAACAGAATCCAGGCAATCAAACCAGAAATGAACCAAGAACTGTCCCTGTGTGTGTGTGTGTGACAGAACTACAGTGAGGGCAAGGATAAAAGGAATACAGCCCAAAAGCTTAATGCAGCTCAAACTTAACACGACTTAACTGATACCTTAACCTTAACTGGTACCTTTAACTTCACAATTTAGCAATAGAACAGCACTTGACAGTATTTCACCTAATGTACAACCTATAACTTAGCAATTTAACAGAGGAATAGTACTTAACAATACTTAACTTAGCTTATAACTCAAATTAAACTTAACAGCTTAGCAAAATGACAACTCTTAGCAGCATTTAACTTAGTTTAGGCCTCGTGACTTAACCTTAATCACAGCTATCTGGATATCTGAACTGACTCAGCTATCCATGGCAGGCACTCAAGCCCCTCAGAGAGCAGCATTTCTGCCACATTTCCCCAGCACAGGCACTCCTGTGTGCACACAGACACAAAGAGTCACTGCAAGACACCTGGGAGAAATTCCCCTGAGGGCAGGAAATGCTCCCTGTGGATCCTTTGGCATCTCCCCAGCGGGTGAAGGGTTGAGCCTGGAGGAGTGGGGGGATCGGCCCAGGCTCCGTCGTTGTTGGGGATCCCCGAGTGCAGCAAACGGGAGAGTTCCCGGCTGGGAGAGGCCCCACTCAGAGGGAGTCGCTGGCCCAGGAGAGCTCCAAGGGCTCCTTTTGGAGCACTGTTTGTAGAGCCCCAAGAGAGGGGCTTCAGTCCCAGCAATGGTTCATCCTGGCTGCACTTGGCATCAACAGCTTTCTTTGGCAGGGTGAGAACAGGGATGTTGTGCCACGGAGGGAACAGAAACAGCTCCCAGGGCTGCTCCTCCAGAAAGCAGGAGCTGGTTGGGCAGCAGCAGTGCCTGGAGCAGACAGTGTTTGTGATGAGCTGCAGAGGAGCTGAGCCCAGGGGCTGTTGGCCAAGGCCGAGCCCCAAGGAGCATTTCTCAGCTGGCAGGGCGGGCTGAGAAGGGGAGGGGGGAATGCAGCAGCACAGGGCCCATGGAACCAAGGGAGCATTATGACACTGTGGGCCCCTGTGAGACCACGGGACCATTGTTACACTGTGGGGCCCTGTGACACCAAGGGACCATTGTGACACTGTTGGGCCTCATGGAATCATGGAGTCCACTGTGACATTGCTGGGCCTCATGGAACCAAGGGGACCATACCGACACTGTGTGGCTCCATGGAATGTTTGGATCATTGTGACACTGAGAGGCCCCATCAAACCAAGGGTCCATTGTGACACCGCAGGGCCTCATGGAACTTTGGAGACCATTATGAGACTTTGGGGTGTCATGAAACCAAGAGGCCATTGTGAAACTGTGAGATCCCATGGAGCCAAAGGTCCATTGTGACATTGCAGGGTCTCGTGGAACCATGGAGAGACCATTTAGAGACTTCACAGTCTCATGGAACCAAGGAGACCATTTGACCCTGGGTGTCCCCACAGAACCAAGAGGACTATTGTGATAGTGTGGGGTACCATGGAACCAAGGAGATCATTGTGACACTGCAGGGCTGCATAGAGGCCATGGTAACATTGTGGAGCCTCATGTCATCAGGAGTCCATTTTGATGCTGTGGAGCCAAAGGAGACCATTGTGACACTGCAGGGCTGCATGGAACCAAAGCTCCAAGGGGACATAGAGGGGCCTCCTGTCGTCAATGGCCCATTGTGACACTGTGGAGCCAAAGGAGACCATTGTGACACCACACACCACCAGGGTCCAAAGGTCGATTGTGACATTCCAGGGTACATGGAACAGAGGAGACACATGACACTGCGGGACCTGGGGAACCACAGAGACCATTGTGACACTGCAAGGCCTCATGGAATCCATGGGACCATTGTGACACTTGGGGCCTTCTGGAACCTAGGAGCCATTGTGACACTCTGGGACCCCATTGAACCAGAGGTCCATTGTGACACTGCTGGACCCCATGGAATCAAAGCACCACTAGAACACTGTGGGGCCCCATGGAAGCAAGGGGACCATGGTGATACTGCAGGGCATCATAAAAGCAAGGGAACACAGAACAGATCTGGCTGGTCTGGCCTCCCGTTGACTGCCTGACTGGTCCAAATGACCCTGGAATGTTGAGGGTCTCTTCTCATCTGCTATTGAAACACTGGGGCTCTGTGCTTTCCTTCCTAATGGAAAAGAACTCTCCTTCTCCGCCAGTTACCCATGGCCAGAATTGGGATTTCATCTCCAAATTTCCTTATATCCAGGGATTGTTCCAATAGGAATATTGCCAGGACAAGTCTGTCTTGCAGTGGTTTCACAAGGGTCACTTCCCATCTGTCCCCAAACCACTGGGGAAGGCTCCATGCTTTCCTTCCTATGGAAAAGAACTGTCCTGCTTCTCCAGGAGCCTACGGCCAAGATTGGGCTTCCACCTCCATAATTCCCATAATCCAAAGACAGCTTCCAGACAAAATCTGCCATTACTGACAAGTCTGGCTGGCCTTGGCCTAGTGAATCTCTTAGCTGCCTTTCAAACACTGGGCTCTGTGCTTTCCTTCCTATGGAAAAGAACTGTCCTGCTCCTCTATGCACTCATTGCCAGAATTGGGATTTCACCTCCAACATTCCCTGTTGTGACAGACTGGAGGAGATTGTTGGCTCAAAACATTTCATGTGTGGGGGAGGAAGGGGCAGGTCCAGCCTTGCCCTGACCTGGAACCCCAGCCCTGCCCTGCCCTGGAACCCAAATGCCCCCAGAGCCTCTATCCCAGCCCAGCAGTGGCTGCCAGTCCCTGGCACAGCACAGGCAATGCTCCACAGCCACCTCTGCAGCCCCCAGCCCAGCTCCTGAGGGACCAAATGAGCCCAAGCCCCACCTGGGGGAAGGGCCCAGGGAGACCAAGGGGTATTGAAGGCTGACCACAAGGCAAGCACACATCTTGACCCTGGATCCTCTTGGAATTTCCATCTGAAATGTCCTGGAATCCAGGAGTTGGTAGTTGTGTGTGTGCTTCTCTAAATCTTTTTTGTGTTTCTCTCTTTCTGCGTCTTCTTCTTCTGTTTCTGTGCTCCTGCAAATTTTGATTAACATTAAATTGAACAGGCTTAGTGTTTGTGAAGTTGAATGGGCCAAGTCAATACTTTCAGAAGTGTTTTTTGTTGATTGAATATCTGTCGTAGTTTGACATGAGAAGAATTTTTAAAAGTAATGTAAAACTTTTTGTGTCACTGACAATCTGTTAAACCAGTGAGATACTGAACACGCCCCAGTTAACCACAAATGCTAAAGATGAAAAAACCCAGGAACCTCCTCTTTCTTTTCCAGTCAACAAAGAAGCAGCGGGCCCTGGCCTTGGCCCCCATCTCAACCAAACCAAACCAAACCAAACCAAACCAAACCAAACCAAACCAAACCAAGCAACCCTGCCATGGGCTGAGCCCCTTCCCCCCTCCCCAGGCTGCCCCCCCCATCGGCCCCATTCTGACCAAACCAAACCCCAACAACTCCCAAACAGGAAAACAAGAGAGGCTACAAAACCCCAACCAGAACAAAGCCAGCCACAGCTATTAAAATATTACCATCAAGTCCCCGCCCCCAACAGAACTCAAACCAAAAACCCCTACAACCTACAACACACACAAAATAACCCTACAACTAAAGATAAAAACCCCCAAACCAGCCATAAAACCAATTTTACACAACCCAACCACAACTTTCACCACAAGTTACCAGTGGGTCAGGTGTTAACCCTTTCAATACTTCAATCCTCCCTCAGGTAAAAGAAAAAAACAAAATATAAGCATATAAATACCCACAAAACCATCAAAGTCAGGAAAGATGAATCTAAATCCTAATTAAAAAAGAAGAAAAAAATCTTAATTTTAAAATTAAAATCCTCCTATAAACTATAAAGAAAAAGCTCTTGTTCTTTATAACACATAAAACTATAAAAAATATTCAAAATAATATCAAACAAAAACCTGCATAATTAAATAAACAACTTGTAAAAAAACTGTAATTTCATAAAAAGTTTAAACAGAAAAAAAAAAAGTAATCCACTACCCCCTAGAGAAGATCTCTATTCCCAGGGATAAAAATAATTTGTAAAGTAAATACTAAAAACTTTTACCTTTAAGGAATTCATCTTTAAAACAATACCCCATGAGTCGACATGGCCCATCAACAAGATGTAAAACAGCTTGTAGCACAAAAACCAACTTCAAAGTAACAAAGTTCCCCAGACAACTGTGATCCATGACAAAACTAAGAACCACAAATTCCTATTTTTTCCTCTTGTAAAAAAATCTCCATAACCTTAAAAAGAAAAACTTCTCTCCCTAAGTCAACTAAAAAAGACTATTCTAGAAACAGTAAACTAACTAGAAATTTTAGATTTATTTTCTTTACATTGTCATAAAAAGAAAAAGTTGTAAAGAAGAATAAAGTGTTCTAAAGAGTTTATTTTAATTCTTACTTCTTTTTTTCTTTTAGTTACTTTTAATAAAATTTTCTTTATACCCTTTTGGAATTTTAAGCCTACTTTACCTTTCTGCTAATCCTATCTCACAATAAAATAAATACATAAATACTAAACCGACACTAAAACCCACCACATTCATAAATACATTAATTAAGAAATCTCAACATTAGAAAAAATTTAAAGTAACAAACCAAAACCACTATAATGTCATAAAAAACACTTTCCCAAAATTTCTGTGATTTTCCAAAGTCACCAGTAAAGGCTGTTTAACTCTTTTGAGCTCCTGAGAATCTCTTGTTGGTATTTCTCCAGGGAGTCCAACTCAGAGAACACAAACAATTGTAATTCCTTTTAAATGTCTCCTTGAGAGAGTTATTTTAGGGATGGGGGTCAGGGCTTGTGTGTCCTGCTCGGCCCAGCCCAGGCAGGGCTTTCCCAGCCACATTCCACACTCCATTGCCCAGCTGGAGCCGCTGGTGCCTCTGAGTTGTGCTGCCCCAGCCCCAGGGACGCTCTCCTTGTCTGCCCATTCCCCCACGGTCTCTGGGCAGGGATGGCCTCACTGGGGGCTGCTGACATCCTCAGCAACTTGGAGGCTGCTGCTGAATTTCACTACTCCAGAGGCTTGTTCAGCCTTCAGCTCTTCAGTGCAGGAATTCAGTGTCCTTGGGGCTCATTAACATTCGGAACACCTGAACAAGCCAAGCCTCTGGGAATCATTTGATTTTAATTTTCAAATCATTTGTGGTTAATTAGACAGATCTCAATAGTATATCCAGAGTGAATGCAATATATTGAAAAAGACAGTGAGAAAAGATTTTTCAGATCCTGTTTAGGATTATTCCCCTGTAAATTAAATGATATGTGCAATCTCCAACTGACACTGAGTCCAAGTACCTCCTCATGCAGTTTGAATGGATATGAAAATCAAGACCCTTCATGGCTGACAATCAATCAGACTCTGTCCCTACCCCCACCCCACCATTTCCCCCATCCAAGCCCTGGCACTCAGAGCAGCCTTGTGCAAATCTGAGCTCCCTCCAGCCCAGGCTGCACCTGCAGCTTTCAGCTTCTTGGCTCCAACTCCCACCTGCTTTCCTTGGAGAAGGAGCTGCCCGAGACACAGAGGGATGTTCATTTCTTGTCAGCCAACAAAGCCAAGGGAAGGCACAGCTCCATGAAATGCAAAAGTCATTCCTCTGCTGGATATTAAATCTACTTTGCACAGCAGACAGTCTCAGAGCAATGGAAAACACCTTCTGTGCCCAGCACAGATCCCAAGGTTCCCCCAAACCCTCCCTACCCAGATTCTGCCCTGATTTCCTCTTTGCACACACGAGTCACAGGCTGAAGTCAGGAGCTCCCTCCATGCCCAGAGGGAGGAAAAGAGAGAAAGGGGATGAAGAGCTCTCCTGTGCAGAGCCAAGGTCCAAGTGCAGCCCCTGCAGTGGGAACCACAACTCATCAGGTTTGTGTCCTTTGGGCTCAGGGACTGGTGGCACTCAGAGGCCCAGAAAGGTTTCTTGCCAACAAACACAAGTTGAACATTTGAAGAGTTTAATAACCATCACAGCTCTTCCCTCAGCTCTCTGGGATGTCCCAGCAGCATCTGACATGTCCACCATCCCCAATGGCTTTCTGAACAGGAATAGTTTTTAAGCAAAAACATAAGAAATGGAAATTCTGTGATAGGTATAACCACAGTGAGATACTCAATTCATATTTTTTTTAACTTGAAAGATTTGGCCACTCCCTGAAGTTGAAAGCATGAAACCAGTCAGCTGAGAGGCGCTCAAATGACCAGAGAGCATCTGGAGGAGGAAATCTGGGAGCAGCAAGAAGGACATAGATCCAGCTGATCCAGTGAAGAGATGTCCTTAGACACGGCCATTTAAACAGGAGAGCTGGAAACACCTCAAGGAAGGGGGTCATTAATTATTAGATTGAATGTCAGTGGCAAAGGAAGAGGGGAAGATCTGTATTTCTTCCCTTGCCATCAGTAGAAACATCCAGTAGATCCAGGAAATTCCTGTTCTTGGTGGGAAAATATTGCCATTTCTTAAAATACTCAAGTGACCCAGATAATAAAGATTTGCTTGTGTATTATGAAACTAACAGGAATTAAAACCAGTGCCCCTTTCCACGCAGACATCAGTTGTGTGCCCATGAACAGGCAGTGCCACTTGTGCCCTGAGGTGCCCAGCTCGGATTGGATCTCTCCCAGAGCACCTGAGGGAGAGCAGAGCACCTTGCAAGCTGCAGGTCCTTGACAGCCCCACAGGGCTCCTGTCCCATCAACATCTGCTCTGCTCCAGTCTGAAACAGGGCCCAGCATGGTGCTGGGACCATCAGAGAGCTGAGGTGTGTGCTGGAATTCAATGGCCTCCCCATCCTGCAGCAGCCCTGCATTTCCCTGCTGCAGCCTTGGTCTCCAGCCCAGCCATGGAGGCTCTTTGGGCTCTGGAGTGTTGCTGCAGCCCCCAAGGGCAGCTGAGCTCTGCCTTTGGCACAGTCAGGCCTGGCCAGCTGCCAGGACTGTCTAGGTTCCCTTGGCTTCCTGAGGGCCAGCTCTCATCTGCCTGTGAAACACTGGGGCTCTCTACTCTCCTTCCTATGGAAAAGAATCATCCTTCTCATCCAGGTGGCCATGGACAAAACTGGGATTTGGCCTCCCAAATTCCTTCTACCCAAGGATTGCTCCCAGACAAAAGCTGCCAAGACAAACAGGTCTGGCTGGCCTTGGCCTCCTTGGAGCTGCCTCTAATCACCCTATGAAACACTGGGGCTCTGCCCTTTCCTTCCTGTGGACTAGAACTGTCATTCTGATCCAGGCACTCATAGCTGAAATGGAATTCCACCTCTGAAACTCCCCAAATATCCAAGGGTTGCTTTCAGACAAAAGCTGCAAGGACAGACAGGTCTGGCTGCCTTGGCCTCTGGTGACTGCCTCTCATCTGCCTTCAAATCCCTGGGGCTCTGTGGTTTCCTTCCTGTAGAAAAGAACTGTCCCTCTTGTCCAGGCACCCATGGCCTCAAGCACATGAGCACTGTACAGGGACAATGGAGCTCTGTCTCAGTGGGGTGGAGACTGAGGACAGTAGAGGAGACCTGGGAGGGATTGAAGGGAGGTTTCAGAGATGGTGGATCCTTTTGACATAATAGTAAACAGGGAGAAGAAAAAAGAAAAAAATTAACGTAAATTGCTGCTGGGGAGATGCAGACTGGACACAAGGAGAAAGGCATTTCCCTGCCAGGGCAGGGCTGTGGTGCAACACATCCCCCAGGAGGAGCCTGGAGCAGCCCCAGGCTTTGTGTGGGCAGGCAGAGGCAGGCAGGAGGCAGAGCTGTCAGCAAAGGAAGGGGCCAGCCAGGTGGGGCAGCCGGGGGATGCCCACAGCCTGCAGGGACAGAGGTGCAGGGCAGGGACACCGTAGGACAGCCTGGGCTGCACAGGGCACAGGGGTGGGCAGCAGCTGCCAGGCCCTGACAGAGCCAACCTGGGCAGCACTTTGGCCATGGCTGCTGGCCCTGGGCCTGAGGCCATGAGGGAACAAGTGACCCTTGCAGGCCTGGGGTCTCATTGCCTCCTTGTCCCTGCTCAGCAGCCTGGCAGGGGCCGCCCCATGCTCCTGCCCTTGGCATTGCCCATCCCCACATCCCAGTGCCCATCCCGGGAAGAGCCCTGAGCAATGAGGGAGGGACAGGATCTGCCTGGCCAGGGGCTGGGGCTCAGGCCTTGGCCCTTTGCATTCCTGAAACACATCCAGCTTTGCTCAGCACCAGAGACACCTTTGCCTTGTTTGTCCCCATCTGTCATCACTGCCTCCAGTGTTCTGCTCTACCTGGAACTTGGGGACACTTTCCCAGTTGTCTCCCTCAGTGGGACCCATTAAAACTTCAAGAAACTTCAGAGTTTCAATTTAATTTTGAGTTTCTGAGAAGTTTTTTGAAGACTCTCTCAGGGACTGAGTCTGATGTAAACAACACCAAATCCCTGAGAGGCTCATTCAAGTCCTTGTGCTGTGTCTGTGCTGCTGAGCTTTAAAGGAACAGCTCTTCCCAGGGCCAGCTCCTCTCCCAGCCCAGCAGGGCTGAGGGCTCTGCCTGCAGGCACTGAGGGGACAGGAGCCAGGCAGAGACAGGCTGAAGGCAATCAGGATTGGGAAGACATTGAGCTGAGACTTCACTTGGGGAAAGATCTTCACGGCCCTGTGCATGGTGAGTGTGTGGGTGCAGGGCAATGTCCCCTGTGCTCCTGGAGGGATCTCCTGAAGCCAGCACACCCCACAGCCTGGGGGATGTGTCAGGAGGACTCTCCCAGTTTCTCTGTGGCAGAGGAGGAGGAGGAGGAGGAGGATGTGCTGCAGAGCAGAGCACCCCTTCTTAGGGGATTTTTCATGAGCTCATTCAGGGCAGGAATTTCCTGCTTGGGTCTCTACTTTCCTGAATCTGTGCCCCCACTTTTCCCTGGCTCAGCTGGGTGGTAATGGAAACTCAGCTGTGCAGGGCAGAGCAGGGGCTGAGGCTCTTAAACCATCACACTGAGGATTCCTGGGCACCTCAGCAAGTGCCTGCACCTGCCCAGCCTCCAGATCCATGCAGCATCACCTTTCCATGGTGCCCAGTCTGGGGGAAGCTGCTCTTTAATCCCTGCAGGGCCGAGCAGCTGCAGGGCAGGGCTGGCCCAGGGGCTGGGCTGGGCTCTGGCAGCTCTGGCAGGGAAGGAGCCCGGGGCCACAGGAGCAGCTGGGGCTGGGACAGCTCCAGCAGCAGAGCTGTGGGCAGGGAGGGAGGGAGGCAGTGCTGAGGGCAGCCCTGCTGCAGGGCAGATGTGGCACCTGCCGGGCCTGCCCTGCAGGGCAGACACTGCCCTGAGCAGCACAGCTCTTGTGTCCCCTCGCAGCCAGCACAGCCCTCAGCCCGGGGGCTCGGGGCCCTCAGTCCCTCCTGGGCTGGCAGAGCAGCCCCAGAGATGAAGGGGCCACTTCATCTTGGCCACATGGCCACACTCTCCGGCCATGTGCCCATTCCCTGCTGACCAGGGCCTGGGGGCCACTGTCCTGCCCTGCTGCTGCCTGGCAGGGGCTGAGCAGGGCTGGGCAGGGAGAGGCTTTTCCTCAGGCCCGGCTCTCTCTCTCCCCTTGCCTTGCCCAGTTGCTGCTGGCATTGCTGAGGGGCTCTCTGGAATGGCAGTTCCAGCTGCAGGGCCAGGCCCAGCCCTTGGGCTCCTCCTGTGCAGGCTGAGCACAGCAATGGGGTGTCCCAGCTCCCTGTGCCCGGGGAGCTCTGGGCAGGGCAGCCTGGGAGGCTGGCAATGAGCCCACTCTCCTGACTCTGGGAAAGGCAGGAGCCACTTTGTGTGCCAGGGATCCCTCTGCTCTCTGCAGTGTCTCCTGGCTGTCCAGGGTAACATGGGAGTGGATTTCAGAAAGGTGCCAGTCCAAGGAAGCTGGAACAGGAGAGAGGGACAGAGCAGCTCCCCTCAGTCTGCACTAAGCCTCAGACAACCCTCCTACCTACCTGGACTCTCTGTTCTTCCACAGTGCAGCAGAATCTCAAATTCTGTCTCCTGTCATCCCCATCCCTTCCCCCATGCAGCTCCTCTGCCTTAGCTGAACATTTTTATCCAAGTCCCAACACCAGTACTGGCCCCTGCCCTCACTGTTCCCCTGTACTGACTGGGGGTCAGGGCTGACTCCCAGGTGTCCTGCAGATCAAGGTCCAGCTCCTGACACAACATTGGCCAGCAGCAATCAGGGCTCCAGCAACAGAGCTGAAGGAAGATTTCTGAGACATGGACAGGGGAAGCTGTTCAGTGGCAGGAACGACTCTATGAGAAAGGGCTTTGATAATTCTGAGAGAAATCTCCCTTCCATTGCCCTGTCTTTCCACCTTCTGCAGGTTGAAATGCCCAGACACAGCAAATGTCCAACAGCAGCTCCATCAGGCACTTCCTGCTGCTGGCATTGGCAGACACGCGGCAGCTGCAGCTCCTGCACTTCTGCCTCTTGCTGGGCATCTCCCTGGCTGCCCTCCTGGGCAACGGCCTCATCATCAGCGCCGTAGCCTGTGGCCACCACCTGCACACGCCCATGTTCTTCTTCCTGCTCAACCTGGCCCTCGCTGACCTGGGCTCCATCTGCACCACTGTCCCCAAAGCCATGCACAATTCCCTCTGGGACACCACGAACATCTCCTACACTGGATGTGCTTCACAAGTATTTTTTTTGGTCTTTTTCATTGCAGCAGAGCTTTCATTCCTGACCGTGATGTGCTACGACCGCTATGTGTCCATCTGCAAACCCCTGCACTACGGGACCCTCCTGGGCAGCAGAGCTTGTGCCCACATGGCAGCAGCTGCCTGGGCCAGTGCCTTTCTCTATTCACTGCTGCACACGGCCAATACATTTTCCCTGCCCCTGTGCCATGGCAATGCCCTGGGCCAGTTCTTCTGTGAAATCCCACACATCCTCAAGCTCTCCTGCTCCAAATCCTACCTCAGGGAACTTGGTCTCATTGTGGGTAGTCTTTGTTTAGATTTTGGCTGTTTTGTGTTCATGGTTTTCTCCTATGTGCAGATCTTCAGGGCTGTGCTGAGGATCCCCTCTGAGCAGGGACGGCACAAAGCCTTTTCCACCTGCCTCCCTCACCTGGCTGTGGTCTCCCTGTTCCTCAGCACTGTCATGTTTGCCTACCTGAAGCCCCCCTCCATCTCCTCCCCATCCCTGGATGTGGCCCTTTCAGTTCTCTACTCGGTGGTGCCTCCAGCCCTGAACCCCCTCATCTACAGCCTGAGGAATCAGGAGCTCAAGGCTGCAGTGTGGAGCCTGATGACTGGATGCTTTCAGAAACATTAAACTGCTTCCCAATTTCTGCCAATCACTTGTAATAAAAGTGATCTTTGATACTTGTTGGTTTGGTTGTGTGTTTTTTCCCCTTTTTTTTACTTTTTTTAATCTTGACTACAAATAAATGTCATTGTTTGTGCCAGTTCTCATTTTGTTTCTCTCCACAATCCCTGTGGCCACAGACAGTGTCAATGAGGGGTTGTGCTCTTGGTGGCTTTAAAGGAACTAAAGCATCTCCCAGCAGAGTTTTCTGCAGAGATGCCCTTTTATTGCCTTCTCTGGAGCTGCAGCAGCAATGTCTATGTGCAGAGCTGGGGCAGATACGTGCTGAGCACAGCAGCTCTGCTCCTGCTGGCCACACCATTCCTGAGCCAGGCCAGGAACCATTGGCCTTCTTGGCCACCTGGGCACACAGCTGCCTCATGTCCAGCCTGCTGTCCATCAGTCCCTGCAGGTCCCTTTCTGCCTGGCTGCTCTCCAGCCACTCTGTCCCCAGCCTGTAGCACTGGGGCCAAATATCAGGGTCTGGTACTCGTATTTGCTAAACCTCACCTTGTTGGATTCATCCCCTGGATCCAGCCTATCAAGGTCCCTGTGCAGACCACTCCTATGTTCTCTCAGATCAAAACTCACATCCAGCTGTGTGACATCTGCAAAGAAGTCTTTGGTTCCAAGGGGCCCCTCAGTGTCACAATGGCCTCTTGGTCACACCAGGCCCTGCACTGTCACACTGGTCTCCTTGGTTTCATGAGACCATGCAGATCAACAATGTTCTCCTTGGTTCCATGGGGCTTCACAGTGTCACAATGTTTTTGTTTTTGCTGCAGTTTCACAGTGGCCCCTTGGTTCCATGGGGCCCAGGGTGTCACAATGGCCCCATGGCCACATGAGGTCCCACACTGTCACCATGGTCTCTGGGGTTCCACAAGTCCCCTCAGTGTCACAATGGACTCCTTGTTTCCACAAGGCCACACAGTGTCACAACGATCTTCAAGATCCCTTGAGGCCCCATTGTGTCACTGTGGCCCCTTGGTTACACAGGATCCTGCAGTGTCACAGTGTCCCCTTGGTGCCATGAGGCCCCGCAGTGTCAGAACAGCCCCTTGGTTCCACTGGGCCCTGCAGTCTCCCAATGGTCCCCTTGGTTTTGCAGTGTCAAAATGGTGAAACCCCTTGGTTACACGAGGCCCTGCAGTGTCACAATGGCCTCTGTGGTTCCATGAGGGCCCAGGGTGTCACGGGGCACTCCCTGGGTGCATTTGGCCCCACAGCACCACCATGGACCCCTGGTTCTGTGGGGCTGCACGGTGTCAGCATGGTCCTCTTAGTTCCACGAGGCCCTGCAGTGTCACAATGGCCCCAGAGTGTCCCAATCATCACAGAATGACAGAATCAAATAGGCTGGAAAAGACCTTTGGGATCATCAAGTCCAACCAATGCCCTGATACTGCCTTGTCACTCAGACCATGCCACTGAGTGCCACTGGAGAGGGACAGTGACTCTGCCACCTCCCCCCTGGCCAGCCCATTCCAGTTCCCACTCACCCATTCTGTGAAGAACTCCTTCCTATTGTCCAGCCTGAGCCTCCCCTGGTGCAGCTTAAGGCTGGGTCTTCTTGTCCTGCCCTCCAGCAGATCCACACTCACACCCAGCTTGGTGCCATCTGCAATTTGTGAATGCTGCACTCGATCCCCTCACCCAGATCATCAGTGAAGATATTAAACAGGACTGGGCCCAGCACAGATCCCTGGGGACAGCACCAGTGCCTGGACAGCAGCTGGGTGCAGCACCATCCCCACCACTCTCTGGGCCCAGCCTCCAGCCAGCTCTTAAATCTCCCAGCCAGGAGGGAACCTGCCCAAGCCGTGGGCTGCAGCTTTTCCAGGGAATGCTGTCAGAGACAGAGTCAAAGGCTCTGCTGGAGTCCAGGCACACAACATCCACAGCCTTTCCCGCATCCACAGGTGGGTCACCTGGGCATAAAAGGAGACCAGGTTGGTCAGGCAGGACCTGCCACCCCTAAATCCACGCTGGCTGGCTCTGATCCCTGGGCCATCCTGTGGGTGCCCTGTGATGGCACTCAAGGTGATCTGTTCCATAACCTTGCCGGGCACCCAGGTCAGGCTGACAGGCCTGGAGTTCCCCAGCTCCTCCTTCCAGCCCTTCCTGGGGATGGGCTCACCCTGGCACCTCCAGTGCTCTGGGACCTCCCTGCTGAGCCAGGACTGATGGTAAATGATGGAGAGCAGCTTGGGGAGCTCATCCACAGCTCCCTCATCCCCCTGGGATGGATCCCATCTGATCCCATACACCTGTGAGCACCTGAGTGGCTCAGCAGGTCAGCAGCTGCTTCCTCCTGGATTCCAGGGGGCTGTTCTGCTCCCTGTGCCCATGTACCAGCTCAGGAAAACACTTGTCCTGAGGACAGCCTGTCCTAATATTGAAAATTGAGGGAAACAGGTGTTAAGTAGCTCAGCCTTTTCTTTATCTTTAGTTACTGTATTACCCCTTGCATCCAATGAAGAGTAGAGGTTCTCCTTCTCCCTCCTTTTGCTATAAATTTTTTTATAAAAACTTTTTTTTTTTTTTACAGAAGCTGATAGGTTAAGTTCTGATTGAGTTTTCAAGTATCAACTTAACTTTTCTTTCTGCATAACCTAATGACATCCTTAAACATTTCCTGAGTTGTCAGTCCGTTTTCCCCTTGCCTTCCCACAAAAGCTCCATGGGCATCCAGGCCAGTCATTTTCCTCACCAGCTCATCTTTTGCCACACTGGGACAGGCTGCTCCTTCCTCCTTAAGATTACTTTCTTGAAATGTGTTCATCCTTCCTGGACCCCATTTGTTTTTAAGGGCTGTTTCCCTTAAAAAATCAGTACCCGATTCAGTACTCTCCAAATCAGCATCCTAAACAGGCCAAAGTCTGCCCTTCCTAATTCCAGTGTAGAAGTTTTGTTGCTGCCCCTCCTTCTTTCACAGAACATTGAAAATTTGATTATTTCATGGTCACTGTGCCCCAGGCAGCCTCTGAGCCCCACATCTGCCCCCAGCCCTTCTCTGTCTGTGAACAGCAGCAGACAGAGCTTTTCACAGCAGACAGAGCAGTGGGAGTGTTACCAAAAATTTGCTAAAATATAAATCTCCTTAACCCCAGTGTAGCATTAAGAAGCAGCATTCTTTATTCAGCTGGATGCACGGGGGAGAGCTCCTCCCAAAGCCCTGCATGCTGAGCACAGGAATATTTCTGTTTATTTTCTGTATTTTGCTCACATATTCATTGATTGTCCTGGACTAAACACACATATGATAATCATTTTCCTGAAGTCATTGACATATTTCCCCTACCCTTTACCGAAGCATTCATCTGTCCTGGGGGTCTCTCTGGTGGTCCCTGGTGGTCGTGGACCCCAATGTTCCAGTGGGCCTGGCTGAGCTGGCAGGACACTGAGGCTGCTGAACTTCCAGTTCCCCTTCTCACACAATGGGCCTTGTGTGGTTTCCATAGGCCTGGGGTTGTGGAGAACAAGCTCCAGGTGTGAGCTCAGCTGGTGTAGGCAATTGATCATCTGGTAACATGAGGTCACAGAGTGGGTTATGACATCAGAGAGTGGGTAATGTGAGGTCATGGAGAAGCTACAGCATCACAGACTGCCTCTGTGACATCACAGAGCCAGCTGTGACATCACAGGGCAGATGTCTGACATCACAGAGGCAGTCTATGACATCATTGAGTTGGCTGTGACATCAGAGACCAGCTGTGTGACATTAGAGAAGGGGCTGTGAGCTCACAGAGCAGGCTGTGACATCCCAGAGGGGCTGTGTGACATCCCAGAGGGGCTGTGTCAGGTCACTGGGTTGGTCACTTGGCCCCAGCTCCCCCTCACAGTTTCTCCCAACAAGGCCAATGCTGTCCATGCCCAGCAGGGTCCCTGTCCCCCGGGATCCCCCCGGCCCACCTGGAGCCACAGCCTCCACCAAAGGATGTTCCACAGGATCCACCCCAGAGCCTGACATGGGGACAAGGGGCCAGGGCTGTGTGACCAGGACATCAAGGACGGGGATTATCCAGGTCACTGTGGCCTGGGTTGGGTTGCCCAGGGCAGGAAAGATGTCTGGCAGCTGCAGCAGGGTCTGGGAAGGGCCTCCAAGGTGGGGCTGGAGCCCTTGGGCTGTAAGCAGAGGCTGAGGGAGCTGGGCTTGTCCAGCCCAGAGCAGGGAAGGCTGAGGGGCTCCTCATCCCAGCCTGGCAGTGCCAGCGAGGAGGGGATGGAGAACACAGAGCCAGGCTCTTCACCGGGGGCCTGGTGGGAGACAAAAGCCAATGGGTGGAAGGGGAAAGAGGGGAGATCAGCCAGGACAGGAGGAGATGAAATGAGTCAGGCTGGTTTCAGCATTTCCTCAACACCAAGAGCAGCCTGACCTCCCTTCTCCATCTACCACTGACAGCTTTGCAAATCAGGAATTGTTGGAGCTGTTTTGCCCCCATTCCAGGATGAGCATCATGATACAAGAACTTCATTGTTTTTATATCTATCACAGAGACACATTTGTCTGAAATTACTTTTAGGATGGAAATCCCTTGTGGATGGAGGACTCATCAGACACTGCTGGGACATTGCACTTAGCTCAGGGAAGAGCGTGAGTGTTAATAAATTGTGTCCAGTTCAACTGTGATCTCTAGGCCATGAGGAGAAACTTTCTGTTACTCTGAGTCTCACCAGTTCCTGGCCCCCAAAGGACACAAACCTGATGAGCTGTGGTTCCCACAGCAGGGGCTGCACTTGGACCTCCCTCCATCCCCAGAGCAGAGCTCCCTTGTCCCAGAGAGTCCCTGGCAATGCAGGGATGAAGGAACCAGGATAGGCTGTGGGGATCAGGGGCAGGGCACCGCCAGGGAGAAGAATGACTTTGGCATTTGATGGAGCTGTGCCTTCCCTTGCCTTTGTTGGCTGACAAGAAATGAACATCCCTCTGTGTCTCGGGCAGCTCCTTCTGCAAGGAAAGCAGGTGGGAGTTGGAGCCAAGGAGCTGAAAGCTGCAGGTGCAGCCTGGGCTGGAGGGAGCTCAGATTTGCACAAGGCTGCTCTGAGTGCCAGGGCTTGGATGGGGGAAATGGTGGGGTGGGGGTAGGGACAGAGTCTGATTGATTGTCAGCCATGAAGAGTCTTGATTTTCATATCCATTCAAACTGCATGAGGAGGTACCTGGATTCAGTGTCAATTGGAGATTGCACATATCAATGAATTAACAGGAAAACAAAACTAAACAGGACCTAAAAAATCTTTTCTTGCTGTCTTTTTAAATATCATGTATTCAGTTTGAATACACTACTGAGATCTACTTAACCACAAAGGATTTGAAAATTAAAATCAAATGATTCCCAGAGGCTTGGCTTGTGCAGGTGTTCTCAATGTTCATGAGCCCTGGGACACTGAATTCCTGCACTGAAGAGCTGAAGGCTGAACAAGCCTCTGGAGCAGGGAAATTCAGCAGCAGCCTCCAAGTTGCTGAGGATGTCAGCAGCCCCCAGTGAGGCCATCCCTGCCCAGAGACCGTGGGGGAATGGGCAGACAAGGAGAGCGTCCCTGGGGCTGGGGCAGCACAACTCAGAGGCACCAGCGGCTCCAGCTGGGCAATGGAGTGTGGAATGTGGCTGGGAAAGCCCTGCCTGGGCTGGGCCAAGCAGGACACACAAGCCCTGACTCTCATCCTCCAAACAACTCTCTCAATGTGACATTTAAAAGGAATTTACAGGTTTTTGTGTCCTCTGAGTTGGATGTGCTGGAGAAATACCAACAAGGGATTGTCAGGAGCTCCAAGCAACAAAACAGCCTTTATTGGCAAATTTAGAAAATCAGAGAAACTTTGGCAAAAGGTTTAATACAACATTCAATCAACACAAAACACTTCTCAAAGCATTAACTTGGCCCATTCAACTTCACAAACTTGTAGCTTGCTCAATTTTAAGTTAACCAAAATTTGCAAGGGGACAAAAATAGAAGAAGACACAGGAAGAGAGAAAAATGTGATATAGAGAAGCACACACACAGCTACCAACTCCTGGATTCCAGCAGTGTTCAGATGGAAATTCCAAGAGGATGCAGGGTCAAGATGTGTGCTTGCCTTGTGGTCAGCCTTCAATACCCCTTGGTCTCCCTGGGCCCTTCCCCCAGGTGGGGCTTGGGCTCATTTGGTCCCTCAGGAGCTGGGCTGGGGCTGCAGAGGTGGCTGTGGAGCATTGCCTGTGCTGTGCCAGGGACTGGCAGCCACTGCTGGGCTGGGATAGAGGCTCTGGGGGGATTGGGTTTCCAGGGCAGGGCAGGGCTGGGGTTCCAGGGCAGGGCAAGGCTGGACCTGCCCCTTCCTCCCCCACACATGAAATGTTTTGAGCCAACAATCTCCTCCAGTCTGTCTCAACAGGGAATGTTGGAGGTGGGATTCAATTCTGGCCATGGGCACTGGGACAAGAAGAACAGTTCTTTTCCATAGGCATGAAAGCACAGAGCCCCAGTGTTTCAGCAGCAGAGGAGAAGTGACCCTCAACATGCCAATGTCAGCTGGACCAGTCAAGCTGGGAGGCCAAGCCAGCCAGACCTGTTCCATGTTCTTTTGGTTTCATGGTGCCCCATAGTGTCCCAATGGCGCCTTGGACCCATGGGGCTCCGCACTGTCACAATGGTCCCTTGGTGTCACAGGGCCCCACAGTGTCATAATGATCCCTTGGTCTCACAGGGCCCCACAGTGTCACAATGCTCCCTTGGTTCCATGGGCCCTGTGCTGCTGCATTCCCCCCTCCCCTTCTCAAGCCGCCCTGCCAGCTGAGAAATGCTCCTTGGGGCTCGGCCTTGGCCAACAGCCCCTGGGCTCAGCTCCTCTGCAGCTCATCACAAACACTGTCTGCTCCAGGCACTGCTGCTGCCCAACCAGCTCCTGCTTTCTGGAGGAGCAGCCCTGGGAACTGCTTTTGTTCCCTCAGTGGCACAACATCCCTGTTCTCACACTGCCAAAGAAAGCTGTTGGTGCCAAGTGTGGCCAGGATGAACCATTGCTGGGACTGAAGCCCCTCTCTTGGGGCCCTGCAAACAGCGCTCCAAAAGGAGCCCTTGGAGCTCTCCTGGGCCAGCGACTCCCTCTGAGTGGGGCCTCTCCCAGCCGGGAACTCTCCCGTTTGCTGCACTCAGGGATCCCCAACAGCGACGGAGCCTGGGCCGATCCCCCCACTCCTCCAGGCTCAACCCTTCACCCGCTGGGGAGATGCCAAAGGATGCACAGGGAGCATTTCCTGCCCTCAGGGGAATTTCTCCCAGGTGCCTTGCACTGACTCTTTGTGTCTGTGTGCACACAGGAGTGCCTGTGCTGGGGAAATGCAGAAATGCTGGGGAAAATGCTGGGGAAATTTCTGCTGTGGCAGAAATGCAGCTCTCTGAGGGGTTTGAGTGCCTAGGTCAGCTGAGTCAGTCAGGCCTGTAAGTAAGGGTGTGTGATGAGGTCTAAGTGAAGTTAAATGCTTCTAAGAGTTGTTCTGTTGCTAAGGTATTAAGTTTAATTTAATTTATTAACTAAGTTGAATATTAAATGTTATTCCTCTGTTAAATTGCTAAGTCATATGTTTTAAGTTAGGTTAAATAGTGTTAAGTCCTGTTATTTTGCTAAATTGTTAAATTGATGGTATCAGTTAAGGTTAAGGTGTAACTTAAGTCCTGTTAAGTTTGAGCTCTGTTAAGCTTTTGGGCCGTAACCCTTTCATCCTTGTTCTCACTGTCCTTGTGTCACACACACACACACACAGGGACAGTTCTCAGTTCATTTCTGGTTTGATTGCCTGGATTTGGTTTGGTTTTGTCGTTGCTTTGTTTTCTTGGTGTGCCTGAAGTGTCCAGTCAGGAGCAGAGTGACTCTTGCCAAGGAACTTTGTGCTGCTGTCCCTTAATATTCAATCTGGTTTTTCCTGCTCCCTTGCTGGGGATTTTTTCAGCGCTCTCAAGGCCTCGTTGGTAGCAGGGTGAAGGAGCCCTGGCCCAGGCTCTGGCCCGGGGGCACACGGGGACGCTGCCGGGGGGTCCCTGTCCCCCTGTGCCACCCCCAGGGCCCCGGCCCCCGTCCCCGTGTCAGGCTCTGGGGTCGATCTCGTGGAACATCCTCTGGGGGAGGCTGCGGCGCCGGGGGCGGGGGGACCCGGGGGGACAGGGGAGCCCGCTGTGCACGAGCAGGGTTGGACTGCTCTGGGGGGAACTGTGAGGGGGGCTGGGGCAGAGTGACCTCCCCAGGGACCTCACACAGCCCCGTGATGTCACACAGCCCCTGTGATGTCACACAGCCCCTGTGATGTTACACAGCCCCCTGTGATGTCACACAGCCAACTATGAGATGTCACCCTATGATGTGATACAGCTGCTGTATGATGTCACAGAAGTCTCTGTGATGTCACAGTCTGCTCTATGATATTACACAGCCAGCCAGTGATGTCACAACCCACTCCCTCATGTCACTGAGCCACACTCAATGATGGCAAGATCTGCTCTATGGCCTCACACTATGATGTCACAGACAGCTGTGTGATGTCACAACCCCCTCAGTGATGACACAAAACCCTCTCTGTGATGTCATACTGCCACTCTGTAAGGTCATAGCACACACTTTGACCTCACAGCCAGCTCTATGATGTCATACAGCCACGCCTTGATGTAACAATCTGCTCTGTGATGTCACACAGTCCCCTCTATGATGCTCAGTCACCACAATGACCTCACAAAACAAACACAGTGATGTCACAGCCCAATCTGTGACCTCACACAGCCCACTCTGTGCTGTCACACAGCCCCTTGCTGACATCACAGATGCTCTGTGCCTCCATGACACAGCCACAGAGGAGCTGCTGTGACACAGCCCCCTCTGGGACATGCCACAGCCCCTGCCAGTGCTGAGCCCCTGGGAGCTCTGTCTGTGCCCTGCTGGTGTCCCTGAGGGGCCCTGGCAGTGCCCCAGCCCTGCTGGGCTGTGCACAGGAGCTGCTCCTGGCCAGAGCTGTCTCTCTGCAGCTCTGCTGCCCTTGCCAGGAGCTGCCTCTGGGCCAGGAGCCCGGCCCAGCTCAGCAGCACAGACACAGCACAAGGATTGTAATGACCCTCTGGGGCTTTGGTGCTCCTTGCATCAGACTCAGTCCCTCAGAATGTGCTCAAAGAACTTCTCAGGCACTCAAAATGAGGATGAAACACTGAAGTTTCTCATACTTTAAATAGATCCTTCTGAGGGACAGGACTGAGAAAGTGTCCCCAGGTTCCAGGTAGAGCAGAACACTGGTGGCAGTGATGACAGGTGGGGACAAGCAAGGCAAAGGTGTCTCTGGTGCTGAGCAAACCTGCGCCTCTGTCCCTGCAGGCTGTGGGCATCCCCCGGCTGCCCCACCTGGCTGGGCCCTTCCTTTGCTGACAGCTCTGCCTCCTGCCTGCCTCTGCCTGCCCACACAAAGCCTTGGGCTGCTCCAGGCTCCTGCTGGGCGACGTGCTGCACCACAGCCCTGCCCTGGCAGGGAAATTCCTTTCTCCTGGTGTCCACTCTGGGCCTCCCCAGCTGCCCTTGCTGCCATTATTTCCTTCTCATGCTTATATGCTCTAGGAAGAAAAGCTCCAGCCTCTCTGAAACCACCCTTCCATCCCTCCCAGGCTATTCCAGTTCTGTCCTCAGTCTCCATACCACTGAGCACGGAGCCCTCAGCCTCTACCTCCTGATTTTGTGATGAGGCCTCCAAACCTCACATTGCGAGTTTTTTCGTCCTCTCCAAGGTCTGTGAAAATGGAAAAATAGAGATCAAAGTTATTTTCTCCCAAATCTTGCAGTGATAAAAGGGTCAATACCTTTAAACTGAATGAGGGAGAATTTACATTTGTTAGAAGAGAAAATATTTTTCAAGGATGAGAGTGGCACAAAACTGCAGCTGTTTTTCCAGAGAAGTGGATTTCCCATCCCAGGAATTGTCCAAGAGCAGGAGCATTGTGCAACCTGACCCAGTGAAACCCTCTTATCCCCAAGGACAGAATTCCTGTCGTGTGGGTTCTCTGTTGTGCTGGGTGCCCTCACAACGCTTCTGGCCAGAATGTCTGCTGAGGGCAGCCAGGCTGCTGAAGGGGAAGTGACCTCACAGCCATCACCATGGCAGCCCTGTCCCCTGGGCCTGGCTCTGCCCTTTCCTCTGCCCCTGCCTTGGCTCTGCTGGCATGAAGAGTTTTGTCATTGATATCTTGTCCCCAAGGTGCTGGGGCCAATGGCTTCCCAGTCAGGCTCCTGGGGCAGAAGTGGCTTTTCAGAGGCCAGCCAGGAATGAGCCCTGAGGCAGCAGCTCTGCAGTGGTGGCCACCAGGCCGGGCTGCCAAGGGAGGCTTCTGGCCATGGCCTGCAAGCAGCTGCTGCTGCCAAGGTGCCTTTGGTGCCTCAGGCTCTCCCTGGCACAGCTCCCAGCACGGCACTCTGCCCTTGTGCCCGAGGCCTTCCCTGTGCTGGGGCTGGCCTGGGGCTTTTCCTGCAGCGGGACCTGCCCTGCTGATGGCACAGGAAAGGCAGTTCCTGCTGGAACAGGAGGCTCTGCCTGCAATGGCCTCCAACAACTCCAGCAAGGGCCTGTTTGCAAAGGCCCCAGTGGGAAATGAAGAGGGGTTGGGGTCATGGTGCTTTTGGGGTGAATAATGCAGAATCCAGCCTGACTCCTCCATCCCAAAGTTCAACATCCTCAGAGGGAGCTGAAGCTGTGACAGCACTGGAAAATCCCCAGAGAAAGGAACAACCAAGTGACACCACTGAGAGCTTCTGCAGAGCTGCTGAGCTGGCCCAGCCTGGGCACACCTGACTGACAGGGCAACACCTCAGACTAGAAAAGCCCCATCCCAAATTTTAAAGGCAGCATCCCCTGACATTTCCCTTCCTGGGGGGTGTGGAGATTCCTCCCTGCAGTCGGGACACCCCTCAAGGTCACTGCTCCAGGCTGAGCCAAAGGGATTTGCCCATGGTCATTGGTCTGTGGGAGTGACATCAATCTCTCCTTAAAAACAGCTTCTTTTCCTTTAATAAAATTGCTTTGAAATCCCTTCTGAGTGCTTTCTATAAATGAATATTATATAATATAATATGGTACAGCTCCTATACCTTGGACTAAATATTTCTGATTAAGATAAGATAATTTTGTCTAATTGTTACCATAAGAGATAATAGAAATTTTTTATAAATATATATGCTTTTTCATCCTTAATCCTGTGGGACAAATGCTAAAGGTTAAATTTCACCTTGATAATTCTTTACCCATGAAATCTGTAAAAGTCTGAGGCTGGGATTGGAGCCAGCTGCTCCAAGGCTCCTCTCACAGAAGGAGATTACAAAGCCTGGAGGTCCTTGGTGGTATTTTTCTGTGGATATGAGAGTCTGGTCAGTGACAGAGAAAGCCATGCTGGGCTGGGAGATGGAGCAGGAGAGAGGGGGAAAGGGGCACTGACTTCATCCTCACCTGCCTGGGTGTCCCAGGGCATTGTGTCAGTTTTAAAAGACAGGTGTCTGCTAAGGAAGGCAGGAGACTCCCTTGAAATGGAAAATGTTAATCCCTTCACTTGGAATTATAATTTTCAAAACAAGAGGCTGTCAAGCAAAGTCTATGGAAATAGGAATAACAGTTCTTCAGAAGGAAAATTAAAAATACAAATGCAGTAGTACTAAAAACTACTTACAGAGTAAGAATATGACCTGACACCCTGTGGGTCAGAGTGTTGGTAGCACTCCTGTTAAATGGTGGCTGCAGTGCTCCTGCAGGGACAGGTGTGGCTCTGTTGGAGCAGTGATCCTGTGGAAGGGTGGAGTTTTCCTCTGAAGGTCCAGTTGTGGCGTCCATTGGCCCGGTCTTCCTCTGGGATCCAGTGGAGCTGAAAGCTGCTCTTCTGGGAATCTTGTGGGAGAAGGCTGTCTCTGATGTTCACATTCTCAGATTATATCCAGGTAGGAATGCTTGGCTCCTCCCTCTGGGCAGATCTTCTCACAATGGGATGATGGAATTTTTATCAGTGACACTCAATGGCCCATTAACAGAAGATATCTCCCTGGAGGGAGGATTCATGTGGAAGAGATAAAGTAAACTGCTCAATTAACAGATGATAATTGCCCCAGCTTTAACAGAGGGTAATTGAATACACACCCAGCTAAACCTGAGACACTGTTCCAGCCTTGGAAAGCAGGATTTGGTACCAGGATTCTTTAGGGAATGCAACCCTGATTGAAGGCAGAGATAGAATCTCCAGAGCCTGCAGCCAGAAATGGACAGTTGTGTGATACTCATTTCAACATCTTCTCTTTCGGAATTATTTACTAATGATTATTTGCTTTGCCTATCTAATACTTTGGTAATTTTTTGCAAATTTGCATTATCTAAATTACACTGTTCCTTAAGTTAAGTTGGTGTCTGTGTCTTTGGTGCGGGCCCTGCCCACTGGCAAAACAGGGCCCAATCCTGCCTAAGTGTTACCTGGGGAGACAAAACCCTTCACTGCAAATGTGCCCCCTTCCTCCTTGTTCCCCACACTTCATGCACTGATCATGATGTCCTATGGTCTGGGCTATCCCTGGGGTCAGCTGGGATCTCCTGTCCTGGCTGTGTCCCCTCCCAAGCTCCCCCACAGCCTCAGCCCCTCCCCAGCGTGGCCGAATGAGGGGCAGGACAGGCCTTGGCTCAGTGCGAGCTCAGCAAGAACAAAACCATCTCTGTGTGCTCAGCCCTGTGCTCAGCCCCCGGGCCCGGCATTTCCTCCACTGCCACCCTGGACCCCCTTTCCCACCCCTCTGCCCCACGGCCGCCGCAGCACCGGCTGACAATAGAAGCAATTCTCGGGCAATTCCAAGTTTCCTTGGTTCCTGCACAGCTCCAGCTCAGCTCCTGGCAGGTTACAATTAATGAAAAGTGCAAATTCGGCCCAATACAGATATTATTAAAGGAAGGGAAAGCTCTGTGTAGCTGTCACAAAGGTGACAGGGATGAAGAGAATAATGATTCTCACATTTGGAAAAAACCCAAGCCTGGGAATTCAGTAGTTATTTGGGAATTTAGCTACTTGAGCTGGGCTTCTTGTGGGACTTTTAGCAGCCTTGTGTTCCTCACCATGTGGTGAATGAACCTTGTCAGTCTTGCTGGTATCTTTTGCTCCATTTCCTCCAGTGATTTTAACAAACTTTTCAAGGAGGGACAACAAAATATTTTCTTTACACTCCAGTCCCACAAGAGCCATTTTCCTCATCAGTTCTCCCATAGGTCGCTCAGACGAAGCTGCATCCAAGTTTCCAAGAGTTCCTCCAGAGAGACCCACAACCTCCTCAGAGGAGGGAACCATGCTGTTGTCAAAGGCAACTGGGGTCAAAGAACAGTGCCCTGAACTCACTGTGCCAAAATAATTTTGCAATCTGGTTAAGAAAATATTAGAGAGATGCCATTTGCCCTGGGGCAGGGCAAGTGTGACATTGTCCCCTGTGTGTGTGGCCTTCCCGGGGTGGGGGTTTTACACCTGAGCCAGTTTGGGTAAGGGGGGTGGTGTTCACCCCCTGAGCAGGGATTACCCCACTGTTTCAGGCTGCAATGTAAGATGGAACCAAATGCATGTTTTCAATCCCCATCTTCATCAACTGCTATAAACAGGTGGGGCAGTGTTCTTTATCTCCCATGACTCAGCCCTGATAACGCCCTCCAGGGGAGATATCTTCTGGGAATGGGCCATTGAGTGTCACTGCAGGACTGATCAAATTCCATCCTCCCATTGTGGGATGCTCCGCCCAGGGGGAGGATCCAAGCATTCCTACCTGCATATAAGGTGAGCCTTGCAACACCAGGAGCAGCTTGCCTACTGGATTCCCAGAGGACAAGAGCTCCAGAACCACCCCTGGACCTTCAGAGGAAGACCAGACCCTTCTACAGGATCACTGCTTGGACAGAATCACGTTCATCACTCCAACAGGACTGCAGCCACCATTGAATGGGACTGCAGCCACCACCCTGAGCAGCAACAGGGTGTCAGGTTATATCCAGACTCTGTCAGTTTAAGGCAGTGTTTCTGCATCATTGCCTCGATCTTCATTTTCTTATTAAATTGTAATCCTGGTTTAGACCCTCCCCAGGTTTGCCTTCAAACAAGTACAAAATTCAATGTACTTATCCCTTGTTTTCTTCTCAAAACAGGATTTTCCATCCCTTAAACTTGGCCAGATGGAGGAGGAGGCTCTGAGGAAGATGAAGGAATCCCAGAACACCCAGGCAGGTGAGGAGGAAGTCAATGCCCCTTTCCCCCTCTCTCCTGCTCCATCTCCCAGCCCAGCACAGCCCCCGGCTGCAGGACAACCCTGCTGCCAACCCCGTCCTGCCGGGGATGCACTGGGGGGATCTCCTTCCCCTTCCCTGTGGCACGGAGGCAAATCCCATCCTCTCCTTGTCCTTCCTCCCCCTGGGAAGAAGCTGAGGATGGAGACCAGGGAGGGCAAATCCCTGTGGCGGAACCTCATGGAAGAGGCCAATTCGAGTGGCTCCACAGTGCAGAATTCCAATGTGGAGGACAAGTCCCAGAGATCCCACAGGAGAAGGGGCTCCAAACCCAGCCCAGGGTGCTCTGAGGAGGAAAGACCCACCCTGAGGCAGGAAGGTGGACAGAGCTTCAGCCAGAGCTCGGAGCTGGTGGCCCATGAGCAGCTTCATGATGGGAAAAAGCCCCAGAAGTGCTTGGAGTGTGGGAAGAGCTTCAGGCAGAGCAGCACCCTGATCAGCCACCAGATGATCCACACTGGGGAATGGCCCTACGAGTGTGGGGAGTGTGGGAAGGGCTTCAGCTGCAGCTCTGCCCTCATCATCCACCAACGCATCCACACTGGGGAGAGGCCCTATGAGTGTCCCCAGTGTCAGAAGAGGTTTCAGACCAGCTCCAGTCTCCTCCAGCACCAGCAGATTCACACAGAGGAGAGGCCCTTCCGCTGCCCTGACTGTGGGAAGGGCTTCAAGCGCAACTCCACCCTCATCACCCACCAGCGCATCCACGCTGGGGAGAGGGAGAGGCCCTACGAGTGTCCCCAGTGTCAGAAGAGGTTTTACACCAGCTCTGATCTCCTCCTGCATGAGCGGATCCACACGGATGAGAGGCCCTTCCGCTGCCCTGACTGTGGGATGGGCTTCAAGCGCAACTCCCACCTCATCAGGCACCAGCGGATCCACACCGGGGAGAAGCCCTACAAGTGTGGGGAATGTGGGATGAGCTTCCGCCAGAACTCTAACCTGATCTCCCACCACAAGACCCACACCAGGGAACGGCCCTATGAGTGTGGGGAATGTGGGAAGATCTTTAGGCAGAAGTCTCTCTTGATCTGCCACCAGAGGATCCACACTGGGGAAAGGCCATACAACTGTGGGGAATGTGGGATGACCTTTAGTAGGAAGACCCAAATGATCATCCACCAAATGATCCACACTGGGGAGCGGCCCTACAAGTGCCCCGAGTGTGGGAAGAGGTTTCACACCAGCTCTCAGCTCCTCCAGCACCAGCGCATTCACACGGATGAGAGGCCCTTCCTCTGCCCCGACTGCGGGAAGGGCTTCGAGCACAACTCCACCCTCGTCACCCACCGGTGCATCCACACTGGGGAGAGGCCCTACGAGTGTCCCCAGTGTGGGAAGAGCTTCACCAGCAGCTCTCACTTGAGCAGACACCAACGGAGCCACCAGTAAAAGAAGCCCTGCACATGCCTCAGCTGCAGGAAGAGCTTCATGCACTGCTCCAGCTTTATCCCCCATTGGAGACCCCACACTGGGAAGAGCCCTGGTGATCCATGTTCCCTGTGATCCATGCTGGGAAGACACCTGTACCTTTTCCTGCCCCTTTTCATGTCCTGTCCCTTTTCATGTCCCAATGACATGATGTGGGATTGGAGAACATGAGGGTCTGGCCATGGTCCTGTCATTACATTCACTCCCACCTCAGGTCATTGCCAGGGGCAGGAAAGGGACTCTCTCTCTCTCTCTCCCTGAGGAGAAGGGTGTCCTTTCCAGACAGGAGGAAATACATTGCCAGGAAGAACTAGTTGTTGATGTTGTAGTTTTCTCTGTAAATAGTTTTACTTATCCCTTCTGTTATCAATATTGTTTTTGTTCCTGTTTGTTCTTTATCTCATTGCAGTTCCCAATAAATTGTTCTTATCCCAGCCCAGGATCTTTGCCTTTTGTGCTTTCCATGGGAGGCGGGAGGGCAGCGAGGGCAGTGCAGTTTTAGCAGGAGCAGGAAATTGGGGAATCCCATTCCTGAAGCCCGGCCCGTGGAAACCGAGCATCCCAGCTGGTGCCAGCCCTGGTGGCCATGGCAACCACCCCTGGCATGGGGTCTCCATGGAGCTGCCAAGGGACTGAGCATAGCAACAGGGGGCTGGTGATGGTTGCCTGCTAAGGATCAGATTTGTCACAGGCCCTCAGAGGGGTTCCGTGGGGACTTTCCAAGAGTCTCCAGGCTGTTCCAGAGCTGGAATGTCACACACAGAGACAGGGGCTCCATGGAGACCTCCCAGGGCTTTCTGGGGATGGTAAAGAGCCCTGTGGTCAGAGGCAGTCACAGCCATTCCATGGTGACATCCCAGGAGTCCCCAGGCTGCCAGAGAGCTGGGATGTCCCAGACACTCACATGGGTTCCTGTGATGGGCACAGTGGGAGCTTCAGGCAGCGTTTATTAGAGGAGCTCCTGTTGGGTCACAAGGTCCAGAAACGATCCCCAGTGCTCCCCATAGATCCCCAAATGTCACTGTTGAATCAGTGTTCCGTGGTTTCTTTCCAATGGAAAACAAGCATCCTTATCCTCCAGGTGTCCATGTCTGAAATTGGGATTCCACCTCCAAAATTCTGGATATCCAAAGGTTACTCCCAGGCACAATCTGCCAGTACCATCAAGCCTGGGTGGCCTTGGCCTCTGGATGGCTGCCCCTGCAACACTGGGGCTGGGTTCTTCCCTTCCCATGGAGATAACTGGGACACTGTGGAGACCTCATGGAACCAAGGGGATCCTTGTGGCACCACTGGAGCCCATGGAACCAAGGAGCCATGGTGACCCAGCGGGGCTTCATGGAACCCAGAGACCATTATGGCTCTGTGGGGCCTGATGGAACCATGGAGACCATTGGGACCCTTCAGGGCCTGCTGTCACCAAGGGGGCATTATGGCACCTCAGGGTCTCAGGGAAGCGAGGGACCATTGGGACAATGTGGGGCCTGATGGAACTGAGGGAACATGGAACAGGCCTGGCTGGCTTGGCCTCCCAGGGGCCACCTGAAAGGTCTGGCTGATGTGGGGATGTCAAGGGCTGCCTCTCATCAGCTCCTGGAACACTGGGGCTCCATGCTTTTCTTGCTATAGAAAAGAACCGTCCCTCTTTGTAAATGTCCATTGCCAAAATTGGTATTCTCTCTAAAAATTTTCCTATATGCAAGGGTTTCTCTCAGAAAAAAAACCTGCCGCTTCTGGCTGGCCTTGTCCTCTGGTGGTCATTCTCGTCTGCCTGGCAAACACTGGGGCTCTGTTCCTTCCTTCCTATGGAAAAGAACCAACCTTCATGTCCAGGGTCCATGGCCAAAATTAGAATTTGGCCTCCCAAATTCCATATATCCAAAGATTGCTTCCAGACAACAGTAGCAAGGACAGACATGTCAGGCTGGACATGTCTTCTGGTGATTTTCTTAGACTCTGAGTTGAATGCTTTCAGTTGAAAAAACCTTGGAAAGGGTCCAGAGATCTCCCAAGAAGTGTTTTTGAGGACTTGGGCACATGAGCACTACATATGGACAAAGGAGCTCTGTGCTCTGTGCTGTTGTGGTGGTTTTGCATCATGTAAGTGATGTCCTAAGAGAAGCTGCTAGCAGTTTCATCTGTGTCTGACAAAGAAACCAATCAGTAATTAGCTTTGAGAACTGACAATCTGTTAAACCACTAAGGAAACTGTACACGCCTCTGTGAAGACACATGTTAAAGATGAGAAAGCCTGGGAGGGTCTCTTTCCCTTCTGGCTGGCACAGAGGTAACAAGGCTGACCCGGTCCCGTCTCAGCCAGGCCGGGCCGGGCGGCTCCTGCCGTGGGGCCGGGCCCCTTCCCAGGGACCCCGCCAGGCCCCATCGGCTGCCGGGCAGGGCAGGGGAGGCCGCGGGGCCGAGGCCGGGCCGGGCCATGGCTGCAGTTGGGAACATCTGGGCCCTGCTGAGCCCTGCCCCGCCGCCAGCCCGGGCCCAGCCAGGATCCGCCGGGCCCCAGGAGCAGCCCCGGGCCGGGCCGGCTCGGCCAAGATTCTGCCGCCCTTGGGCTTCAGCCGCAAGCCCCGGGCAGGGGCAGGAGAAGCCATCGGCCCCCGGCCGTGCTGCTGCTGTGCTCTGGCCTGGCTGCTGAGATCCTGGTCCTGCCCCAGCGCGGCCCATCCTGACACAGCCCCAGCGCAGCCGCTGCAGAAACCTCCATCATAAAACAGCTCCGGCCGCAAGCACCGAGCCCGGCCGGGGGCACGGAACCATCTGCAGGCCCCGGGTGAGATATGAACTCTTTCAGTGCTTCCATCCTCCCTCCAGTGAGAGAAAAGGACAAAGTGCAGGCACACAGAGGAGCAACATGAAAACACCGAGGTTACTGAAGGGCAAGTTGAGTTCCAGATGGAAAGGATGAGGATATGCCTTGATTTTGGGGCTGAAATCCTCCTGTAAAGCTACGGAGAAGGATGTAATTAATATATCAGACTCTCTTTTTCCCTATAACTAATTGAAAATATGGGAGATGACTTGTTCAGCAAAGGCCTCCATGGTAAAGTAAGCAAATGCTGAAGTAGCTGTTATCCCATCAGAGGTTTAAAAAGAGAAAGAGAAGAGTGGTGAGACCCTGTGTCCTCAGGGAGAGAAGAAGAAGATCTCTGTTCCCAGAGAGGAAGATGATTTCAGAAATAGATGAAGAGAATCTTTGCTCTTGAACAGCTCATCTTTAAACTCATACCCCATAAGCTGACATGGCCAAAAACACAGCTGTGGGAAAAGCTATGAAAAATGGGAGGGACTTCATGATTGCAGATTTTCTGGGCAGCTGCTCTTCGTGGGAATTGAAAGCGACAAGCGAACTGTTTTCTTATGGAGAAATCTGCATAGCATGAAAGAGAGACTCCTCTCCCTAAGTGAACTGAAGAAAGACTGTTCTAGATGGTGCAAACTGACTGAAACTTTCAGGTTTTGTCTCCTTGCATTGTCAGTAAGAAAGAAAATGTTGTAGGGAGAGGAGAAGTATTCCGATTCTTATTACTCTTCTATTTACTGGTAATAAACTTTTCTATATACCCTTTTAAAATTTTGAGCCTACTTGGCCTTTCTCCTAATCCTATCTCACAGCAGGAAATAAGTAAATATATTCCAGTGAGTGCAATGGTAATTAGCCAACACTGATCCCACTGCACTAATAGATGCATTGGCTGAGAAATCTCGAATTAGCAAACCAAAAATCACTCCAGATACATTCCTGATAAACTGCATAAGGGCAGAGGGAAATCAATGCAGAGCCATGGTTTGTCAGGATTTGCTGCATCCTGATGAGCCCTGTGGTGCATTTGGAGCTGAGCCCTGGAACCTCAGGGCCTGAGAGGAGATTGCACAAACCTTTCCAGGAGTCAAACTCACAAGAAAACCCCAAAGTGTCTCAAAGCAGGAATGGGTCTCAGTGAGGTCCATCCCCAACACAGGCTCCTCATGGACTCCTTGAAGGAGAGAATTGGAGGCCAGGATTGACCAAAAACCTCTCAGAGTCTCAATGTAGAAAGGAAATTCCAAACTACCTTAAAAAATGTGAGAAGCTCAAAGCATTACTGAGCCCCACCGAGTGTCAATACAAAGCTCTCCAGGGACTAATTAAAGCAGATAATTGGGGCCATGATTGCACAAACCTCTCACAGAGTCTGTATCAAAAGGGAAACACCAAGTACCTTAAAATAACTCAAGTACCTTGAAGCATTAATGAGCCCACTGAATGTTGTTACTGATAACGGCTCTCCAGGGACTCATTAAGCAGATAATTGGAGCCTGTAAATGCACAATCTTTCTCATAGAGTCTGTATCAAAAGGGAAAGGGGAAGTAGCTTAAAAAACTTAAGTACCCTGAAGTATTAATGAGTCCCAATCAATGCTGCAACCGGCAGAGAATCTCCAGGGACCAATTACAGCAGATAATTGGAGGCCATGATTGCACAAAGCTCTCAGAGACTCCATGGCAAAAGCCAAAGCCAAAGTCCTTTGAAAAAGCTGCAGTCCCTGCAGGGAGCATGAAGGAGCCCCCAGGGCCATTGCTGAGCAAGGCTCCCCAGGGACTCCTTGCAGCAGATCCTTGAGGCCACTGGGATGTGGGCTAGGGGGGGATGCTGAGGGCAGCACAAGGGGCTGACAGTGCCCAGCCTGGCTGGGGCTGTGCCAGGAGGCCCCAGGGCCTCAGGACAAGGTGTCTCCTCCCAGCCCTTGCTGGCACAGACCCTGCTGTGGCCCAGGGCACCAAGACTTGTCTTCTCTTTGTCCCCACCTGTCAGCACTGCCTGCAGTTCTCTGCACTGCCTGGGGCCTGGGGACACTTGCTCAGTCGTGTCCCTCTCTGGGACCCATTACAAGTCCAAGAAACTTTGGAGTTGGATTCTGCCTTGGAGCTCTGGAGAGGTTTCTTCAGCTGCCTCTCAGGGACTGATGTTCAGGGCCTGAGCACAAAGCTCCAGAGGCTGATTAAAGTCCTTGTGCTGTGTCTGTGCTGCTGAGCTGGGCTGGGCTCCTGGCACAGAGGCAGCTCCTGGTCACCAAGAAGAGCTTCAAAAGCATATTTCTCTTGATGAGCAGCTCTTGTGCCAGCCCAGCAGGGCTGGGGCACTGCCTGCAGCCAGCCCGGGCACAGCCCAGAGGCACAGAGAGCTTCAATCAGGCAGGGCTGGGAAGGGGCTGAGAAGTGCCTGGGGCACAATCACTGCCAGCCCTTGGCACAGGAACCTCTGGCTGCAGGACAATGCAGCTGCAGCTCCTGGAGCCATCTCCTCAAGCTGGAACATGCCAATGCCTGCAGAGCCTGTGAGTACATTCTCTGCTTGTCTCTTGTGCAGAGCAGCCAGGGGTGCCCAGGGCTGTCCTGCAGAGCAGGGTCCTGCAGCCCAGGGCGCTGTGCTGGGGCAGGGACTCTGCTGCCTGCCAGGGACAGCTCTCAGCCAGCCCTGGCAGCTGCTCCCAGCACTGGGGGACAAGATCTGGGTGGCAGGAGACAGCTGGTGAGGCTTGGAAGTGTTCTCCTTGTGTGGGGAGGATGCTGCATTGTTCAGGACTGCTCCCAGCATGGCATTGAACTGCAGAACATTTTCAGGTAGATTATACAGGGAGCACAGCAAGGCAGGGGCTGCATAAAAGGGAAAATCCTGCTTTTTATTTTACTGCTCTGGGTTGCCTGTATGGGAAACTGCACATAGATATTCATCGCTGAGTTCAGGTGGAAAAAAAATAATTTCTCTCTGATCTGAATAAAGCAGGCAGAGACAGAAATCAGAACAGAGCCCCTTTAGAGGCTGCATCAGTGTCACTTTTCCAGCCTCCTCAGGTTTCCTCTGACATTGCCATCAGAGCCTGCAGAGCCAGAGCTGCCCCTGGGCAGTGCCTGAGCTGGGAGGGCTCTGCAGGGCAGAGCTGAGCCCCCAGGGCTGGGCTGGGCTCTGGCAGCACTGGCAGGGCCCAGCCCTGGGCACAGGGAAGCAGCTGCTGGCAGGGACAGCTCCAGGCAGCAGAGCCCTGGGCAGGCAGTGGGGGGAAAGTGCCCCCAGGCTGTGCTGGGATATTTCAAGTCCTCTCCAAACCCAACACTTCCATGATTACTTTTCTTACAGATCCCCATGCCAAGACACCACAGCAAATGTCCAACAGCAGCTCCACCAGGCACTTCCTGCTGCTGGCATTGGCAGACACGCGGCAGCTGCAGCTCCTGCACTTCTGCCTCTTGCTGGGCATCTCCCTGGCTGTCCTCCTGGGCAACGGCCTCATCATCAGCGCCGTAGCCTGCGGCCACCACCTGCACACACCCATGTTCTTCTTCCTGCTCAACCTGGCCCTCGCTGACCTGGGCTCCATCAGCACCACTGTCCCCAAAGCCATGCACAATTCCCTCTGGGACTCCCGGGACATTTCCTACACTGGATGTGCTGCTCAGCTCTTTTTCTTTGTGTTCTTCATCCCAGCAGAGTATTTCCTCCTGACCATCATGTGCTACGACCGCTACGTGTCCATCTGCAAACCCCTGCACTACGGGACCCTCCTGGGCAGCAGAGCTTGTGCCCACATGGCAGCAGCTGCCTGGGCCAGTTCCTTTCTCACTGCTCTCGTGCACACAGCCAATACATTTTCCCTGCCCCTGTGCTATGGCAATGCCCTAGGCCAGTTCTTCTGTGATGTGCCCCCGATCCTCAAGCTCTCCTGCTCACACTCCAGTTCCCTCAGGGAATTTGGGCTCATTGTTTTAAGTGCGTCTTTAGGACTTGGTTCTTTTGTGTTCATTGTTTTCTCTTATGTGCAGATCTTCAGGGTTGTGCTGAGGATCCCCTCCGAGCAGGGACGGCACAAAGCCTTTTCCACCTGCCTCCCTCACCTGGCTGTGGTCTCTCTGTTCCTCAGCACTCTCATGTTTGCCTATTTGAAGCCTCCCTCAATGTCCTCCCCATCCCTGGATCTGTCCCTGTCAGTTCTGTACTCAGTGGTGCCTCCAGCCCTGAACCCGCTCATCTACAGCCTGAGGAACCAGGAGCTCAAGGCTGCAGTGAGGAGACTGATGACTGGATGCTTTCAGAAACATTAAACTGCTGGAAATTTCTGCAAATCACTTGTAATAAAAGTCATCTTTCATACTTCGAGTTGGTTTGGCTGGGGGCTTTTATTTATGTGGCAATATTTTTCTTTTGTTTTAGTTTTCTCATATTTTCCACAAAGAAAGGTCATTGTTTTTGCCATTTCTCATTTTGTTTCTCCCTACATTCCCATTCGCCACAGACGATGTCAATGTGGGGCTGCGCTCTTGGTGACTTTAAAGGAACTAAAGGATCTTCCAGCAAAGTTTTCTCCAGAGATTCTCCTTGTTGTCGGCTGCTGCCACCCAGGTAATAATTAGCATTGACTCCATGATTCTAAAAGGCTGATCAATCACTTTATTATCTTATAATATTGTACTTCTTAAGAAACTTAACCCCTTACCAACAGTCCAATACAGCATTGACTGAATTGGTCAATGAATCTAAAACACTATTACTATTGTCTAAATAAGAAATCACCATTTAATAAACATATCTCTAAAACACATTCTACGTGTACACAATAAGTATAACAAATAAAAATAAAAATAATTTCTTACTCTTTTCTCCAATCTTCTCACAAGCTTCCCCAAGAAAATACTAAGAAAATCATGTCTGCTGCTCTCTATAGAGACAGCTGCGGCTATACTGCTTTTGTTCCCTTCTCTGGAGCTGCAGCAGCAATGTCTGTGTGCAGAGCTGGGGGCAGATCAGTGCTGGCACAGCAGCTCTGCTCCTGCTGGCCACACCATTCCTGATCCAGGCCAGGAGCCATTGGCCTTCTTGGCCACCTGGGCACACTGCTGCCTCATGTCCAGCCTGCTGTCCATCAGTCCCTGCAGGTCCCTTTCTGCCTGGCTGCTCTGCAGCCACTCTGTCCCCAGCCTGTAGCACTGGAGCCAAATATCAGTGCCTAGCACTTGGATTTGTTAAACCTCAGCTTGTTGGATTCATCCACTGGATCCAGCCTGCCCAAGTCACTGTGCAGAGTCCCCTGACCCTCCAGCAGGTCAACATTCACATCCAGCTTGGTGACATTTGCGACGATGTCCATGGGGTTCCATTGGTTCCATGGGACCCCTCAGTGTCACAATGGCCTCTTGGTTACACCAGGCCCTGCACTGTCACACTGGTCTCCTTGGTTCCATGGGGCCTCAAAATGTGACAATGGACTCCTTGGTTCCATGGGGCTTCACAGTGTCACAATGTTCTCATTGGTGCTGCAGTTTCACAGTGGCCCCTTGGTTCCATGGGGCCCCAGGGTGTCACAATGGCCCCATGGTCACATGAGGTCCCACACTGTCACCTTGGTCTCTGTGCTTCCACAAGTCCCCTCAGTGTCACAATGGACTCCTTGTTTCCACAAGGCCACACAGTGTCACAACGTTCTTCCAGATCCCTTGAGGCCCCATCGTGTCACAGTGGCCCCTTGGTTACACAGGATCCTGCAGTGTCACAATGTCCCCTTGGTGCCATGAGGCCCGGCAGTGTCAGAACGGCCCCTTGGTTCCACTGGGCCCTGCAGTCTCCCAATGGTCCCCTTGGTTTTGCAGTGTCAAAATGGTGAAACCCCTTGGTTACACGAGGCCCTGCAGTGTCACAATGGCCTCTGTGGTTCCACGAGGGCCCAGAGTGTCACAGGGCACTCCCTGGTTCCATTTGGCCCCACAGCACCACAATGGACCCCTGGTTCTGTGGGGCTGCACGGTGTCAGCATGGTCCTCTTAGTTCCAGGAGGCCCTGCAGTGTCACAATGGCCCCAGAGTGTCTCAGGGCACTCCCTGGTTCCATTTGGCCCCACAGCACCACAATGGACCCCTGGTTCTGTGGGGCTGCACGGTGTCAGCATGGTCCTCTTAGTTCCAGGAGGCCCTGCAGTGTCACAATGGCCCCAGAGTGTCCCAATCATCACAGAATGACAGAATCAAATAGGCTGGAAAAGACCTTTGGGATCATCAAGTCCAACCAATGCCCTAATACTGCCTTGTTACCCAGACCATGCCACTGAGTGCCACTGCAGAGGGACAGTGACTCTGCCACCTCCCCCCTGGCCAGCCCATTCCAGTTCCCACTCACCCATTCTGTGAAGAACTCCTTCCTATTGTCCAGCCTGAGCCTCCCCTGGTGCAGCTTAAGGCTGGGTCTTCTTGTCCTGCCCTCCAGCAGATCCACACTCACACCCAGCTTGGTGCCATCTGCAATTTGTGAATGCTGGAGTCGATCCCCTCACCCAGACCATCAGTGAAGATATTAAACAGGACTGGGCCCAGCACAGATCCCTGGGGACAGCCCCAGTGCCTGGGCACCAGCTGGGTGCAGCACCATCCCCACCACTCTCTGGGCCCAGCCTCCAGCCAGCTCTTAAATCTCCCAGCCAGGAGGGAACCTGCCCAAGCCGTGGGCTGCAGCTTTTCCAGGGAATGCTGTCAGAGACAGAGTCAAAGGCTCTGCTGGAGTCCAGGCACACAACATCCACAGCCTTTCCCCCATCCACAGGTGGGTCACCTGGGCATAAAAGGAGACCAGGTTGGTCAGGCAGGACCTGCCACCCCTAAATCCACTGAGCTGGCTGGCTCTGATCCCTGGGCCATCCTGTGGGTGCCCTGTGATGGCACTCAAGGTGATCTGTTCCATAACCTTGCCAGGCACCCAGGTCAGGCTGACAGGCCTGGAGTTCCCCAGCTCCTCCTTCCAGCCCTTCCTGGGGATGGGCTCACACTGGCACCTCCACTGCTCTTGGCCCTCCCTGCTGAGCCAGGACGGATGGTAAATGATGGAGAGCAGCTTGGGGAGCTCATCCACAGCTCCCTCATCCCCCTGGAATGGATCCCATCTGATCCCATACACCTGTGAGCATCTGAGTGGCTCATCAGGTCAGCAGCTGCTTCCTCCTGGATTCCAGGGGGCTGTTCTGCTCCCTGTGCCCATCTACCAGCTCAGGAGAACACTTGTCCTGGGGACAACCTGTCCTGTATTGAAAAGTGAGGCAAACAAGTGTAAAGTAGCTTAGCCTTTTCCTTATCTTAAGTTACTGTATTCCCCACTGCACTCAAAAAAGAGTAGAGGTTCTCATTATCTTATCATTTGAAATTAATTTATTTATAGAAACATTTTCTATTATTTTTCGCACAAGTGGCCAGGTTAAGCTCTAATTGAGCTTTCACATCTGATCTTTTATTCCTGCATAACCTAACAACATCCTTAAACCCTTCCTAAGTTGCCTGATCTTCTGTCAAAAGTTCATGTATGCTTTTCTTTCCCGAGTTCCCACAAAATCTCCATGGGCAGCCAGGCCAGCCATTTTCCTCACCAGCTCATCTTTTGCCACACTGGGAGAGGCAGCTCCTTCCCCCTTAAAATTACTTTCTTGAAATGTGTCCACCCATCCCAGACCCCATTTGTTTTTAAGGGCTGTTTCCCTTAAAAAAATCAGTACCTGATTTAGTACTCCCCAAATCTGCATCCTGAACAGGCCAAAGTCTGCCCTTCCTAATTGCTGTGTAGACGTTTTGTTACTGCCTCACTCTCTTACCCAGAATATTGAAAACTTGAAAACCCCAATGTTCCAGTGGGCCTGGCTGAGCTGGCAGGACCCTGAGGCTGCTGAACTTCCAGTTCCCCTTGTCACACAATGGGCACTGTGTGGTTTCCATAGGCCTGGGGATGTGGAGAACAAGCTCCAGGTGTCAGCTCAGCTGGTGTAGGCAATTGATCATCTGGTAACATGAGGGCACAGAGTGGGCTATGACATCACAGAGTGGGTCATGTGAGGTCATTGATCAGCTATGACATCACAGACTGCCTCTGTGACATCAGAGAGCCAGCTGTGACATCCCAGAGCAGACTATGACATCACGGACTTGGCTGTGACATCAGAGACCAGCTGTGTGACATTAGAGAAGGGGCTGTGACATCCCAGAGGGGCTGTGTGACATCCCAGAGGGGCTGTGTGCCATCCCAGCAGGGCTGTGTCAGGTCACTGGGTTGGTCACTCTGCCCCAGCTCCCCCTCACAGTTTCTCCCAACAAGTCCAATGCTGTCCATGCCCAGCAGGGTCCCTGTCCCCCGGGATCCCCCCGGCCCACCTGGAGCCACAGCCTCCACCAAAGGATGTTCCACAGGATCCACCCCAGAGCCTGACATGGGGACAAGGGGCCAGGGCTGTGTGACCAGGACATCAAGGACGGGGATTATCCAGGTCACTGTGGCCTGGGTTGGGTTGCCCAGGGCAGGAAAGATGTCTGGCAGCTGCAGCAGGGTCTGGGAAGGGCCTCCAAGGTGGGGCTGGAGCCCTTGGGCTGTGAGCAGAGGCTGAGGGAGCTGGGCTTGTCCAGCCCAGAGCAGGGAAGGCTGAGGGGCTCCTCATCCCAGCCTGGCAGTGCCAGCGAGGAGGGGATGGAGAACACAGAGCCAGGCTCTTCACCGGGGGCCTGGTGGGAGACAAAAGCCAATGGGTGGAAGGGGAAAGAGGGCAGATCAGCCAGGACAGAAGGAGATGAAATGAGTCAGGCTGGTTTCAGCATTTCCTCAACACCAAGAGCAGCCTGACCTCCCTTCTCCATCCACCACTGACAGCTTTGCAAATCAGGAATTGCTGGAGCTGTTTTGCCCCCACTCCAGGATGAGCATCCTGATACAAGAACTTAATTGTGTTTATATCGATCACAGACCCACATTTGTTTGAAATTACTTTTAGGATGGAAATCCCTTGTGGATGGTGGACTCATCAAACACTGCTGGGACGTTGCACATGGCTCAGGGAAGAGTGTGATTTTTGTTAAATTGTGTCCTGTTCAACCATGGTGTTTTTGCCATGAAGAAAAACTTTCTGTGCCTCTGAGTCTCACCAGTTCCTGACCCCCAAAGGACACAAACCTGGTAAGTTGTGGTTCCCACTCCAGTGGTGGCACTTGCACCTCCCTCCATCCCCAGAGCAGAGCTCCCTTGTCCCAGAAAGTCCCTGGCAATGCAGGAATGAAGGAAACAGGATAGGCTGTGGGGATCAGGGGCAGGGCATGCCAGGGATTTGGGGTGGTTGTGAGCCCAGGGCAGGATCCAGCCCCTGGCCTTGGTGAACCTCATCCAATTGTCCTGGGCCCATGGCTCCAGCCTGTCCAGATCCCTCTGCAGAGCTTCCTGCCCTCCAGCACAGCCACACTCCCACCCAGCTTGGGCTCACTGGGACCTGACTGAGGGTGCCCTCGGTGGCCTCATCCAGATCAGCAATAAAGAGATTGAATTGATCTGTCCCCAATCCTGAGCCCTGGGGACACCCCTGGATGTGACTCCATTCCTCAACTGCTCTGAGTGCCAGGGGTTGGGTGAAGGAAATGGTGGGGAGGGGATAGGGACAAAGTGTGATTGATTGTCAGCCATGAAGGGTCTTGATTTTCATATCTGTTCAGAGTGCATGAGGAGCTGCTGGGGGCGAATATCTATTGGACATTGCTGATATCAATCTATAAACAGGAAAAGAAAACTTAAAGAGGCAAAACTATTCTCTCTGCATTATTTGCAATATAGCATATTCACTTTGAATACACTTCTGAAATATGTCTAATTAACCACAGAACAATTGAAAACTTCAATTATTCCCATGGGCTTTTCCTTTCAAGTGTTTCAAACAATTATTTATGAGCTTTTCTAACTGAATTCCTCAACTGAAGAGCTCAAAAAAGACAAGGCCTCTGGAGGAGTAAAATTCATCAGCAACCTCCAAGTGGCTGAGGATCCATCCCCATCAGAGCAGCAATAAACAGAAATGGGCACAGCTTTGTGGCTGCCCCAGCTTTGGCATGGGCCCTGGGCCTGGAGCAGGAGCAGCTCTTGAGGGCCCCAAGGCCGGGGCTCTGGTGCTGCCCTGGGCAGATGGGATGGCAGCAGGGGCTGCAGAGCTCTCAGCACCTCAGCCCCAGGGGAGCAGGGCAGCCAGGGAGCCTCCTTTGGCCTTGGCCAAGCACCTTCCCCCATGGCTGGGGCTGAGTCCTGTGGCAGCTGCAGCTGCTGCTGTGCCCTTGGCAGGGGCTGAGGCCATGGGGCCAGTGCCCAGAGCAGCCTGGCCTGAGCAGAGCTGTGGGGCCAGAGCCGGCTGGGCTGGGCTGGGCTCAGAGAGGCCCTTGGTGCTGCCCAGAGCTCAGGGCAGCTGGCAGAGCTTGCAGGGAGCAGGGCTGGGCTCCGAGAGCCTGGCCCAGAAACCATCAGTGTCCATCTCAGCCTGGCTGAGCGTGCAGGGGCAGGACTCAGGCCAGGCCTTGTGGGGCAGGGCCAGCGCCTGTGCAAGGCATTGCAAACAGGCAAGCGGCCCAGAGAGGAGGCTGCTCTGTGCCCTTGGTGGCATGGCCAGAGCAGGGAGGGGGCCCAGGACATTTGTCAGCGCCAGCCTCTGTGCCCATGCGTTGGCAGCCCTGGCTGCTGAGCCCAGCTTTGGCCTGGGCTGAGTTTGGCTGTGGCCCAGCTCCATCCTCCTGCGGGGCTCAGGGCCTGTTCCCGGCCATGGCCAGCCCTGGCTGCCTCTCTGCTGGCCCAGAGGCCGGCAGAGCCCGGGGCAGGGCTGTCTGTGCAGCCCCACAGGTGCCACGGGCTCTGCAGGAGCTGGCAGAGGCTGCCCAGCAGGGAGGCCATGGGGCCCAGAGCCCCAGGGCTGCTGTGGGCACCACGGCACAGGGGCCGTTCCCAGCCACAATGCTCCTGGCCTGGGCTGGGCCTGCACAGGGGCTGGGCCACCATGGCTGGGCCAGCACAGGGCCACAAAGGGGCCACGCAGCCGCTGCCGGGGCTGACAGCAAGGCCAGGCACACACAAGCAATTGCTGAGCATGGCCTGAGCTGGCCAGGCCTGACTGGGCCAAAGGCAGAGCTCAGCTGCCCTTGGGGGCTACAGCAACACTCCAGAGCCCAAAGAGCCTCCATGGCTGGGCTGGAGACCAAGGCTGCAGCAGGGAAATGCAGGGCTGCTGCGGGATGGGGAGGCCATTGGATTCCAGCACACACCTCAGCTTTCTGATGATCCCGGCACCATGCTGGGCCCTGTTTCAGACTGGAGCAGAGCAGATGTTGATGGGGCAGGAGCCCTGCGGGGCTGTCAGGGACCTGCAGCTTGCAAGGTGCTCTGCTCTCCCTCAGGTGCTCTCGGAGAGATCCAATCCCAGCTCAGGGCACAAGTGGCACTGCCTGTAATGGGCACACAGCTGATGTCTGCCTGGAAAGGGTCACAGGTGTTAATGCCTGTTAGTTTCCTAATATACAAGAAAATCGTTATTATCTAGGTAATCTGAGTTCTTTTGAGAAATGGCAAAGTTTTCCCATCAGGAACCGGAATTTTCTGGATCTACTGGATTGTTCTACTAATGGCAGGAGAAGAAATGCTGATGATTCCATCTACTTGTGTCACCAATATTCAGTCTATTATTTAATCTCCTTTTTTCATCAGGTGTTTTTAGCACTCCTGTTGAAATGGCCATGTGTAAGTGGCCATCTCTTCACTAGAGTGGCTGGATCTATGTCGTTTCCATTGCTCCCAGATTTCATCCTCCAGATGCTCTCTGTCATTCAAGTGCCTCTCCACTGACTGGTTTCATGCTTTAAGCTCCAGAAAGTTGCCCAGTCTTTCTGATGTTAAAATAAATACCATATTAGTCAACATCTTAATTGTGTTTATATCTCTCACAAAATTGTGTTTTCTTATGTCCTTGTCAAGAACTTTTCCTTTTCGAAAATCCCTTGGGGACCTGGACATGTCAGATGCTGCTGGGACATCCCAGGGAGCTAAGGGAAGAGCTGTGATGGTTATTAAACTGTTCAAATGTTCAGCTTGTGTTTGTTGGCAAGAAACCTTTCTGTGCCTCTGAGTGTCACCAGGTCCTGAGCCCAAAGGACACAAACCTGATGAGTTGTGGTTCCCACTGCAGGGGCTGCACTTGGACATTGGCTCTGCACAGGAGAGCTCTTCATCCCCTTTCTCTCTTTTCCTCCCTCTGGGCATGGAGGCAGCTCCTGACTTCAGCCTGTGACTCGTGTGTGCAAAGAGCAAATCTGGGCAGAATCGGGGCAGGGAGGGTTTGGGGGGACCTTGGGATCTGTGCTGGGCCCAGGAGGTGTTTTCCATTGCTCTGAGACTGTCTGCTGTGCAAAGTGGATTTAATATCCAGCAGAGGAATGACTTTTGCATTTGATGGAGCTGTGCCTCCCTTCGGCTTTGTTGGCTGACAAGAAATGAACATCCCTCTGTGTCTCGGGCAGCTCCTTCTCCAAGGAAAGCAGGTGGGAGTTGGAGCCAAGGAGCTGAAAGCTGCAGGTGCAGCCTGGGCTGGAGGGAGCTCAGATTTGCACAAGGCTGCTCTGAGTGCCAGGGCTTGGATGGGGGAAATGGTGGGCTGGGGGTAGGGACAGAGTCTGATTGATTGTCAGCCATGAAGGGTCTGGATTTTCATATCCATTCCAACTGCATGAGGAGGTACTTGGACTCAGTGTCAATTGGAGATTGCACAAATCAATGAATTAACAGGAAAGCAAAACTAAAAGGACTTTAAAATCTTTTCTCACTGTATTTTAAATAACAGGTATTTAGTTTCAATGCACTACTGAGATCTACTTAACCACAGAGGATTTGAAAATTAAAATCAAATTATTCCCAGAGGCTTGGCTTGTTCAGGTGTTCTGAATGTTCATGAGCCCTGGGACACTGAATTCCTGCACTGAAGAGCTGAAGGCTGAACAAGCCTCTGGAGCAGGGAAATTCAGCAGCAGCCTCCAAGTTGCTGAGGATGTCAGCAGCCCCCAGTGAGGCCATCCCTGCCCAGAGACCGTGGGGGAATGGGCAGACAAGGAGAGCGTCCCTGGGGCTGGGGCAGCACAACTCAGAGGCACCAGCGGCTCCAGCTGGGCAATGGAGTGTGGAATGTGGCTGGGAAAGCCCTGCCTGGGCTGGGCCAAGCAGCACAGACAAGCCCTGACTCCCATCCCCCAAACAACTCCCTCAATGAGACATTTTAAAGGAATTAAATTTGTTTGTGTACTCTGAATTGGATGAACTGGAGAAATACCAACAAGAGATTCTCAGGAGCTCCAAACTATAAAACAGCCTTTACTGGGAACTTTAGAAAATCAGGGAAACTTTGGCAAAAGGTTTGTTATGACATTGTAGTGGTTTTGGTTTGTTAATTTAAGATTTTTCTAATCTTGAGATTTCTTAACTAATGATTAGATGAGTATGGTGGGTTTTAGTTTTGTTTAATTATTTATGTATTTATTTTGTTGTGAGTTGGATTACGAGAAAGTAAAGTGGGCTTAAAATTTTAAAAGTGTATAAAGAAATTTTTATTAAAAGTAAATTAAGAAAGAAAAAAGGAGTAAGAATTAAATTCTTTCGAACACTTTTTTTCTTTACAACTTTTTCTTTTTACTGACAATATAAAGAAAGTAAAAATTCAATTTCTAGTTTGGTTACTATTTCTAGAATAGTCTTTTTTTAAATTTACTTAGGGAGAGAAGTTTTTCTTGTTAAGGTTATGGAGATTTTTTTTCAAAAGTAAAAAATAGGTTTTTGTGGTTCTTATTTTGTCATGGATAACAGTTCTCTGGAACTTTGGTATTGTTAAATGGTTTTTGTTGCCAGAAGCTTTTCTACAGCTTGTTGATGGGCCATGTCAACTTATGGGGTATTGTTTTAAAGATGAGTTATTTAAAGGTAAAAACTTTTTTATTTACTTTTGAAATTATTTTTATCTCTGGGAATAGAGATCTTCTCTTGGGGGTACTGGATTATGTTTTTATCTTTTCCGGTTTAAACATTTTACGAAATTACAGTTATTTTAACATTTGGGTTTTTTTAGTATGCAGGTTTTTTGTTTGATAATAAGTTGAATATTTTTATTTTTTTTATAATTTTATGTGCTATAAAAAAAGAGTTTTTTCTTTATAGCTTATAAGAGGATTTTATTTTTAAGATTAATGTACTTTCTCCTTTTTTTTATTTGGGATTTCATGTCTTCTTTACTGACTTTGATGGTTTTATAATTTTTTTATGTTTGTATTTTGTTATTTCCTTTTACTTGAGGGAGGATTGAAGTATTGAAAGGCTTAGCACCTGACCTGCCAGTAACTTGTGGTGGAATTTATGGTTGGGTTGTGTTAGGATTGGTTTTATGGTTCATTTTTGTGGGGTTTTTTGTTTAATTTTAGTTGTAGGGTTATTTTGTATGGGTTGTAGGCTGTAGGGGTTTCTGGTTTTAGTTGTGTAGAGGGAGCGGACTTGATGGTGAGATTTTAACAGCTGTGGCTGGCTTTGTTCTGGTTGGGATTTTGTAGCTTCTTTTGTTTTCCTGTTTGGGAGTTGTTGGGGTTTGGTTTGGTCAGAATGGGGCCAATGGGGGGGGGCAGCCTGGGGAGGGGGGAAGGGGCTCAGCCCATGGCAGGGTTGCTTGGTTTGGTTTGGTTTGGTTTGGTTTGGTTTGGTTTGGTTTGCTTTGCTTTGCTTTGCTTTGGTTGAGATGCTGGCTGGGGCCCGCTGCTTCTTTGTTGACTGGAAAAGAAAGAGGAGATTCCTGGGTTTTTTCATATTTAACATATGTGTTTAACAGAGGCGTGTTCAGTATCTCAGTGGTTTAACAGACGGTCAGTTACACAAAAAGTTTTGTATTTCTTTTTAAAATTCTTCTCATGTCAAACTTCGACAGACATTCAATCAACAAAAACACTTTTCAAAGCATTGACTTGGCCCATTCAACTTCACAAACTCTAAGTCTGTTCAATTTAATGTTAATCAAAATTTACAGGAGCACAGAAATAGAAGAAGACACAGAAAGAGAGAAAGACAAAAAAGATACAGAGAGAAGCACACAGAGGCACCAACTCCTGGATTTCAGTGGTGTTCAGATGGAAATTCCAAGAGGATCCAGGGTCAAGATGTGTGCTTGCCTTGTGGTCAGCCGTCAATACCCCTTGGTCTCCCTGGGTGGGAGACCAGGGCCCCCCAGGTGGGGCTTGGGCTCATTTGGTCCCTCAGGAGCTGGGCTGGGGCTGCAGAGGTGGCTGTGGAGCATTGCCTGTGCTGTGCCAGGGACTGGCAGCCACTGCTGGGCTGGGATAGAGGCTCTGGGGGGATTGGGGTTCCAGGGCAGGGCAGGGCTGGACCTGCCCCTTCCTCCCCCACACACAAAATGCTTTGATCCAACAATCTCCGCCAGTCTGTCACAACAGGGAATGTTGGAGGTGCAATCCAAATTCTGCTTATGGGTGCCTGGAGGAGAACAGTTCTTTCCTATAGGAAGGAAAGCACAGAGCCCCAGTGTCTGGAAGGCAGGTGAGAACTTCACTAGGCCAAGGTCTGGCAGACTTGTCAGTAATTGCATATTTTGTCTGGGAGCAGTCGTTGGATTTAGGGAAGGTGGAACCCAGTCTTGGCCATGGATGCCTGGAGAAGCAGGACAGTTCTTTTCCATAGGAAGGAAAGCACGCAGCCTTCCCTGGGGTATAAGGGACAGATGGAAGGTGACCCTTGTGAAACCACTGCCAGCCAGACTTGTCCTGGCAATACTACCATGGGAACAATCCCTGGATATACAGAACTTTGGAGGTGAAATCCCAATTCTGGCCATGGGTGCCTGGATGAGAAGGACAGTTCTTTTCCATTGGGAAGGAAAGCACAGAGTCCCAGTGCTTCAGCAGCAGATGAGAAGAGACTTTCAACATGCCAAGGTCAGCTGGACCAGTCAGGTGGTCCCTGGGAGGCCAAGCCAGCCAGAACTGTTCCATGTCCTTTTGGTTTTATGGCACCCCATAGTGTCACAATCGCTCATTGGACCCATGGGGCCCCGCAGTGTCATAATGGTGATTTGATTCCATGGGGTCCAGCAGTGTCACAATAGACTCTTCTTTTGATTGCGTTCCAGAGTGTCACAGTGGCCCTAAGGTTTCATACAGCCCCACAGTGTCACAATGGTCCCAACGATTCCATGAGGCCTTGCAGTGTCACAATGGTCTCCGTGGTTCCCCAGGCCCCAAAATGACATGGGACTGCTCTGTTCATGGGCCCTGCAATGTTACAATGGACCTTGGACCCTGGGGGTTTGTGGTGTCACAATGATCTCCTTTGGCTCCACAGTGTCACAATGGACCAATGATGACACAAGGCCCCACAATGTCACCCTGGACCTTTGGTTCCATGCAGCCCTGTCACAAAGGCCTCTTGGTTTCATGAGGGCCCACAGTATCACAACGGTGCTCTTGGTTCTGTGGGGACTTCCAGGGTCACAATGGTCTCACTGGTTCCATGAGTCCTCACAGTGTTACAATGATCCCTTGATGTCACAGGGCCCCACAGTGTCACAATGGTCCCTTGGTCTCACAAGGCCCCACAGTGTCACAATGGTCCCTTGGTCTCACAGGGCCCCACAGTGTCACAATGGTCCCTTGGTCTCACAGGGCCCCCAGGGTCACAATGCTCCCTTGGTTCCATGGGCCCTGTGCTGCTGCATTCCCCCCTCCCCTTCTCAGGCCGCCCTGCCAGCTGAGAAATGCTCCTTGGGGCTCGGCCTTGGCCAACAGCCCCTGGGCTCAGCTCCTCTGCAGCTCATCACAAACACTGTCTGCTCCAGGCCCTGCTGCTGCCCAACCAGCTCCTGCTTTCTGTAGGAGCAGCCCTGGGAACTGGTTTTGTTCCCTCAGTGGCACAACATCCCTGTTCTCACACTGCCAAAGAAAGCTGTTGATACCAAGTGTGGCCAGGATGACTTAACCTTACCTACATTGTCGTAAACGGCGGGAGAAATGCGACACACCATATGCGATGATTAGCAAATCCCAAAGTTTATTGAAACCCCACACATATTTATATTGGTGTTAATGAAGCTTATACATATTGCAAAAGCTGAGCTCATTATTGGTTAAAGCACACTTAGATCAACCACACCTACTTCTATCTCCTAACAATTATTTTGCTTCTATGTTTGCATTCTTCTAACTTTTCTACCTAAGATAACTACATTTTCTGGCAAGCGATTTTCTCCCCCATCTTCCCGTTTTGGAGAAGGTCACTGTGACCTTCGTCAGTAATTGGGCACTGGTAGCTCAGTTCCCAGCTTGTTTCCCCTATCCTTATCCATTGGTATCACATCGAAATGTCCTTTCTCAGCTAACCAATTATCCAAAAAGCTCTCTACATCTCCCCTGTTTTTCTGTTGAACAAGCATAGTTTGATTAAATGCAGTAGTTATCATCTTTCTCACCATATTCTGTAAGCATATACAAAAACAAGGCAAAACTAATACTAACAGCAAAGCTACAATAGCTACTACAATGCTAATCTTAACAATAGAACGTAACCATGATCCTAAGTTTAAAGATTTGAGCCATCCATCAATACCAAGGCCTGATTCCACCTGTAAGTTCCCAGTTAACCTCCGTAACTCAGAGAGCTGTGAGTGTACAGATCGTGCATGATCAGAGAGATTCATGCAACACATGCCCTCAAATTCATAACAACCATGGCCTTGTGCAAGTAAAAGAAAATCAATTGCAGCTCTATTTTGGAGTGTCGCATGGCGAATAGAATCTACATCAAGCAAAAGACTAGAAATTGCCAAAGAAGTTGCATTTGTTTGTTTAGCAAGCCAACACCCTAACCTATTTAAAATAGCATGAGCACGTGCTGCTGATACCCCTGGAGCTAAGAAAGATGCTGCGATTATGGCCGCTGGAGACCAAAACTTTACATCATCCCGGCAGTCGGCTGCAAAAGCATGAGCCATTCGTTTGCTTCTACGATGGCGGCTCATGTTTAGTATCATGGACATGTTGGGTGTGAGTAGAGACAGCCGTCCAAGTGTACATGGTCCCCCGTGCAGCATTGATGGGATACCGGCCCAAGCACGGTCCCCACATATCAGGAAATATACTGCTGGCAATTGAATAGGGTCATTTGATGAGACTGACACTCTCTTTGTTGTATAATTGCACCAGGCCGATGCATTTCGGTAGACAGCCATGCTGGAAGTTACAACATTAGAGTGGTTCTTGACTGACAGCAGGCTTCTATGGTTAAAATGAATACGTGCATCTGCCATCACTGACCCTAACAACTCTAACTCTTGGGGTTCCTGTGGTGCTATAGGAAAGTGGGAAATCCACTGATCTCAATTATCCACACTCATCCTGGCATTGCTGACCTTACAAGTTGGTACATGCAAAGGGCACGGCCAGGGATCTGCTGGTAATCCAACTAAACAGGTTGTGAATGGATTGCCAGGAGAAGACAATGACAGGCAAATAGTCTCCTGTTTAGTCAAGTTTGCCAGGGTGACCCATATGTTAGTCTTGGGCTGAGGTGGGGCCCATGCCTGATGGTCTACACTGCCCCCGAAAGAAGCAAAAATTAATAAAGCAACAACATAAAGTTTCCATCCCATCTGAATTTTTCCAGGCACCCTTTTGGGCCACTCGGCCATCATGGCTGTCACAAACCCTTAAGAATATCTCTTCTTTCTCAGCTTCAGCTTCTTTAGGCTCTTCAGACAATCCTCCCACACTTGGTTGGGATCCTGACCTCCCAAAATAGGACCTATCACGTTCGACTGTGACAGAGGAATATTTCTACCACACTTAGTCTGCAAAATACAGGACCGAGATATCCCCAAAACACGTTTGACTAAATGTTGTATTTCCCACCTAAACCACGCAAGGATTTTCTGTTCTGGGGACTCATACAATTGTAACCCTTGGCGGCCAGGTAGTCCTGTGAACAATGTAAGATCTCTCTGCCAAGAGTTAAACCGCCAATAGAAATTACAGCTTTCACACCACAATTCAGCTAATCGAGTTTGGTGTACCCACTGAGTTTCCTGACAACCTCCACAGAAAAATAATACCCATGCAGTACGTCTATTTTGACACTTAATACAAGCTAAACCCCTAGGCCCTTCAGATTCAAAATCAGAAAGCATCGAATACAAGCTTAATATGTTATCAAAAGATTTGCACCGATCAACTGCTCGATCGATGGCAGCATCACACTGTCCTTTCAGTTTGAGAAGTATCGGTCGAAGGATGATCAGCAGCTTCGTCTCCACCCGCTGACGATCCTCTTCGCTCAGTTGATCGAGGTGTTCCATCAAACACAGCTGCTCGGGTCCATTTAGCAGGTACCCACAGAGATCCTGTAGGGGTAGAAACACAAAGATATCCACGGCCCCAATATAACACCTTAGCAGGACTTTGCCATTGTCCTGTTTTGGAATCCCTGTATCTCACCCATACATCTTTCTTTACACCATCTGTTTCATGTACATAGTGACGAATCACAGCAGGAACCTTATTTTCCCCAAAAACACACAGGTGGTTCAAAACAAACAAACACTTTAACAATCTCTCTTGTGGCTCTCTGGTATCCCTATATTTACTCAGATATCTTTTCAGGGTACCATTTGCTCTCTCCACAATCGCTTGCCCTGTAGGAGAATTGGGGAGGCCTGTTATGTGTTCTATCCCCCACATCTGCAGAAACTGCTTAGTTCTTTTGCTACAGTAAGCAGGCCCATTATCTGTCTTGATGCGCTGTGGCACTCCCATTACTGCAAAACAACTGCTGAGATGTCTCTCTACCTGCCCTGCTTTCTCACCAGTCTGTGCTGTGGCCCATATAAAATGACTGTAAGTGTCTATGGTAACATGTACGTACTTCAACCTCCCAAACTCAGAGACATGTGTGACATCCATCTGCCAGGTCTCATTTGTGCTCAGCCCTCTTGGGTTAACTCCCAGACCTAAACCACAGCCTCCATTATGATGACTACATATAGGACAGGCTTTGACTATTGCCCGTGCCTCCTCCATAGGTATCTGAAATTCTCTATGAAGGCCTTTTGCATTCTGGTGGAACATGGAGTGTGCCTCCCTGGCTATGGTTTGTTTGGGAATCGGAGTTGCTTGTGTGATTGAGACGAATTTATCTGCTCGCATGTTACCTTCTCCCAGACCAATATCCCATTTGTGACTTCTGATATGGATAACACAAAAGGAATGCTTTCTTAGCTTAATTGCTCTCTGCAGTTGCATAAACAGCTCATGTAACCTCCTGTTCTGAACCTCTTTTATAGAGGCATCCTCTATTCGCTCACACACGCCTGCAACATACAAGGAATCTGTTACAATGTTAAGAGGTCCAGAGAAATGCATCATGGCCCATACAACAGCCAATAGCTCCATCGTTTGCAAAGTGTCCAACTCAGTAGCTCGGAGTATGTGATGATGCCATTGTCCCTTTTCTCGCCAGGTCACTGCAGCAGTTTTGGATTTTCTTCCTGCATCTGTGTAGACAGTTGTAGCATCCGATATGGGCTTTAGTGATTTCTTTGGACACTGAATCCAACCCCACTGTCCTATCCAATTCAATGGTACGTTGGGAATATCATCAGTGGCAGTCACGCTACCGGCTCCCAACAGGGCCTCTTGTAACTCCATACTGTTTGACAGATACCAGGTCAATGTATCCTTTTTCATTGGTATCTGTATCTGATCAGGTTCCTTTCCCATCATCTGTATTGTCCGTTCACGACCCTTTTTAAGCAGATCAGCTAAGCTTTCAATTTTCTGAAGAAGGGTTTTATGTTGTTGAAGTGGAGGAGATATCCATTCCAAGGCCCATATCTCCCCCGTTTTTCTGTTATGCTGAGTAAGTGCACCCAGTAAAAATTTTGGTCCACACCAAACTGTCAGCTGTATGGGAAGGTGAAGATCACGTCTCTGAACACTGCCTTGCGTGACACAGTCCAATATCTGCTGCAGTGTCTCAACCTGTTCAGGGGTTATACAAACAGACTGTGCCGGATCAGTTCCCTTTAGTAAAGGTCGAAGTTCATCTAGCAGTTCATTAGGGATACCAACAATGGGGCGTAGCTACTGTAGGTCCCCCAGTAATTTTTGAACATCATGCAATGTATGTAATTTAATGTTTAATTGCAATTTCTGAGGGGTAACAATCTGATCAGTAAGTGTCCACCCCAGATATTTCCACGGTGCAGATAACTGACTTTTCTCAGAAGCTACAGTCAATCCATAGCGCTTCAAAGCATCATGTATTGCTTGAATTTGTTGACCTGCAAAAGGTTCTGGTTGTGCAAATAAAATGTCATCCATATAATGGTAAATGATTGTGTCAGGCCAGGCATGTTGTAAGGGTTGTAAAGCTGCATCGACATAAAGTTGACACAAGGTGGCGCTGTTGCGCATGCCCTGGGGTAGAGAAACCCATTCAAATCTCTTGTCCGGCTCCCCTCTGTTTAAAGCCGGCAGAGTGAATGCAAACCTCCGAGTGTCTCAAGGATGCAGAGCAATAGTAAAGAAGCAGTCCTTCAGATCAATAATCAAAAGTGGCCAGTCCCTTGGCAGCATAGCTGGGTTAGGTAATCCGGGTTGCAAGGCTCCCATAGGCTCCATCTGTTCATTCACAGCTCGCAAATCATGTATTAAGCGATACTTTCCCGACTTCTTTTTAATCACAAAGATGGGCATGTTCCATGGACTTGTTGACAGCTGTAAATGTCCTTGTTTATATTGTTCATATACCAGTATGTGAACCTGTTTGAGACTCTCCCTTTTTAAAGGCACTGCTTAACCCATACAGGAGTGTTCGTGGTCCAGGTCAATGGGATTGGGAAAGTCCATGCAATGGCCCTTAGCCCAAAGGGTGTTCATTTGTCAAGACTACACCCATCTGAGCCAGAATGTCCCGACCGATAAGGCACTGCACAGTAGGAGGCAAAGGTACAACTGACAAAACACCCCGCACAGTTTTGTCCTCAATAGTCACAGATAGCATGGGTGTTTTTCTTGCAAGTGTCAGGCCTCCAACTCTGGTTACTGGCATCGTGGTTGACTGCAATGGCCAATTATGGGGCCAGAAATCCGGACTCACAATGCTGGAGTCTGCGCCAGTATCTAATAATCCTACCAAGGTTTGCTTTTCACCCTGATAATCCAAAATTACAGTGCGCTTTGGCCGTTCATTTAAGTTCATTGTCAAAAAAGCAAGGCCTCCAGTGGATCCAAATCCATGCTCTCCTCTGGACTGTGCCTGACGAGGGGGTACAGTTTTAGCCAACTGTTGCAAAGGAATTAATTGAGCTATCCTTTGTCCTTTTTCGATCCGCATCGGTGGAAAAAGAGTATGCACCATAATGGAAATCTCCCCGGTATAATCAGCATCTATTATTCCAGATAAAACAAATAATCCCATCATTGTAGCCGAGGAACGTCCTAAAAGCAAAGCTCCCATGGGTAATCCATCAATGACGAGCAGTCCCTTCACTCCAGTTGGAACCTTTTCTGGGTGAGTAGTCATCAAAGTCACTGTTGCTGCGGCTGCGAGGTCCAATCCAAGGTTCCCGGTGGTGGCGGCCTGGAGGCAGGTTGAGCCGAAGTTGTGACAGCTGCTATTTGTGTCCGGGCACGGTGGCTGGTGGGCGCACTGGCTCTGCCGTTTCCCGAGCGGCGTCTGCAGGCTCCGGTGTTGTGGGTATCCAGGTGGCAATCGTTACACCAAACACTGGCGGCGGGACAGTCCTGTCGCATATGTCCCATTCCTCCACATCGGTAGCATTTGAATCGGCCAGTCGATGGAGCTCGCGGAGCATTTATTGCTGCTGCCTGGAGCGGGGCGAGGGCCGCCAGCATTTGGTTCTGAGAAGACTCTGCCTGCTTCTGTAACCCGACCCCTAGCTCTTTAATAGCATCTACTAACATTGCTTGTGATCCCAGCGGAACATTTGCTAATCGTTCTAAAGCTTCCTCTATAGACCAATTAGCTCCCACGGTATTTAACACATTCTTGGTAGGCAGATTGCTGTTTTGAAGTGCGCATTGCTTTAGCAAGGTCCCTTTCATGAATTCAGGGACTCCTGCCCATTCAATCGCGTTGGCTACCCTATCTATAAAAGCTCCAAATGACTCTTCTTTACCTTGCTTCATCCCCATGTAAGAAGGAATTCCTCCCAGATCCTTAATTCTATCGATAGCTAAACGTGCCAACCGCATAGCCTCCCTGCACTTTTCGGGACCAATTAATGCCTGTGCTTCCATTCTAAGAAAAGGCCCGAACCCAATTAACTCCTCCAGGGTCACCCCATATAATGGGTCCCCTGGTTGCCATACTATTGCGACACATTGCTGACAAATCGCGTGCCAATGCGCGTTGAACAGAAGCTGTTGGTGCTGAGTAAAAATGAGCTGTATTAACGCCCTGCAATCTGCCGGCAGCAAAACCTGAGTGCCCCAGATGTAATCCAGCATTTGTCTTGTGGGTTCACTGGTTACTCCAAATTGACTAACCGTGGATCGTAACTGCGATAACAATTTCCAATCCAAAGCAGTTATTGTAGCCTGGAACCCTCCCCCCGCCAGGGGAGAATAAACCACTGGGCAGGCCATTTCCATAGCAGCTGATATCACCTCATCATCCCCCGTGTCCATGAGTTCTTTAGCTACTGCGGCCCATGCCTCACTTCGCTGCTGTGCAATGGCCCTTGCAAGGTCACTCTCTGACCCGGGGATGAGCGCATCACTAAGCGGAGGAGGTGTAGGGCTTGACACCGGGACAGGCGGCGCGGACGGCACGGCTGGAGGACAGAGGACACGCGGGGGGGGGGGGGGGGGGGGGTGCTGCTGCCCAGAGCAGGAACTGGTAGCGGCGGGGAGCTATTGTCTGGAGCGGGAACTAGTGTCGGCGGGGAGCCGCCGCTTAATGTAGATGCCGGTGCCGGCGGCAGACCGCCATATGGGGCAGGAACCGAAATCGGTGAGAGGGTGCTACTTAAAACAGGCGCCGAAGCTGGCGGGGCCGTGCTGCTTAGAGCAGGTGCCGATGTCAGTGGGGAACTGCCGTTTAGAGTAGAAGGCGATGCCGGCGGCAGATTTACTGTGGGCATAACAGGAGGCAGCGGGGAACCAAACCAGTCCCCATAACTCCTGTTCCTTTCATGAGCTGCACTAGCCTGCTGGGCAGCTCTTTCCTCTGCCTGGTATTTCAGCAATTTATCATGCACGACTCGCCATAACTTTCCCAACTTTCTCGCAGTCTTATCATCATCTATGACTGCCTGCCACAACTTATCCCCAAATATACGCCACTCCCACAATTCATGCACCATGTGCGGATTACGAAAAAGCCCCTGTGCACACCCATAAGCTAACAACCCAGGAAGCTCTTTCTGCAAATCTATACCCTTAACCTGACGCCCTCGTAAAAAGTCAGTAAATAAATCATATGCTGCTTGCCTTTCTATATCCATGTTAAAGATAACAGCGTGCTTCTTGCAACCCTTGCAGACTCCGGCAGAACGTATCGGCCGGGCTCTCCGTTGAGGTCACCTGGGGCACTGCACTTTCCCTTTTTCAGCGGTGCTTTTGCCGTCCTCAGCTGCGATAGGACCCAAACTCCTTACGCCGCTCGACCATGGCTACCGTTGAAAGACGTCCGGGGTCACCATTTGTCATGAACGGCGGAAGAAATGCCTCACACAATATTCGTGGATGGCAAATCCCAAAGTTTATTGAAAGCTCACCCATATTTATATTGGTGTTAATGAAGCTTATACATATTGCAAAAGCTGAGCTCATTATTGGTTAAAGCACACTTAGATCAACCACACCTACTTCTATCTTCTAATGATTATTTTGTTTCTATGTTTGCATTCTTCTAGCTTCTCTACCTAAGATATCTACATTTTCTGGCAAGCGATTTTCTCCCCCGTCTTCCCGTTTCAGCGAAGGTCACTATGACCTTTGTCAGTGATTGGACACTGGTTACATAATCCCCAGCTTGTTTCCCCTATCCTTATCCATCAGTATCACATCGAAGTGGCCTTTCTCAGCTAACCAATTATCCAAAAAGCTCTCTACATCTGCCTTTGGCCCAGTCAGGCCTGGGCAGCGCAGGCCATGCTCAGCAATTGTTGTGTGTGCCTGGCCTTGCTGTCAGCCCCGGCAGCGGCTGCGTGGCCCCTTTGTGGCCCTGTGCCGGCCCAGCCATGGTGGCCCAGCCCCTGTGCAGGCCCAGCCCAGGCCAGGAGCATTGCGGCTGGGAACGGCCCCTGTGCCATGGTGCCCACAGCAGCCTTGGGGCTCTGTGCCCCATGGCCTCCCTGCTGGGCAGCCTCTGCCAGCTCCTGCAGAGCCCCTGGCACCTGTGGGGCTGCACAGACAGCCCTGCCCCGGGCTCTTCCGGCCTCTGGGCCAGCAGAGAGGCAGCCAGGGCTGGCCATGGCTGGGAACAGGCCCTGAGCCCCGCAGGAGGATGGAGCTGGGCCACAGCCAAACTCAGCCCAGGCCAAAGCTGGGCTCAGCAGCCAGGGCTAGGCACAGAGGCTGGTGCTGACAAATGTCCTGGGCCCCCTCCCTGCTCTGTCCATGCCACCAAGGGCACAGAGCAGCCTCCTCTCTGGGCCACTTGCCTGTTTGCAATGCCTTGCACAGGCGCTGGCCCTGCCCCACAAGGCCTGGCCTGAGTTCTGCCCCTGCACGCTCAGCCAGGCTGAGATGGACACTGATGGTTTCTGGGCCAGGCTCTCTGAGCCCAGCCCAGCTCCCTGCAAGCTCTGCCAGCTGCCCTGAGCTCTGGGCAGCACCAAGGGCCTCTCTGAGCCCAGCCCAGCCCAGCCGGCTCTGGCCCCACAGCTCTGCTCTGGCCCCACGGCCTCAGCCCCTGCCAAGGCCACAGCAGCAGCTGCAGCTGCCACAGGACTCAGCCCCAGCCATGGGGGAAGGTGCTTGGCCAAGGCCAAAGGAGGCTCCCTGGCTGCCCTGCTCCCCTGGGGCTGAGGTGCTGAGAGCTCTGCAGCCCCTGCTGCCATCCCATCTGCCCAGGGCAGCACAAGAGCCCCGGCCTTGGGGCCCTCAAGAGCTGCTCCTGCTCCAGGCCCAGGGCCCATGCCAAAGCTGGGACAGCCACAAAGCTGTGCCCATTTCTGTTCACTGCTGCTCTGGTGGGGATGGATCCTCAGCCACTTGGAGTTGCTGATGAATTTTATTACTCCAGAGGCCTCCTCTTGCTTGAGCTCTACAGTTCAGGAACTGAGTCAGAAAAGCACATACATATTTATTCAAAACACCCGAGAAAGAAAAGCCCTTGAGAATAATTTAGGTTTTCAATTCTTCTGTGGTTAATTAGACAGATTTCAAAAATTGATTGAAAGCGAATACAATGTATTTAAAACAATGCAAAGAGGACTGTTTTGTCCAGTTTTCTTTTTCTTTCTATAGATTGATTTCATCAATCCAATATATCAACATTCAATTGATATTAACCCCAAGCAACTTCTAATGCAGTGTGGACAGATATGAAAATCCAGACCCTTCTAGCTGACAATCAAGAACAATTTGTCCCCATTCCCTCCCCACCATTTCCCTCATCCAACCCCTGGCACTCCTATGGATCAGGAATGGTGTGGCCAGCAGGAGCAAGGCAGTGATCCTTCCCCTGTGCTGGGAACTGGTTGGGCAGCACCTCGAGTGCTGTGTCCAGTTCTGTGCCCCCCAATTCAGGAAGGACATGGAGGGGCTGGAGCGTGTCCAGAGAAGGGCAACAAGGCTGGGGAGGGGTCTGGAGCACAATTCCTGTTAGCAGTGGCTGAGGGAGCTGGGGTTGTTTATCCTGGAGAAGAGGAGGTTCCTGGAAGATAAGGCAGCATCAAGGCAAAGGTTGGAGTTGATGATGTCCACGGCCTTTTCCAACCTTGCTGATTTTAGGATTCCCTGAAACCACCTTTGGAGCAGTTGCAGGATGAGCCCTGGGCCTCCTCTTCAGCAGCTCCAGCAGCCCAGGTCCCTCAGCTTCTCCTGGCAGCCCCAAAGCCCATCCTGTCAGTCCTGCAGAGCCTCTGCAGCCCCTCCTCACTGCCCAGAACAGGGAGCCCCAGAGGCAGACACAGCAGCCCAGATGTGCCCCCCTGGCCTGGGGTGCCTCTGGCAAGGGAGCAGCAGCAGGCACTGCAGGAGCCTGCAGACAATTCCTGCAGCACTTGTAGGATGATCCTGCTGCCCAAGGGACGTTCCCATGGTGCCAAGTAAGGAACTGCAATGGGGAGTGGGGCCAGAGAGGAAAGGGCAAACAGGGATGGGCTGTTTGCAGGGAAGGGAGCAGGGGTGGGCAAGAGGAAGAAATTTGTAGCAGAAAGAGTAGAGAAAGCAAAGGCGAAGCCAAGGAAATGCTGAGGGCAGTTTGGGGGTGGCTGCCAGGCAGCCCTGGCTCTGAGCAACAGTGTCTGCAGTGGCACAGGAAACTCCCAGCTGATGGGAACAAACTTTCTGGCTGAGTGCAGAGGCCAGGACAAAGCTGAGTGGTTTCCCTGGTGTCCCGCAGGCCTTGCTGGCCCCAGGGGCTGGTGGCATTTGTGCTCCCTCAGGTTCATGTCCCCACAGCAACAGCATGGGGGTGCTGGCCCTGCTGTGTGCAATGCAAACAGGGGCTGCTGAGGCAGTGCTGCCGTGTCTGTGCCTGCAAGGATGGGGCACCTGTGTGAGCTGGGGGAGAGGCCAGGGCAGCAGAGGGGGGATGTTGTTGGCAGCTGCATGAGGACGCTCTGGGACGCTGCCCTGGGCTGTGCAGCGCACTGGGCATGGATCAGCCCCTGCTCTGCTGCTCCTTCCCGTCTGGCCCAGGGCCCTTGCAGAGCCCCAGCCATGCTGTTTGCCCCCAGCCTGCCCACGGCCAGCCTGGGGCTGCTGACGGGGGTTTCTGTGCTGAGCATTGGCCTGGCCGTGTTCTTGAGAGAGCCTGGGCAAGGAGCCTGGAGCCCCCAGGGCCTGGCCTGAGGCGTCAGCGCTGCCCCAGCAGTGCCCATGGCCTGTCCCTGCTGCAGCCCCGGCACTGCCACCCCCAGGGCTGTGCCCGGCCCCGAGAGCACTCAGGCCCTGCAGCAACACCAGGGCCACCAGGGCAGCGGGGCAGGGCCACGGCAGCAGCACTGGCAACACCAAGTGCTGCTGCTGCTGCTGCTGCTGGGCACAGCTGCTGGGCCAGCACTGATCTGCCCCAGCTCTGCACACAGACATTGCTGCTGCAGCTCCAGAGAAGGCAACACAAGGGCATCCCTGCAGTAAACTCTGCTGGGAGATCCTTTAGTTCCTTTAAAGCCACCAAGAGCGCAGCCCTTCATTGACACAGTCTGTGGGCACAGGGCAGGTGGAGAGAAACAAAATGAGAAATGGCACAAATAATGACCTTTCTTTGTGGAAAATATGAAAAAAAGTAAAATAAAGAAAAAGAGCCACCAAAATGAAGCCAAGAAGAAGTATCAAAGATGACTTTAATTACAAGTAGTTTGCAGAAATTGGCCAGCATTTTAATGTTTCCAAAACCATCCAGTCATCAGTCTCCACACTGCAGCCTTGAGCTCCTGGTTCCTCAGGCTGTAGATGAGGGGGTTCAGGGCTGGAGGCACCACTGAGTACAGAACTGACAGGGCCAGATCCAGGGATGGGGAGGACATGGAGGGGGGCTTCAAGTGAGCAAATGTGGCAGTGCTGAGGAACATGGAAACCACAGCCAGGTGAGGGAGGCAGGTGGAAAAGGCTTTGTGCTGTCCCTGCACAGAGGGGATCCTCAGCACAGCCCTGAAGATCTGCACATAGGAGAAAACAATGAACACAAAACAACCAAGCACTAAACACACACTAACAGCAATAAGCCCAATTTCCCTGAGGTAGGATTTGGAGCAGGAGAGCTTGAGGACTGGGGGGATTTCACAGAAGAACTGGCCCAGGGCATTGCCACGGCACAGGGGCAGGGAAAATGTATTGGCCGTGTGCATGAGAGCATTGAGAAAGGCACTGGCCCAGGCAGCTGCTGCCATGTGGGCACAAGCTCTGCTGCCCAGGAGGGTCCCATAGTGCAGGGGTTTGCAGATGGACACGTAGCGGTCGTAGCACATCACAGTCAGGAGGCAAAGCTCTGCTGAGATAAAGAACATAAAGAAAAAGAGCTGAGCAGCACATGCAGTGTAGGAGATGTTGCTGGTGTCCCAGAGGGAATTGTGCATGGCTTTGGGGACAGTGGTGCAGATGGAGCCCAGGTCAGCGAGGGCCAGGTTGAGCAGGAAGAAGAACATGGGCGTGTGCAGGTGGTGGCCGCAGGCTACGGCGCTGATGATGAGGCCGTTGCCCAGGAGGGCAGCCAGGGAGATGCCCAGCAAGAGGCAGAAGTGCAGGAGCTGCAGCTGCCGCGTGTCTGCCAATGCCAGCAGCAGGAAGTGCCTGATGGAGCTGCTGTTGGACATTTGCTGTGATGCCTTGGCATGGGGATCTGTAAGAAAAGTAATCATGGAATAGTTGGGTTTGGAGAGGACTTGAAATATCCCAGCACAGGCTGGGGGCACTTTCCCCCCACTGCCTGCCCAGGGCTCTGCTGCCTGGAGCTGTCCCTGCCAGCAGCTGCTTCCCTGTGCCCAGGGCTGGGCCCTGCCAGTGCTGCCAGAGCCCAGCCCAGCCCTGGGGGCTCAGCTCTGCCCTGCAGAGCCCTCCCAGCTCAGGCACTGCCCAGGGGCAGCTCTGGCTCTGCAGGCTCTGATGGCAACGTCAGAGCAACCCTGAGGAGGCTGGAAAAGCGACACTGATGCTGCCTCTAAGGGGCTCTGTGCTGATTTCTGTCTCTGCCTGCTTTATTACATCTGATAGATTTTTTGTTTTCTCAATCTGAAGTAAGAGATGAATATCTATTTGCAATTTCCCATCCAGGCAACCCAGAGCAGTAGATTAAAAAAGCAGGATTTTCCCTTCTATGCAGCCACTGCCTTGCTGTGCTCCCTGTATAATCTACTTGAAAAGGTTCTGCAGTTAAATGTCATGCTGGGAGCAGTCCTGAACAAGGCAGCATCCTCCCCACACAAGGAGAACACTCCCAAGCCTCACCAGCTGTCTCCCCCCACCCAGATCTTGTCCCCCAGTGCTGGGAGCAGCTGCCAGGGCTGGCTGAGAGCTGTCCCTGGCAGGCAGCAGAGTCCCTGCCCCAGCACAGCGCCCTGGGCTGCAGGACCCTGCTCTGCAGGACAGCCCTGGGCACCCCTGGCTGCTCTGCACAAGAGACAAGCAGAGAATGTACTCACAGGCTCTGCAGGCATTGGCATGTTCCAGCTGCAGGAGATGGCTCCAGGAGCTGCAGCTGCATTGTCCTGCAGCCAGAGGTTCCTGTGCCAAGGGCTGGCAGTGATTGTGCCCCAGGCACTTCTCAGCCCCTTCCCAGCCCTGCCTGATTGAAGCTCTCTGTGCCTCTGGGCTGTGCCCGGGCTGGCTGCAGGCAGTGCCCCAGCCCTGCTGGGCTGGCACAAGAGCTGCTCATCCAGAGAAATGTGCTTTTGAAGCTCTTCTTGGTGACCAGGAGCTGCCTCTGTGCCAGGAGCCCAGCCCAGCTCAGCAGCACAGACACAGCACAAGGACTTTAATCAGCCTCTGGGGCTTTGTGCTCAGGCCCTGAACATCAGTCCCTGAGAGGGAGCTGAAGAAACCTCTCCGGAACTCCAAGGCAGAATCCAACTCCAAAGTTTCTTGCACTTTTAATGGGTCCCAGAGAGGGACACGACTGAGCAAGTGTCCCCAGGCCCCAGGCAGAGCAGAGAACTGCAGGCAGTGATGACAGGTGGGGACAGAGAGAAGCCAAGTCTTGGTGCCCTGGGGCACAGCAGGGTCTGTGCCAGCAAGGGCTGGGAGGAGACACCTTGTCCTGAGGCCCTGGGGCCTCCTGGCACAGCCCCAGCCAGGCTGGGCACTGTCAGCCCCTTGTGCTGCCCTCAGCATCCCCCCCTAGCCCACATCCCAGTGGCCTCAAGGATCTGCTGCAAGGAGTCCCTGGGGAGCCTTGCTCAGCAATGGCCCTGGGGGCTCCTTCATGCTCCCTGCAGGGACTGCAGGTTTTTCAAAGGACTTTGGCTTTGGCTTTTGCCTTGGAGTCTCTGAGAGGTTTGTGCAATCATGGCCTCCAATTATCTGCTTTAATTAGTCCCTGGAGAGGCTTTGTCAGTAACAACACTCAGTGGGACTCATTAATACTTCAGGGTACTTCAGTTATTTTAAGGTACTTGGTGTTTCCATTTTGATACCGACTCTGTGAGAGGTTTGTGCAATCATGGCTCCAATTATCGGCTTTAATGAGTCCCTTGAGAGCTTTGTACTGACAGTCAGTGGGGCTCATTAATGCCTTGAGATACTCAAGGATTTTTAGGTATTTTATGGATTTAAGAATACTTTTAGGTACTTTCAAGGATTTTCCTTCCCACACTGAGTCTCTGAGAGGTTTTTGTGCCATCCTGGCCTCCAATTCTCTCCTCCAGGGACTCCATGAGGAGCCTGTGTTGGTTATCTTCCCCCTTTCTGTTTTAACACAAAGATGGAACTGAAAGTATTTTGTAAGACATTCTAAAAGCATCCAAACAAACATGGGACAATTAACAATACAACAACAACCTCTAAGATAATTATAGTCCTGTTTCAGCTCGGCATCATCCAACCCTTTAGTCCCATCGATTGGAAGAGTTTATTGAACCAGTCTTTGTTTTCCTCTTGAAGCTTCTTGAATCCTTCCTTCAGTACCTGAATGCTCTTGTGGATTGACTTGCTGTGGCTGGAGAGGTTCATGCAGCACATGCCCTCAGAGTCTACACAGCCATGCCCATGTGCCCAGAGTAAAAACTCTATCGCTGTTCTGCAAGGTGGCGTGTCTGATGGTCTCTGTGTCTGAGAGCAGCCACTCAATGTGAGGGAGGCAGCATTGGTTTGCTTACTCAACAGGCACCCAGGATGGTCTGATTGTCCTAAAGCTTTAGCTGCAGCCACCCAAGGTAGTCCAAATTGGGGGTGCTACCATCCAATACCTGGATTCAAGCTTTCAAAGCCATCTCTTTGATATCATCCAATACTTCTCTGGGGATACCTGCTGCTTGATCATCTGGTAGGCTCTGTTGTCCTTCTCCAGCGAGATAGTTGGTTTTCAATTCCACCCTTGCCTCATTATTAGCATAGTCTGCTATTAATTGATTTAGTAAACACTTCCATCCCCCTTCCCACAGGGTGTATTCTGTACGTGGCAACAACCTGGTCATGATATATTTTAAATTATAGGGGGTTAAAGCAAGTGCTGTAAACATGGCCCTCATTAGGCCATTAAAACAAGGCAAGTCCTTCCTATGGTCTTTATCTGCCCTACACAGATCCTTGATTTCCCCATAAACCAATGGCTGACACCTGGGATTCTGCCCCCTACTTTCATACCATCCCAGGGCAATGTGGAGTTTCAAGACTATTTGCCAGTCTCCTTCCTTAACTGCTTCTTTCTGGATCCTTTCCTAGGGATCTTTTGGGGCTGAGGGGCGAGGTGGCTCTGAGGAATCCAAACTGTCTTCTGGGGAGGAAGAATAACTTGGAGCAGAAACATTTGGATCAGAAATAGTGTGACAGTTGGGCGTAGTATCTGTGATTATGGGGTTATATTGTTGCAAGAGGGTGAGGCAAAGGGCACTGCCATTTTTTCAGGCGTTCCGGGCCTTGATTTAGGATGGCGGACTTCCAGGGTGGAGTTCTGGAGTCATGGCCCAGGGTGGAGAGGATGATTGACAGTGGGGGCGTGACCCGCAGTTGTGGGGGTGGAGTCTGGAGGTTCATTCAGGGCGGAAGAGAAGGTTGTGGTAGCAGGAAGTGGAGGAGCCAAGATGGAGGGAGGATGGTCGGGCTCCTGAGCCATATTCAGGCTCCTTTCGTCCTGAGTCTCCAGGGCATGATGCTCCAAGAAGCGTGGCCATTGCCATCTTGGACCATCGTGGAAGGTCTTAGAAAGGCAGGTTTGAGGGGTGGTCCCAAGTTAGGAGTGACCAATGGATTGAGTTTCTGACACACTGCTTGCTGGTGAATGGTGGTGTGGAAGATGGGGAGCATGTGGGATGCAATGGGGTCCATTTTGATCAAAATGTTGTGTATTTTAACTCTCACTGAGTCCCAAAATTCAATGGTATGGATTTCATCAGCAGAGGCATATGGAAAATTTTTAATGATCCTCCTCATGATTGATTTTAATTTCTTCTTTGAAAATATTTGGTCATGATCAGTGAGAATTAAAGCACCTATATATGCTCCTTTCTACTTTGGACATCTGGCTGCCCATTTTTCTCTTTCTCTGCCTTATGGGGAAGAGCCACCAGAGGACCCCAAGTCAATTATGGGACGTGGGTGCATGTTGTAAAAACACAGTGGCAAAATGGGCAATAAATGTCTTGCATTTCCCCAAACCCACCGGCAATCCTATGCAGGTGAAACTGTCACTGTCCCTGCTGATCCTGTGCAAGGTCCCTTGAAGCAACGATGAATCCACTGGGCCTGGCACAATCCAAAATCCCGGGGAGCCCTGGCCTATCCATCAGCCAACCCCAGCTGACGTGACTGACACAGGGAACCCTGAGTGTCATGGTCCCTGTTTGGGCGCCAAAGGTCACAATGAGGGTGGCTGTGACAAACCTCTCTGGTTCCCTGACTTCAGGGCAAGGGTGGGGAAAATGAAAAGGTGCGGGTTCGATGGAGGTGCCCAAAAAGAACTTTAATAACAGGGTGAAAAACAATAAACATGGAGAAATTGAGCACAGTACAAGGGGCAGGATCCAAAGACCTGAGAAAAAGGGGAAGCAACAACATGTACACTTGGGGATAGAACACTCTGGAACAATCCTTGTTTCCATATAAGGGAAACAAGTAACCAATAGGAGAATAGAACTTGGACAAGTTAGCATAGAAACACCAAAGGCTTATTGGGGAACTCTCAAGCTCACCCTAAGTTAAACAAATGATTCCCAGGGCTTGAAACTCACGCCCAGTTCTTCCGGGGTAAAATCTGGCTGACTCTGAGTTACAGCTGGGCTAACTCCCACATTGCTGCTTTGCTCTGGCCCCTTGGTTCCATTGCAGTCCAGTAGTGCAACAATGATTCCCTTGGTTCCACAAGTTCCCATAGTGTCACAATGGCCCCTTCCTTCCATGGGGCCCGGCAGGGTCACAATGGTCTCCGTGATTCCATGGGGCCTTGCAATGCCACAATGCTCTCCATGGATCCACAGTGCCCTGCAGGATCGCAACGGCCCTTTGGCTCCACGAGGCCCTGAAATGCAGCAATGGCCTCTTGGTTCCACAAAGCCCTGTTGCTTCACACTGGCCCCTTGGGACCATGTGGCCTAACAGAGCCACAGTGATGTCCTTGGTTCCATGAGGCCCCACAGTGTCACAGTGGCCCCTTGGATCCATGGTACCCACAGTGTCACAATGTTCCCCTTGGTTCCACAAGTTCCTACAGTGTCACAGGTTCCACAAGGGCCTGCAGTATCACCATGGCCCATTGGTTCCACAACGTTCTGCAGTGTCACAATGGTCTCCATAGGAAGGAAACAAGTGAGCCCCAGTGGTGCAGGGGCAGATGAGAGGCAGTCACCAGAGGCCAAGGCTGGCCAGACTTGACTGTACGGGCAGATTTTGTCTGGGAGTAACCCTTGGATATAGGGAATTTTAGATGCAGAATCCCAATTTTGGCCATGGGTGCCTAGACAAGAAAGACAGTTCTTTCCCATAGGAATAAAAGCACAGAGCCCCAGTGCTTCACGGTCAGATGGGAAGTGGCCCTTGACATGTTAAATTCAGTGGGACCTGTCAGACAGCCCCCAGGAAGCCAAACGAGGAATTTTAGAAGTCCAGGGGTCCTGCAGGGGTTTGAGGATCCATGGTGGCTGTTGGGTGTCATTTCTCCACCTCATGTCTCAGCAGGAGTTTCTCCAAAAAAGAAATAAAGCTTTTTCCTGAAGCTCCCACTGTGCCTATGACAGGAACCCCTGTGAGTGTCTGGGACATCCCAGTCTTTGGCAGCCTGGGGACTCCTGGGATGTCACCATGGAGCCCCCGTGAGTGCCTGTGACAGATGGGTGCCTTTGCAGCCCAAGGTGCCCTGGGATGTCACCATGGAATGGCTGTGACTGCCTCTGACCACAGAGCCTTTACCATCCCCAGAAAGCCCTGGGAGGTCTCCATGGAGGCCCTGTCCATGCCTGTGACATTCCAGCTCTGGAACAGCCTGGAGACTCTTGGAAAGTCCCCATGGAACCCCTCTGAGGGCCTGTGACAAATCTGATCCTGAGCAGTCAACCATCACCAGTCCCCTGTTGCTATGGTCAGTTTCCATGGCAACCATCCCCAGCCCCCTGTTGCTATGGTCAGTTTCCATGGCAACCATCACCAGCCCCCTGTTGCTATGCTCAGTCCCTTGGCAGCTCCATGGAGACCCCATGCCAGGGGTGGTTGCCATGGACACCAGCTCAGGCCTGCAGCCAGAGCCCGTTGCCATGGCAACCATTGGCAGCCCCATCCCCAGGCTGATGGGATCCCAGAAGCACAGAATTGGCTGAGCTGGGAGGGACCCATCAGGATCCTCCAGTCCAACTGCTGGCCCTGCACAGGACACCCCAACAATGCCAGCCTGGGCCTGGCAGCGCTGGCCAAACGCTGCTGCAGCTCAGAGAGCCCTGGAGCTGGGACCCTGCCCTGGGGAGCCTGGCCAGGGCCCCAGCAGCCTCTGGCCAAAAACCTTTTCCTGACATCCAAGCTGAGCCTGCCCCGACTCAGCTGCAGCCGCTCCCTCCACTCCTGTCCCTGGGCACCAGAGGGAAGAGGTTCCCACAGCCCCAGCCAGGGACCCGCTCCCAAGGCTGCTGCCATGGCCACCAGGGCTGCCACCAGCTGGGATGCTTGGTTTCCATGGGCTGGGCTTCAGGAATGGGATTCCCCAATTTCCTGCTCCCGCTAAAACCGCGCTGCCCTCGCTGCCCTCCCGCCTCCCATGGAAAGCACAAAAGGCAAAGATCTCGGGCTGGGATAGGAACAATTTATTGGGAACAGCAACGGGATAAGGAGCAAACAGAACAAAAACAATATTGATAAGAGAAGGGATGAATAAAACTATTTACAGGGAAAACTACAACACAACTCACTGGGTCTTCCTGGCCACAATTTCTGCAATCTGGAAATGACACCCTTCTCCTCAGGGAGAGAGAAAGAGAGAGACAGAGACAGTCCCTTTCCTGCCCCTGGCAGTGTTCTGAGGTGGGACTGAATGTAATAACAGGGCCATGGCCAGACCCTCATGTTCTTCAATCCCACATCATGTCACGGGCAGGAAAAGGGACAGGTGTCTTCCCCACATGGACCACAAGAAACATGGATAACCGAGGCTCTTCCCAACGTGGGACCTCCAATAGAGGATGAACTTGGAGCAGTGAACGAAGCTCCTCCTGAAATTGGGCCATTGTCAGGGCTTCTCTTACCGGTGCCTCCATTGGTGTCTGGTCAAGTGAGAGCTGCTGGTGAAGCTCTTCCCACACTGGAGACACTCGTAGGGCCTCTCCCCAGTGTGGATGAGCTGGTGCCTGATGAGGTGGGATTTCTGCTTGAAGCCCTTCCCGCAGTAAGGGCAGTGGAAGGGCCTCTCCTCTGAGTGAATTCCCTCATGCAGGTGGACACTGGAGCTGGTCTGAAACCTCTTCTGACACTGGGGACACTCATAGGGCCTCTCCCCAGTGTGGATGCGTTGGTGGATGATGAGGGCGGAGCTGCAGCTGAAGCCCTTCCCACACTCCCCACACTCATAGGGCCATTCCCCAGTGTGGATCATCTGGTGGCTGATCAGGGTGCTGCTCTGCCTGAAGCTCTTCCCACACTCCAAGCACTTGTGGGGCTTCTCCCCATCATGAAGCTTCTCATGGACCACCAGCTCTGAGCTCTGGCTGAAGCTCTGTCCACCTTCCTGGCTCAGGGTGGGTCTTTCCTCCTCAGAGCACCCTGGGTTGGGTTTCGAGCCCCTCCTCCTGTGGGATCTCTGGGGCTTTTCCTCCATGTTGGAATTCTGCACCATGGAGCCATTTAAAATGGCCTCTTCCACAAGGTTCTGCTGTGGGGATTTCTCCTCCCTGGTCTCCATCCTCAGCTTCTTCCCAGGGGGAGGAAGGACAGGGAGGGGATGGGATTTGCCTCCGTGCCACAGGGAAGGGGAAGGAGATCCCCCCAGTGCATCCCCGGCAGGACGGGGTTGGCAGCAGGGTTGTCCTGGAGCCGGGGGCTGTGCTGGGCTGGGAGATGGAGCAGGAGAGAGGGGGAAAGGGGCACTGACTTCCTCCTCACCTGCCTGGGTGTCCCAGGGCTCCTTCCTCTTCCTCACAGCCTCCTCCTCCATTGAGTCAAGGTTTGGGATTGGGAAATCCTGTTTCGGTGACCAAACAAAGAGTGCACACCTTGTCTTTTGTAGAGGATTAAAGGGAAACTTGGGGGAGAGTCTAATCCAGAATTACAATTTAATAAGAAAATGAAGATCAAGTCAATGATGCAGAAACACTGCCCTAAACTGACAGAGTCAGGATATAACCTGACACCCTGTTGCTGGTCAGGCTGGTGGCAGCAGTCCCATTAAATGGTGGCTGCAGTCCTGTTGGAGTGATGAACGTGATTCTGTCCAAGCAGTGATCCTGTAGAAGCGTCTGGTCTTCCTCGGAAGGTCCAGTGGTGGTTCTGGAGCTCTTGTCCTCTGGGAATCCAGTAGGCAAGCTGCTCCTGGTGTTGCAAGGCTCAGCTTATATGCAGGTAGGAATGCTTGGATCCTGCCCCTGGGCGGAGCATCCCACAATGGGAAGATGGAATTTTATCAGTCCTGCAGTGACATTCAATGGCCCATTCACAGCAGATATCTCCCCTGGAGGGCGTTATCAGGGCTGAGTCATGGAAGAGATCAAGAACACTGCCCCACCTGTTGATAGCAGTTGATGAAGATGGGGATTGAAAACATGCATTTGGTTCCATCTTACACTGCAGCCTGAAACAGTGGGGGAATCCCTGCTCAGGGGGTGAACACCACCCCCCTTACCCAAACTGGCTCAGGTGTGAAACCCCCACCCCGGGAAGGCCACACACACAGGGGACAATGTCACACTTGCCCTGCCCCAGGGGAGGTCTCTGTCCCTGTCACTCCATGGCTGTCCCCCCTTTTCTCTTTCATAGGCCGTCGGATTTGCCAAATCTAAGAATAAGTTTTTTCTTTGTCCCTGTCACCTTTGTGACATCTACACAGAGCTTTTCATTCCTTTTCATAATCTTTTCATAACAGAGGTATCACAATGTGTTGGGCCGAATTTCCACTTTTCTTTTATCAGAATGTGGCAGCAGCTGAGCTGGAGCTGGGCAGGACGAATGGATTTTGGAATTGCCACAGAATCGCTTCTAGTGTCAGTTTAATAAGTTTTGGGATTTGTTTGCGTTTTCACCACAAGTCACTTGTGGGAAGAGCAAATTCAAGGCATTTTCTGTAGGGTCAAGATTGATTTTTGTCAAGAAACAACTTTACTTTGTCCATTGCCCAGGGGATGCTCAAGGGGTCTCTGTGCCACTTGCCCTTGGGGATGCTTGGGAGGGGCTTGGGAGGGTTTGTCCCTGTCCTTGTCACCCCAGGCCATTCCCCAGGGGTGTCCCTGTCCCTGTCACCCCAGGCCATTCCCCAGGGGTGTCCCTGTCCCTCTCACCCCAGGCCATTCCCCAGGGGTGTCCCTGTCCCTGTCACCCCAGGCCATTCCCCAGGGGTGTCCCTGTCCCTGTCACCCCAGGCCATTCCCCAGGGGTCTCCATCATTCTCACCCAGGGAATGCCTGGGGGGTCTCCCTCCCTCTCTCCCCTGTGCCAGGGGGTGCTCGGGGCAGTCTCTGTCCCTCTCAGCCCAGGGCATGCTCGGGGCTCTCTGTCCCCTGGCCCTGGGGGATGCTCGGGGGGTCTCCATCCCTCTGGCCTCAGGCAATGCCTGTGCAGGGCTGGGCACCAGGGGCTCTGTGTCCCTCTCAGCGCTGAGGCTGCTCGGGGCTGGGGGGGCTCTGCCACCTTCTCACCCCTGGGGAGGCCGGGGGGGTCTCTGTCCCTCTCAGCCCTGCTGGGACCCCACCCAAACATCATCGGGGGCACAGGGACAGAGACACCCCCAAAGCCCCAGAAGGGCTGAACCTGGGATTTGGTTTGGGGCTGAGGATTTAGGAAGGGCCTGGAATTGGGGCTGGGCTTGGAGTTGGGGCTGAGATTTGGATTAGAGCTGGGATTGGGGTTAAGGCTAGACATGGGATTGGCTTTAGGGCTGGGGTTGGGATTGGGTCTGGGGCTAGATGAGTCTGGGACTAGGATGTGATTGAATACAGAACTGTGAGTGTGTCTGAACATGGAGTGAGATTGAGACCAGGATCAGGGTCAGGTTTGGGACTGAGCTCACCCAGAGCAGGACAGGGGGGATGTCACTGCAGGATGTCCCTGGCATTGTCCCAGCCCTCCTCAGGCACCTCCAAACATGGGGGGCAGCTGAGTGCTCCAAGATCCAGGTGCTCCCACGCTGCCCCTCAATACCAGGTGAGCATTCCCTGAGGGCAGCGCTGACTGTGACCCTTGGGGCTCGGGGATCAGCCCTCACATCCCTGTGGGAGCAGCTGCAGACAGGATGAGAGATTTCCCCCCTCTCTTTCCTGTGGGAGGATGAAGCCCGGCTGCCATTTTCTTCTGGTGTCTCCTCCTTTCCTCAGCTGAGGATGTCACTCCCCAGGAGCAGGAAAATCCCCATTCCCGGTTTGCCTGTGGCTGCAGTCTGGAACATCCACCCAGAATTAAGGACTTTCTGACAGCCCTGCTGAATGACAACGGCAAAAGGTTTGTGAGAAGGGGAAAAAATTGTATTTTGATAGGAAATAAAAGGGGCAAAATTATTTCTTTCTCTCATATTCCTTTTCAGTCAGTTCTGGTCTGTTTTCAGAGTGCCACCTTCTCAGCTGGTTGTGCTTGTGTCCTCCTTGTTATAAAATTGACTCAAAACGAGTAATTTCCAATCAAAGAATTTATTAATTATTGAAGCAGTTATACTACGTAAGCAAAGGCTCAGCGCTGGGCGACAGGGGAGTCTCCGCTCCACCTACTGCCGCCCCAACTAGTTTCTGATTCAGTCCTTTTATCCTCTCTATCCTTCAGGAGTCCATGTTATCTCGGAGTTCTCTGCGCCTGCGCTGGTTGTTGCTAGAGGGTCATCCTTCTGTCTCCTGGTAGTTGGTGATAAAGGCTGTGGAGTCTTCCTCAGCTGCGTCTTCTTCACCCTATGTCCTTATTTGGTGACTTCTCCATGGAAAATTACCAAAATCTTATGATTAACGCAATATGTGCCCTATCAAGCTTAAGCAAGCAAATATCCTGCCTTGCAGACTGTTTATCTGTCCCTGCCCCTTCCCCAGCTTTTCCCTGGTCGTTATCTCTGTGAGTTATCTGCTTGTACCATTTGTCAGCGGGAAAGGTTTCCCTGCTGGGTGTTACTCTGCCCCTGCCCTTTCCCCAGCCTTTCCCTGGTCGTTATTTCTGTGAGTTATCTGTTTGTACCATTTGCTGGGTGGGACTATGTGTGGGCTCCTGCAACCCCTTCCCTGGTATCCTTGTAGCTCATATCTCATGAAGTAGTACAGAAATAGTCAGCAGACAACTCTTGTAACACACTGGTCTCTTTTTCGTGACGAACAAAATGTAGTCCCTCATCTCACTCCTTTCTCTCCTGCCTTTCTCTGCCTGCTCTGTTTCTCTCTCAGTGTCTCCCTTGACCCAGGGCATCTCCCACCACAGACCCTGCCCTGATTTAATTCCCAGTCCATGAGCTACAACAACCATGGGTGAAGTTATGAAGGCTGGCAGTGAAATGTCACTGTAGGATCTTGCTCCACTTGGCTTTTGGCTCCTTCTTAAGAGCTTTGCTTTCCAGGGCAGGAACATCTTTTCCTGTCTGGGAACTGGAATTCCAGCCCCTGGCAGTGTGTGCCATGGATCCCAGAGGGGCATTCCCGAGGCTGCCAGGGTGCTGCTCCTGCCGTGCCTCCCAAGGAGCTGTGCAGGGCCAGGGGACAAGGTCCAGCAGCTCTGTGGGCTCCCAGAGCACACAGCAAAGGTGGCTTTGATGGACATTTCCCAGCACCTTCCCCGCTGGAAGCAGAGGGAGGGAGGAAATGGAAGCGAGTCCCCGACAAAATCTTGGAAGGATTGGGCTGGGAAGGGACCCTGCCCATGGGTTACGATTTCGCGAGGGAGAGACGCCTCTGCCCCAGGGGAGTGCGAATGAGACCATGGGAACGCAACCTGTGGATCTGCTCGAACTTGGATTGAACTGAACAAGAAATGGGCAAGAGTGAGGGAGAGAAAGAAATCGGGAAGAGATCTCAGAGAGAGAAAGAAATAGGAAAGAGTTCTCAGAGGGGGAGAAAGAAAGAGGAAAAGGCTCCGGCCCAGACTCCGCAGCTCCCGGGGCCACCCGCAGGGCGCAGCGCCTTTCACAATTCCAGCCAATCAGAGGAGGCGCTGAACAATTTCCAGCCAACCAGAGCTTTTCTCGCCGATGACTCACCGGTTGCCAGGCGGACCCGCAGAGCCCAGCGGCCCCGGAGCGGAGTTTGGGGCTCGGGCCGGGGGCACGGATCCGCCCCGGGGGGGTCCCCGAGCCCCCTGCCCACCCCTGGGGCCGATCGGGGGCTCCCCCACCCAGCAGCCGGGGCTGCGGGGCCGCGGGGCAGAGGGGTGGGAAAGGGGGGTCCGGGTTGGCAGCGGAGGAAATGCGGGAGGAAGAGGAGGGAGAGGAGGAGCAGGAGCGGGAGCGGGAGAATCCCGGCGCTCGCAGCGCCCGCACGCTGAGCCTGCAGCAGCCCCTGCCCCGGCAGCATCGCCCCCAGCCCGAGCCGCAGGTGAGGGCGAGGCCGAGCTCGCCCCGGCTCCAGCCAGGGGTGTCCGGGAGGATTTTTTTGGAGCGTGTTTGGAGCCGGCAGATCCCGGACTCGAGCCCCGGATATCTCCGGGCTCCCTAAGAGGAGCTTTTTCGGGGGCAGAGGAGCCGCGATCGCCCCTCGGGAGGGTCCCGGGGGTTCCACGTGGGGATGGCCCGGTACCGACGGGGCGGGACATTGGTTTTGGGGATCCCCGTGAGAGCCGGGGCTGTGGAACGGGGGACCCCCGGGGCGGGGAGAGGGGAAGGGGCGATACCGGAGCTGGGGCACCCCCGGCAGCCCGGAGATGAGGCGGGGACGGGACCCCCTGACCCTGACAGGGGCGCGTCCTGGGGTGACTTCATGATGCTCGTGCCCCATCGGTCCGTTTAGCCCAGAAATGAGTTCTGCACCTTTAAGGCTGGTTCTGAGAGCCAAGGGGAGGAGGAAGAAGCTGCAGTTTGTTTTCAGACACTGCACTCACTCCTCCACATTCCAGCTCCTGGATGGACAGAGGGCGGGACAGAGCTCTCCTTTGCTTTTAGTTAGTGTTTAGCTCTCTGAGGCAGAGAAGTTCCCTGGACTGTTGTTTTTCTTTTTCTTTGGAGCTGTTTAAACCTGCTCTGGACTGAACAACCAGAACACCACCGGCAGCTCCCACCTGTGGCCCACCTGGCCAAGCCTGGGCCGTGGCATTTCCAATACAGGCGGGACTGATAAGAGACTGATAAGAGACTGATAAGACACTAATAAGACAGTGACTGAGCCAAGCCCCAGCCCAAGGAAGGACTTTTGGAGTGTGTCACCTATTTTCCAATAGCAGGAGGTTTTATTGCTTAATATTGTTCAATTTTTGTGCTGGTGAATGCTATGCCTGTTAAATAAAGTGGTTTTTTAACTTTTTTCCAAGGAAATATTTTCCCGAACAGGCTGAGGGTGGGGCTGCTGAATCTGTATTCTAGAGGAAACTCCTTTCGGGAGTTTTCAACCAAATTTGCCCTAAAGCAGGACAGGGTGGTGGGAAGAGGGGGGAACCCCAAGTGGCTGGATTGAGGGGAGCCTGGAGAGAGGGACCTTGTGACCCCAAAATCCGCCTGCATCCCTTAGCAGGACCCTGGAGAGGGAGGATCCCCAGGACCCAGGGATCCCCAACAGCCCAGAGACAGGGGACCACCAGAACCCCAGAGGGATGAGACTGGAAATGGGACACTCCTGGTGGCGCTTTTTTTATACACTCTTGATTTTTGGAGGTTATTATGGACATCAGGTGACTTCTAGAGATGGACTTGGGCAAGAGGAATCTCCAACCGAAGGCATTCACACCTTGTTTCTCCCAAATCAGTATTTTCCCCAAACCTTCCCACAGTGACATCCCCTCCTGTCCTGCTCTGGGTGAGCTCAGTCCCAAACCTGACCCTGATCCTGGTCTCAATCTCACTCCGTGTTCAGACACACTCACAGTTCTGTATTAAATCACATCCTAGTCCCAGACTCATCTAGCCCCAGACCCAATCCCAACCCCAGCCCTAAAGCCAATCCCATGTCTAGCCTTAACCCCAATCCCAGCTCTAATCCAAATCTCAGCCCCAACTCCAAGCCCAGCCCCAATTCCAGCCCCTTCCTAAATCCTCAGCCCCAAACCAAATCCCAGGCTCAGCCCTTCTGGGGCTTTGGGGGTGTCTCTGTCCCTGTGCCCCCGATGATGTTTGGGTGGGGTCCCAGCAGGGCTGAGAGGGACAGAGACCCCCCCGGCCTCCCCAGGGGTGAGAAGGTGGCAGAGCCCCCCCAGCCCCGAGCAGCCTCAGCGCTGAGAGGGACACAGAGCCCCTGGTGCCCAGCCCTGCACAGGCACTGCCTGAGGCCAGAGGGATGGAGACCCCCCGAGCATCCCCCAGGGCCAGGGGACAGAGAGCCCCGAGCATGCCCTGGGCTGAGAGGGACAGAGACTGCCCCGAGCACCCCCTGGCACAGGGGAGAGAGGGAGGGAGACCCCCCAGGCATTCCCTGGGTGAGAATGATGGAGACCCCTGGGGAATGGCCTGGGGTGACAGGGACAGGGACACCCCTGGGGAATGGCCTGGGGTGACAGGGACAGGGACACCCCTGGGGAATGGCCTGGGGTGACAGGGACAGGGACAACCCCCCAAACCCCTCCCAAGCATCCCCCAGTGTGAGAGGGTCAGTGACCCCTTGACCATCCCCAGGGGACTGGACAAAGTAAAGTTGTTTCTTGACAAAAATCAAACTTAACCCTACAGAAAATGCCTTGAATTTGCTCTTCCCACAAGTCACTTGTGGTGAACACACAAACAAATCCCAAAGTTCAGTAAACTCACAGTAGAAGCAATTTTGTGGCAATTCCAAAATCCATTGGTCCTGCGCAGCTCCAGCTCAGCTGCTGGCACATTCTGATAAAAGAAACGTGGAAATTCGGCCCAATACATTGCGATACCTCTTTTATGAAAAGATTATGAAAAGGAAGGGAAAGCTCTGTGTAGATGCCACAAAGGTGACAGGGAAAGAGAAAAAAATTATTCTTAGATTTGGCAAAGCCCCCGGCCTGTGAAAGAGAAAAGGGGGGAGAGCAAGGGAGTGACAGGGACAGAGACCTCCCCTGGGGCAGGGCAAGTGTGACATTGTCCCCTGTGTGTGTGGCCTTCCCGGGGTGGGGGTTTTACACCTGAGCCAGTTTGGGTAAGGGGGGTGGTGTTCACCCCCTGAGCAGGGATTCCCCCACTGTTTCAGGCTGCAATGTAAGATGGAACCAAATGCATGTTTTCAATCCCCATCTTCATCAACTGCTATAAACAGGTGGGGCAGTGTTCTTGATCTCTTCCATGACTCAGCCCTGATAACGCCCTCCAGGGGAGATATCTTCTGGGAATGGGCCATTGAGTGTCACTGCAGGACTGATCAAATTCCATCCTCCCATTGTGGGATGCTCCGCCCAGGGGGAGGATCCAAGCATTCCTACCTGGATATAAGCTGAGCCTTGCAACACCAGGAGCAGCTTGCCTACTGGATTCCCAGAGGACAAGAGCTCCAGAACCACCACTGGACCTTCAGAGGAAGACCAGACCCTTCTACAGGATCACTGCTTTGACAGAATCACGTTCATCACTCCACAGGACTGCAGCCACCATTTAATGGGACTGCTGCCACCACCCTGAGCAGCAACAGGGTATCAGGTTATATCCTGACTCTGTCAGTTTAAGGCAGTGTTTCTGCATCATTGCCTTGATCTTCATTTTCTTATTAAATTGTAATCCTGGTTTAGACCCTGCCCAGGTTTGCCTTCAAACCAGTACAAAATTCAATGTACTTATCCCTTGTTTTCTTCTCAAAACAGGATTTTCCATCCCATAATCTTGGCCAGATGGAGGAGGAGGCTGTGAGGAAGAAGAAGGTGCCCCAGGAGCCCCGGGCAGGTGAGGAGGAAGTCAATGCCCATTTCCCCCTCTCTCCTGCTCCATCTCCCTGCCCAGCACAGCCCCCGGCTGCAGGACAACCCTGCTGCCAACCCCGTCCTGCTGGGGATGCACTGGGGGGATCTCCTTCCCCTTCCCTGTGGCACGGAGGCAAATCCCATCCTCTCCTTGGCCTTCCTCCCCCAGAAAAGGAGCTGAGGATGGAGACTAGGGAGGGCAAATCCCTGTGGCAGAACCTTATGGAAGAGGCCATTTTAAATGGCTCCACAGTGCAGAATTCCAACGTGGAGGACAAGTCCCAGAGATCCCACAGGAGAAGGGGCTCCAAATCCAGCCCAGGGTGCTCTGAGGAGGAAAGACCCAGCCTGAGGCAGGAGGGTGGACAGAGCTTCAGCCAGAGCTCAGAGCTGGTGGTCCATGGGCAGCTTCATGATGGGGAGAAGCCCCACAAGTGCTTGGAGTGTGGGAAGAGCTTCAGGCAGAGCAGCACCCTGATCAGCCACCAGATGATCCACACTGGGGAATGGCCCTACGAGTGTGGGGAGTGTGGGAAGGGCTTCAGCTGCAGCTCTGCCCTCATCATCCACCAACGCATCCACACTGGGGAGAGGCCCTACGAGTGTCCTGAGTGCCAGAAGAGGTTTCACACCAGCTCCAGTCTCCTCTGCCACGAGCGAATTCACTCAGAGGCGAGGCCCTTCCGCTGCCCTGACTGTGGGAAGGGCTTCAAGCACAACTCCACCCTCCTCACCCACCGGAGCATCCACAATGGGGAGAGGCCCTACGAGTGTCCCCAGTGTGGGAAGAGCTTCACCAGCAGCTCTCATTTGACCAGACACCAACGGAGCCACCAGTAAGGGAAGCCTTGCAAACGCCTCGATTGCAGGAACAACTTCATGAACCAGCTTCATCCCCCATTAGAGGACCCACATTGGGCAGAGTCCTGGGGATCCGTGTTCCCCACGATCCATGCTGGGAAGACACCTTCCCTTTTCCTGCCCATGACATGATGTGGGATTGAAGAACGTGAGGGTCTGGCCATGGCTATGATATTACATTCACTCCCACCTCAGGCCATTGCCAGGGGCAGGAAAGGGACTCTCTCTCTCGCTCTCCCTGAGGAGAAGGGTGTCCTTTCCAGACAGGGGAAATTGTGGATGGGAAGAGACAGTCAGTTGTGTTGTAGTTTTTTCTGTAAACAGTTTTATTTATCCCTTCTGTTATCAATTTTGTTTCTGTTCCATTTTTTCCATATCTCATTGCTGTTCCCAATAAATTGTTCTTATCCCAGCCCGGGATCTTTGCCTTTTGTCCTTTCCATGGGAGGCGGGAGGGCAGCGAGGGCAGCGCGGTTTTAGCGGGAGCAGGAAATTGGGGAATCCCATTCCTGAAGCCCGGCCCGTGGAAACCGAGCATCCCAGCTGGTGGCAGCCCTGGTGGCCATGGCAACCACCCTGGCATGGGGTCTCCATGGAGTTGCCAACAGACTGAACACAGCAACAGGGGGCTGGTGATGGTTGCCATGGAAACTGACCATAGCAACAGGCTCTTGGTGATGGTTGCCTGCTAAGGATCAGATTTGTCACAGGCCCTCAGAGGGGCTCCATGGAGACCTCCCAGGGCTTTCTGGGATGGTAAAGAGCCCTGATGTCAGAGGCAGTCACAGGCATTCCATGGTGACGTCCCAGGGCACCTTGGGCTGCAAAGGCACCCATCTGTCACAGGCACTCACGGGGGCTCCACAGTGACATCCCAGGAGTCCCCAGGCTGCCAAAGAGCCGGGATGGCCCAGACACTCACAGGGGTTCCTGTGATGGGCACAGTGGGAGCTTCAGGCAACATTTATTAGAGAAGCTCCTGTTGGGTCACAAGGTGCAAAAAGGATCCCCAATAGGCCCCACATATCCCCAAATGTCACCGTTGAATCAGTGTTCCGTGGTTTCTTTCCAATGGAAAACAACCATCCTTATCCTCCAGGTGTCCATGTCTGAAATTGGGATTCCACCTCCAAAATTCTGGATATCCAAGGGTTGCTCCCAGGCACAATCTCCTGTACCATCAAGCCTGGCTGGCCTTGACCTCTGGTGGCTGCCCCTGCAACACTGGGGCTGGGTCCTTCCCTTCCTATGGAGATCACTGGGACACTGTGGGGACCCCATGGAACCAAGGGGATCATTGTGGCACCACTGGAGCCCATGGAACCAAGGGGCCATGGTGACCCAGCGGGGCTTCATGGAACCCAGAGACCATTATGGCTCTGTGGGGCCTGATGGAACCATGGAGACCATTGGGACCCTTCAGGGCCTGGTGTCACCAAGGGGGCATTATGACACCTCAGGGCCTCTTGGAAGCAAGGGACCATTGGGACACTGTGGGGCCCCATGGAACTGAGGGAACATGGAATAGGTCTGGCTGGCTTGGCCTCCCAGGGGTCCCCTGAGAGGTCTGGCTGATGTTTTGATGTTAAGGGCTGCCTCTCATCAGCTCCTGGAAAACTGGGGCTCTGTGCTTTTCTTGCTATGGAAAAGAACTGTCCCCCTTTTCCGATGCCCATTGCCAAAATTGGAACTCTCCCTAAAGCAATTCCTATATGCAAGGATTTCACTCAGAACAAAATTCTGCTTGCTCTGGCTGGCCTTGGACTCTGGTGGCCACCTCTCATCTGCCCCTGAAACTCTGGGGCTCTGTTCCTTCCTTCCTATGGAAAGGAACCGGCTTTCATGTCCAGGGACCATGGCCAAAGTTAGAATTTGGCCTCTCAATTCTGTTTATCCAAGGACTGATCTCAGACAAAAGTAGCCAGGACAGACAGGTCACCCTTGCCCTGTCCTCTCGTGATTTTCTTAGACCTTGAGCTGAATGTTTTCATTTGAAAACATCTTGGATAGGGCACAGAGATCTCCCAAGGAGGTATTTTGAAACCTCGGGCACATGAGCACTACATATGGACAAAGGAGCTCTGTGCTCTGTGCTGTTGTGGTGGTTTTGCATCACAGAAGTGATGTCCTAAAAGAAGTTGCTAGCAGTTTTCTTCCATGTCTGACAAAAAAACAATCAGTAATTATCTTTGAGAATTGACAATCTGTTAAACCACTAAGGGAACTGTACACGCCTCTGTGAAGACACATGTTAAAGATGGGAAAGCCTGGGAGGGTCTCTTTCCCTTCTGGCTGGCACAGAGGTAACAAGGCTGACCCGGCCCCGTCTCAGCCAGGCCGGGCCGGGCGGCTCCTGCCGTGGGGCCGGGCCCCTTCCCAGGGACCCCGCCAGGCCCCATCGGCTGCCGGGCAGGGCAGGGGAGGCCGCGGGGCCGAGGCCGGGCCGGGCCATGGCTGCAGTTGGGAACATCTGGGCCCTGCTGAGCCCTGCCCCGCCGCCTGCCCGGGCCCAGCCAGGATCCGCCGGGCCCCAGGAGCAGCCCCGGGCCGGGCCGGCTCGGCCAAGATTCTGCCACCCTTGGGCTTCAGCCGCAAGCCCCGGGCAGGGGCAGGAGAAGCCATCGGCCCCAGCCGTGCTGCTGCTGTGCTCTGGCCTGGCTGCTGAGATCCTGGCCCTGCCCCAGCGCGGCCCATCCTGACACAGCCCCAGCGCAGCCGCTGCAGAAACCTCCATCGTAAAACAGCTCCGGCCGCAAGCACCGAGCCCGGCCGGGGGCACGGAACCATCTGCAGGCCCCGGGTGAGATATGAACTCTTTCAGTGCTTCCATCCTCCCTCCAGTGAGAGAAAAGGACAAACTGCAGGCACACAGAGGAACAACATGAAGACACCGAGGTCACTGAAGGGGAAGTTGAGCCTCAGATGGGAGGGATGAGGAGATGCCTTGATCTTGCAGCCTGAAATCCTCTTGAAAAGCTATGGAGAAGGATGTAATTGATACATAAGACTCTCTTTTTCCCTATAACTAATTGAAAATATGGGGAGATGACCTGTTCAGCAAAAACCTCCATGCTAAAGTAGGCAAATGTTGAAGTAGCTGTGATCCCATCAGAAGTTTAAAGAGAGAAAGAGAGAAGAGTGGTGAGATCCTATGCCCTCAGGGAGAGACGAAGAAGATCTCTGTTCTCAGAGATGAAGATGATTTCAGAAATAGATGAAGAGAATCTTTGCTCTTGAACAGCTCATCTTTAAACTAATACCCCATAAGCTGACATGGCCCATAAAAACAGCTGTGGGAAAAGCTATGAAAAATGGGAGGGACTTCACAATTGCAGATTTTCTGGGCAGCTGCTCTTCGTGGCAATTGAGAGCCACGAGCGAACTTTTTCCTTATGGAGAAGTCTCCATAGCATGAGAGACTCCTCTCCCTAAGTGAACTGCACAAAGACTGTTCTAGATGGTGTAAAGTGACTGAAACTTTCAGGTTTTGTCTCCTTGCATTGTCAGTAAGAAAGAAAAGGTTGTAGGGAGAGGAGAAGTGTTCAGATTCTTATTAATCTTTCTCCTATTTACTGGTAATAAACTTTTCTATATACCCTTTTAAAATTTTGAGCCTACTTTTCTTTTCTCCTAATCCTATCTCACAGCAGGAAATGAGTAAATATATTCCAGTGAGTGCAATGGTAATTAGCCAACATTGATCCCACTGCACTAATAGATGCATTGGCTGAGAAATCTCAAATTAGCAAACCAAAATCACTCCAGATAGGTTCCTGATAAACTGCATTAGAGCAGAGGGAAATCAAGGCAGAGCCATGGTTTGTCAGGACTTGCTGCATCCTGATGAGCCCTGTGGTGCATTTGGAGCTGAGCCCTGGAACCTCAGGGCCTGAGAGGAGATTGCACAAACCTTTCCAGGAGTCAAAGTCAGAAGAAAACCCCAAAGTGTCTCAAAGCATGAATGGGTCCCACTGAGGTCCATCCCCAACACAGGCTTCTCATGGACATCTTGGAGGAGAGAATTGGAGGCCAGGATTAACCAAAAACCTCTAAGAGTCTCAATATGGAAAGGAAATTCCAAACTACCTTTAAAATTTTGAGCATCTCAAAGCATTAATGAGCCCCACTGAGTGGCAGTGCAAAGCTCTCAAGGGACTCGTTAAAGCCGTTAATTGGGGCCATGATTGCACAAACCTCTCACAGAGTCTGTATCAAAAGGGAAACACCAAGTACCTTCAAATAACTGGAGTACCTTGAAGCATTAATGAGCCCCACTAAGTGTTGTTAATGACAAAGCCTCTCCAGGGACTAATTACAGCAGATAATTGGAGCCATGATTGCACAAACCTCTCAGAGACTCCAAGGCAAAAGCCAAAGCCAAAGTCCTTTGAAAAACCTGCAGCCCCTGCAGGGAGCATGAAGGAGCCCCCAGGGCCATTGCTGAGCAAGGCTCCCCAGGGACTCCTTGCAGCAGATCCTTGAGGCCACTGAGATGTGGGCTAGGGGGGGATGCTGAGGGCAGCACAAGGGGCTGACAGTGCCCAGCCTGGCTGGGGCTGTGCCAGGAGGCCCCAGGGCCTCAGGACAAGGTGTCTCCTCCCAGCCCTTGCTGGCACAGACCCTGCTGTGCCCCAGGGCACCAAGACTTGGCTTCTCTTTGTCCCCACCTGTCATCACTGCCTGCAGTTCTCTGCTCTGCCTGGGGCCTGGGGACACTTGCTCAGTCGTGTCCCTCTCTGGGACCCATTAAAAGTCCAAGAAACTTTGGAGTTGGATTCTGCCTTGGAGTTCCCGAGAGGTTTCTTCAGCTCCCTCTCAGGGACTGATGTTCAGGGCCTGAGCACAAAGGCCCAGAGGCTGATTAAAGTCCTTGTGCTGTGTCTGTGCTGCTGAGCTGGGCTGGGCTCCTGGCACAGAGGCAGCTCCTGCTCACCAAGAACAGCTTCAAAAGCAAATTTCTCTTGATGAGCAGCTCTTGTGCCAGCCCAGCAGGGCTGGGGCACTGCCTGCAGCCAGCCTGGGCACAGCAGAGAGGCACAGAGAGCTTCAATCAGTCAGGGCTGGGAAGGGGCTGAGAAGTGCCTGGGGCACAATCACTGCCAGCCCTTGGCACAGGAACCTCTGGCTGCAGGACAATGCAGCTGCAGCTCCTGGAGCCATCTCCTCAAGCTGGAACATGCCAATGCCTGCAGGGCCTGTGAGTACATTCTCTGCTTGTCTCTTGTGCAGAGCAGCCAGGGGTGCCCAGGGCTGTCCTGCAGAGCAGGGTCCTGCAGCCCAGGGCGCTGTGCTGGGGCAGGGACTCTGCTGCCTGCCAGGGACAGCTCTCAGCCAGCCCTGGCAGCTGCTCCCAGCACTGGGGGACAAGATCTGGCTGGGAGGAGACAGATGGTGAGGCTTGGGAGTGTTCTCCTTGTGTGGGGAGGATGCTGCATTGTTCAGGAGTGCTTCCAGCATGGCATTTAACTGCAGAACATTTTCAGGTAGATTATACAGGGAGCACAGTAAGGCAGGGGCTGCATAAAAGGGAAAATCCTGCTTTTTATTTTACTGCTGTGGGTTGCCTGGATGGGAAACTGCACATAGATATTCATTGCTGAGTTCAGGTGGAAAAAAAAAATAATTTCTCTCTGATCTGAATAAAGCAGGCAATGACAGAAATCAGAACAGAGCCCCTTTAGAGGCTGCATCAGTGTCACTTTTCCAGCCTCCTCAGGTTTCCTCTGACGTTGCCATCAGAGCCTGCAGAGCCAGAGCTGCCCCTGGGCAGTGCCTGAGCTGGGAGGGCTCTGCAGGGCAGAGCTGAGCCCCCAGGGCTGGGCTGGGCTCTGGCAGCACTGGCAGGGCCCAGCCCTGGGCACAGGGAAGCAGCTGCTGGCAGGGACAGCTCCAGGCAGCAGAGCCCTGGGCAGGCAGTGGGGGGAAAGTGCCCCCAGGCTGTGCCGGGATATTTCAAGCCCTCTCCAAACCCAACTATTCCATGATTACTTTTCTAACATATCCCCATGCCAAGACAGAAGAAATGTCCAACAGCAGCTGCATCAGGCACTTCCTCCTGCTGGCATTGGCAGACACGCGGCAGCTGCAGCTCCTGCACTTCTGCCTCTTGCTGGGCATCTCCCTGGCTGCCCTCCTGGGCAACGGCCTCATCATCAGCGCCGTAGCCTGCGGCCACCACCTGCACACGCCCATGTTCTTCTTCCTGCTCAACCTGGCCCTCGCTGACCTGGGCTCCATCTGCACCACTGTCCCCAAAGCCATGCACAATTCCCTCTGGGACACCAGCAACATCTCCTACAATGGATGTGCTCCTCAGCTCTTTTTCTTTATGTTCTTCATCTCAGCAGAGCTTTTCCTCCTGACCATCATGTGCTACGACCGCTACGTGTCCATCTGCAAACCCCTGCACTACGGGACCCTCCTGGGCAGCAGAGCTTGTGCCCACATGGCAGCAGCTGCCTGGGCCAGTGCCTTTCTCAATGCTCTCATGCACACAGCCAATACATTTTCCCTGCCCCTGTGCCATGGCAATGCCCTGGGCCAGTTCTTCTGTGAAATCCCTCAGATCCTCAAGCTCTCCTGCTCACACTCAAACCTCAGGGAACTGGGGCTCATTGCTGTCAGTGTCTCTTTAGGTTTGGTCTGTTTTGTGTTCATTGTTTTCTCCTATGTGCAGATCTTCAGAGCCGTGCTGAGGATCCCCTCTGAGCAGGGACGGCACAGAGCCTTTTCCACCTGCCTCCCTCACCTGGCCGTGCTCTCCCTGTTCCTCAGCACTATTATCTTTGCTCACCTAAAGCCCCCCTCTATCTCCTCTCCATCCCTGGATCTAGCCCTGTCAGTTTTGTATTCGGTGGTGCCTCCAGCCCTGAACCCCCTCATCTACAGCCTGAGGAACCAGGATCTAAAGGCTGCAGTATTGAGTCTGATGACTGGATGGTTTCAGAAACATTAAACTGCTGGCCAATTTCTGTAAATCACTTGTAATAAAAGGCATCTTGGATACTTCTTCTCGGCTTCATTTTGGAGGTTCTTTTTCTTTATTTTACTTTTTTTTAAATGTTGTCCACCAGGTATGTCAGTGTTTGTGCCATTTCTCATTTTGTTTCTCTCCACCTTCCCTGTGGCCAGAGACTGCGTCAATGAGGGGCTGCGCTCTTGGTGCCTTTAAAGGAGCTAAAGGATCTCCCAGCAGAGTTTTCTGCAGAGATGCCCTTTTGTTCTCTTCTGTAGAGCTGCAGCAGCAATGTCTGTGTGCAGAGCTGGGGCAGATCAGTGCTGGCCCAGCAGCTGTGCCCAGCAGCAGCAGCAGCAGCAGCACTTGGTGTTGCCAGTGCTGCTGCCGTGGCCCTGCCCCGCTGCCCTGGTGGCCCTGGTGTTGCTGCAGGGCCTGAGTGCTCTCGGGGCCGGGCACAGCCCTGGGGGTGGCAGTGCCGGGGCTGCAGCAGGGACAGGCCATGGGCACTGCTGGGGCAGCGCTGACGCCTCAGGCCAGGCCCTGGGGGCTCCAGGCTCCTTGCCCAGGCTCTCTCAAGAACACGGCCAGGCCAATGCTCAGCACAGAAACCCCCGTCAGCAGCCCCAGGCTGGCCGTGGGCGGGCTGGGGGCAAACAGCATGGCTGGGGCTCTGCACGGGCCCTGGGCCAGACGGGAAGGAGCAGCAGAGCAGGGGCTGATCCATGCCCAGTGCGCTGCACAGCCCAGGGCAGCGTCCCAGAGCGTCCTCATGCAGCTGCCAACAACATCCCCCCTCTGCAGCCCTGGCCTCTCCCCCAGCTCACACAGGTGCCCCATCCTTGCAGGCACAGGCACGGCAGCACTGCCTCAGCAGCCCCTGTTTGCATTGCACACAGCAGGGCCAGCACCCCCATGCTGTTGCTGTGGGGACATGAACCTGAGGGAGCACAAATGCCATCAGCCCCTGGGGCCAACAAGGCCTGCGGGACACCAGGGAAACCACTCAGCTTTGTCCTGGCCTCTGCACTCAGCCAGAAAGTTTGTTCCCATCAGCTGGGAGTTTCCTGTGCCACTGCAGACGCTGTTGCACAGAGCCAGGGCTGCCTGGCAGCCACCCCCAAACTGCCCTGACCATTTCCTTGGCTTCTCTTTGCTTTCTTTACTATTCACTTGTACAAATTTCTTCTTCCTTCCCAGCCCTGTTCCCTGCCCTGCAAACAGCCCATTCCTGTTTGCCCTTTCCTCTCTGGCCCCACTCCCCATTGCAGTTCCTGACTTGGCCCCATGGGAACGTCCCTTGGGCAGCAGGATCATCCTACAAGTGCTGCAGGAATTGTCTGCAGGCTCCTGCAGTGCCTGCTGCTGCTTCCTTGCCAGAGGCACCCCAGGCCAGCGGGGCACATCTGGGCTGCTGTGTCTGGCTCTGGGGCTCCCTGTTCTGGGCAATGAGGAGGAGCTGCAGAGGCTCTGCAGGACTGACAGGAGGGGCTTTGGGGCTGCCAGGAGAAGCTGAGGGACCTGGGCTGCTGTAGCTGCTGAAGAGGAGGCCCAGGGCTCATCCTGCAACTGCTCCAAGGGTGCTTTCAGAGAATTCAGAATCAGCAAGGCTGGAAAAGACCTTGGAGATCATCAAGTCCAACCTGTGCCCTGACACTGCCTTGTCTCCCCTGAGCCTCCTCTTCTCCAGGATAAACAACCCCAGCTCCCTCAGCCACTCCTCACAGGACTTGTGTTCCAGACCCCTCCCCAGCCTTGTTGCCCTTCTCTGGACACACTCCAGCCCCTCCATGTCCTTCCAAAATCGGGGTGCCCAGAACTGGACACAGCACTCGAGGTGCTGCCCAATCATTGCCGAGCAGAGGGGAAGAATCCCTGCCCTGCTCCTGCTGGCCGCACCATTCCTGAGGCAGGCCAGGAGCCATTGGCCTTCTTGCCCACCTGGGCACACTGCTGCCTCATGTCCAGCCTGCTGTCCATCAGTCCCTGCAGGTCCCTTTCTGCCTGGCTGCTCTCCAGCCACTCTGTCCCCAGCCTGTAGAGCTGCAGGGGTTGTTGTGGCCAAAGTGCAGGCCCCAGTACTTGGACTGGTTAAACCTCATCTTTTTTGGATTTGGGCCCTGGATCCAGCCTGTCCAGGGCCCTGTGCAGAGCCCTCCTACCCTCCAGCAGATGCACACTCCCAGACAACTTGGTGTCACCCCGGTTCCATGAGGCCCTAGAGTGTCCCAATGCTCTCCATGATTCCATGAGGCCTGCCAGTGTCACAATGTCCCTTTGGTTCCATGAGACCCCTTGGAGTCACAAAGTCCCTTGGATCCTTGGGCCCTGCAGTGTCACAGTGGATCCTTGGTTCCATGATGTCTGGCAGTGCGGCAATGCTCTCCTTGGTTCTACAGTGGCACAATGGCCTCTTGGTCCCAAGGGCCACCATGGTGTCAAACATGTTTCCTTCATTCCAGGAGTCCCTGAGGAGCAGCCCTGGCCCCTTGGTTCCATGGGGCCCTGCAGTGTCACAATGGCCCCATCATGACACCAGGTCCTGCTCTGTCACAATGCTCTGCATGGTTCCACAGGGCCCTGCAGGGTCACAGTGGCCTCTGTGGTTCCATGAGGCCTCAGAGTGCCCCAATGAATTCCTTGGTGCTGCAGTGTCACAATGGAGCCCTGGTGACACAAGATCCTGCAGTGTCACCAGGGACCCTTGGTTCCATCAGGCTCCACAGTGTCACAATTGTTCCCTCCTTTCCCGGAGTCCTTGCAATGGAGCAATGGCCCCTTGATTCCATTGTCCCCAGGCTCTCCCAAGGCTCTCCTTGGTTCCGCAGAGGCACAATGGCCCCTTGGTTCCACAAGGCCCTGCAGTGTCACAGTGGCCTCTGTGGTTCCACTTGGACCCAGACTCACCATGGACTCCTTGCTTCCATTCAGCCCCACAGTGTCACAGTGGCCCCTTGGCTCTGTGCTACCGTGTCATACACAGTGTCACCATGGTCCTCTTAGATCAGCCAGACCTGTCAGGTGATCCCTGGGAGACCAAGGCAGCCATACCTATTTTGTGTTCCCTTGCTTCCAAAGGGCCCTGCAGTGTCACAATGGCTCCTTGCTCCCATGATGTCCTAATGTGTCATAATGTCCCCTTGGTTACACAAGTCCTTAAGGATCTTAATGATCTCCATGGTTCCACAAGGCCCCACAGTGTCCTAATGGTCTTTGGGTTCCATGAAGCTTCGCTGTGTCACCATGGCCCCTTGGTTCCATATGGGTCCAGTAGTGCAACAATGATCCCCTTGTTTCCAGAAATTCCCGTAGTGTCACAATGTCTCCTTGCTTCCATGAGGCCCTGCAGGGTCACAATGTTCCTTTGGTTCTGTGGGGCCCCACAGTGTCACAATGCTCTCCATGATTCCATGGGGCCTTGCACTGCCACAATGCTCTCCATGGATCCACGGTGCCCCGCAGGATCACAACGGCCATTTCGCTCCACGAGGCCCTGAAATGCAGCAATGGCCTCTTGGTTCCACAAAGCCCTGCTGCTTCACACTGGCCCCTTGGGACCATGTGGCCCAACAGAACCACAATGATGACCTTGGTTCCACGAGGCCCCACAGTGTCAGAGTGGCCCCTTAGATCCATGGTACCCTGCAGGGTCACAATGGTTGCATGAGGCCCTGAAGTGTCACCATGGTTCCACAGAAAGGAAAGCACGGAGCCCCAGTGTTTCAGGGGCTGATGAACAGCAGCCACCAGAGGCCAAGACCAGCCAGATCTGTCTGTCCTGGCAGCTTTCATCTAGGAGCAACATAACAATAAATATCTTGGATACCGTATCTTGGATATACAAATTTTGGGGGCACAATCCCGATTTTAGCCATGATCATCTGGATGAGACATCCAGTTCTTTCCCATAGGATGGAAAACACAGAGCCCCAGTGTTTCCAGGGCAGATTAGAGGCGGCCACCAGAGGCCAAGGTGAGCCAGGCCTGTCTGTCCTGGCAGCTTTTGTCTGGGAGAAACTCTTGCATACAGGGTATTTTTGTGAAGTACCAATTTTGGCCATGGGTGCCTGGGCAGGACAGATGGTTCTTTTCTATCTGAATGAAATCTCAGAGCCCCAGTGTTTTGGGGACACATGAGAAGTGACCTTCAACATGTTCAGGTCAGTTGAGCTAGTCTGGCTAGGCGAACCAAACCTGTTACCTGTTCCCTTGGATCCACAAGGCCCCTCAGTGTCATAATGGTGGTGTCATATTGGATCCTTGGTACCATGAGGCTCCACTGTATCACACTGGCCCCTTGTTTCCATGGGGCCCTGCAGTGTCAAAATGGTTTCCTTGTTTCCATGGAGCTGCACAATGACACAATGGCCCCCTTGGTTCCATGAGGCTGCAGAGTGTCTCAATGGCCTCTTGATTCTTTTGCGGTCCTCAGGATCCCAGGGGCCCCTTGGCTGCAGGAGGCCCAGCTGTGTCACACTGGCCCCTTGCTTCCATTGGGCCCCAAAGCATCACAATTGTCCCACTTTTGCTTCCATAAGACCTCACCGTGTCACAGGGGTCTCCTTGGTACCACAATATCACAATGGACCCTTGGTTCAACAAGACCCTGCAGTGTCAAAATTATTTCCTTGGTTCCACTTGGTCCTGCAGAGCCCCTTGGTTCAATGAGGCCTTGAAGTGTCACAATGGGCTTCAGTATTCCATGAGGCCCTGCAATGTCACAATGAAATTTTGGTTCCATGGGGTCCTGCACTGTTCCATGAATCCTTAGTTCCATTGGGCCCTGTAGTGTCACAATGGACTCCTCGTTCCATAGTGCCACACAGTTTGACAACTGCCCCTTGGCCTGCCAAGACTCCACATTGCCACAATGGTTCCTTGCTTCAATGAGGTCTTGTAGTGTCACAATGGACTCCTTGGTTCCATGGGGACACAAAGTGCCACGATGGCTCTTTGGCTTCATAAGGCCTCAAAGTAAAAATTGCCCCCATGGTTTCACAATGCCATGCTGTTTCACAATGGACCCTCCACTCCATGATGCCCCAGAGTGTCACAACAGCCTCCTTGGTTCTGCACTTTAAGAATGCCCCCTTGTTCCCTTGGAGCCCCACAGTGTCACTATTGTGCCCTTGGTTCCATGAGGCCCTGCAGTGCCACAATGGTCCTTTGGTTCCACGAGGTCGCATGTGACACAATGGTCTCCTTGGTTCCATGATGCCCCGGGGATAGCATAGCAGTGGTCTCCTTGGTTCCATGAGACCTTGCAGTGCCATGATGGTTCTTTGGTTCCATGGGCCCCCATGTGTCATAATGGCCTCCTTGGTTCCATGATGCCCCGTAGCACAGCAATGATCTCCTTGGTTCCATGATGTCCTGTAGCACAGCAATGGCCTCCTTGATTCCACGGTGTCAGATTGGCCCCTTTGTTCCATGGAGCCCCACAGTGTCACTGTGGTCCCCTTGGTTCCATGAGGCCCTGCCGTGCTACAATGGCCCCTTGGTTACAATGGGTTCCAAAGGGTCATAATGTTCTCCGTGGTTCCATGAGAGCCTGCAATATCCATATAGACCCTTGGTTCCAAGGGGGCCCGCAGTGTCACAAGGCTGCCTTAGTTTGACGAGGCCCTGCAGTGTCGTAGTGGCCCCTTGGTTCCATGAGGCAAAGCAGAATCAGAATGGCCCCTTGGTTCCATGGAGCACCACAGTGTCACCATGGTCCCTTGGTTCCATGGAGCACTATGGTGTCACCATGGTCCCACTGGTTCCACAGGGCCCCACAGTGTAACAATGGACCTTTGGTTCCATGAGGTTCCAATGCAACACAATAGACTTTGGTTCCATGAGGTTCCTCAGTGTCTCAGTGGCCCCTTGGCTCCATGTGGCCCCGCTTGTCACAGTGGCAGGTGGTTCCATGAGGCCTCACAGCATCAAAATGGTCTCCTTGGTTCTGTGAAACCTTACAGAACCTCAGTGAACCCTTGGTTCCAAGCAGCCCTGCTGTGCCACAATGGAATTTGATTCCATGAGCTTTCACATTGTCAACAATGATCTGAGTTCCCCAATGTTACCATGGACCCCTTGTTCCATGAGGTTCCAAGTGTCACAGCTGGATCCTTGGTTCTGTCAGCCTCTGCTGTCACCAAATGGCCAAAATATCAGAATAAGACTCCTTAGCACTAACTTTGTGTTTGAGAGAAAATCATTTATTCAGGCCTGAGGTCCAGTGAGTGGACACATGATTCTACAAGTGTATAGCTTATATAGAGTCACTATGTGTATATTAAAATGTACCCATTTCCATAAAACCCACCCCAAGTTTCCAGATTCAGCTCTTGCTTTTTCTATCACTGCATTCTTGAGCCAGATGTCTTCATCTTCTCTTCCACCCATTCTTGCTGGGAAAGCAGCCCCTGCATGCCTGGTTTCTCTGTGAAAGTTCACAGGCACAGTAAAAATTGAATTAACCCTTTTGATATTAAGGCCAAGGCTTTGTGTGGGCAGGCAGAGGCAGGCAGGAGGCAGAGCTGTCAGCAAAGGAAGGGCCCAGCCAGGTGGGGCAGCCGGGGGATGCCGACAGCCTGCAGGGACAGAGGTGCAGGGCATGGACACCGTAGGACAGCCTGGGCTGCACAGGGCACAGGGATGGGTAGCAGCTGCAAGACAGCCCTGCCAGAGCCAACTTGGGCAGCACTTTGGCCATGGAAGACACAAAGAGCACCAAAGCCCCAGAGGGTCATTACAGTCCTCATGCTGTGTCTGTGCTGCCGAGCTGGGGCGGGCTCCTGGCCCAGAGGCAGCTCCTGGCAAGGGCAGCAGAGCTGCAGAGAGACAGCTCTGGCCAGGAGCAGCTCCTGTGCACAGCCCAGCAGGGCTGAGGCACTACCAGGGCCCCTCAGGGACAGCAGCAGGGCACAGACAGAGTTCCCAGGGGCTCAGCACTGGCAGGGGCTGTGGCATGTCCCAGAGGGGGCTGTGTCACAGCAGCTCCTCTGTGGATGTGTCATGGAGGCACAGAGCAGCTGTGATGTCAGCAAGGGGCTGTGTGACAGCACAGAGTGGGCTGTGTGAGGTCACAGATTGGGCTATGACATGACAGAGTTTGTTGTGTGTGGTCATTGAGCAGCTATGGCATCATAGAGGGGATTCTGTGACATCACAGAGCAGGCTGTGACATCATGGCATGGCTGTATGATATCATAGAGCTAGCTGTGAGGTCAAAGTGTGTACTGTGACCTTACAAAGTGGCAATATGACATCACAGAGAGGGTTTTGTGACATCACTGAGAGGGTTGTGACATCACACAGCTGTCTGTGACATCATAGTGTAGGGTGTGAGGCCATAGAGCAGATCCTGCATTCATAGAGGGTGGCTCTGTGACATCAGAGAGAGGGTTGTGACATCACTGGCTGGCTGTGTAACATCATAGAGCAGGCTATGACATCACAGAACAGATTGTGGAATCACAGGGTGACTTTCTGACATCACAGAGTCTTCTGTGACATCACAGTGCAGCTGCATGACATTCCAGGGTGATATCCCAGAGTTGGCTCTGTGACATCAAAGGTTGCTGTGTGACGTCACAGATGGCTGTGTGACATCACAGTAGCTATGTGATATCACAGGGGCTGTGTGAGGTCACTGGGGAGGTCACTCTGCCCCGGCCCCCCTCACAGTTCCCCCAGAGCAGTCCAACCCTGCTCGTGCACAGCGGGGTCCCCTGTCCCCCCGGGTCCCCCCGCCCCCGGCGCCGCAGCCTCCCCCAGAGGATGTTCCACGAGATCGACCCCAGAGCCTGACACGGGGACGGGGGCTGGGGCCTGGGAGTGACACAGGGGGACAGGGACCCCCCGGCAGCGTCCCCGTGTCCCCCAGGGCCAGAGCCTGGGCCAGGGCTCCTTCACCCTGGTACCAACGAGGCCTTGAGAGCGCTGAAAAAATCCCCAGCAAGGGATCAGCAAAAACCAGATTGAATATTAAGGGACTGCCCCACAAAGTTCCTTGGCAAGAGTCCCTCTGCTCCTGACTGGACGCTTCAGGCACACCAAGGAAACAAAGCAACAACAAAACCAAACAAAATCCAGGCAATCAAACCAGAAATGAACAGAGAACTGTCCCTCTGTGTTTGTGTATGACAAAAGGAGAGTGAGGGCAAGGATAAAAGGAATACGGTTTAAAAGCTTAAAAGAGCTCAAACTCAACAGGACTTAACTGATACTTTAACCTTAACTGATACCTTCAACTTCACAATTTAGCCAATGAACAGCACTTAACAGTACTTAACCTAACTTACAACCTATGACTTAATGATTTAACAGTGGAATAATACGTAACAACATTTTACTTAGCCAATAACTTTTATTAAACATAACAGCTTAGCAAAGGAAAAACTCTTAGCAGCATTTAACTTCGCTTAGACCTCATGACTTAATCTCACTTACAGGCCTGACTGTCTCAGCTGTCCAAGGCACTCAAAGCCCTCAGAGAGCAGCATTTCTGCCACATTTCCCCAGCACAGGCACTCCTGTGTGCACACAGACACAAAGAGTCAGTGCAAGGCACCTGGGAGAAATTCCCCTGAGGGCAGGAAATGCTCCCTGTGGATCCTTTGGCATCTCCCCAGCGGGTGAAGGGTTGAGCATGGAGGAGTGGGGGGATCAGCCCAGGCTCCGTCGTTGTTGGGGATCCCCGAGTGCAGCAAACGGGAGAGTTCCTGGCTGGGAGAGGCCCCACTCAGAGGGAGTCGCTGGCCCAGGAGAGCTCCAAGGGCTCCTTTTGGAGCGCTGTTTGCAGGGCCCCAAGAGAGGGGCTTCAGTCCCAGCAATGGTTCATCCTGGCCACACTTGGCACCAACAGCTTTCTTTGGCAGTGTGAGAACAGGGATGTTGTGCCACTGAGGGAACAAAACCAGTTCCCAGGGCTGCTCCTCCAGAAAGCAGGAGCTGGTTGGGCAGCAGCAGTGCCTGGAGCAGACAGTGTTTGTGATGAGCTGCAGAGGAGCTGAGCCCAGGGGCTGTTGGCCAAGGCCGAGCCCCAAGGAGCATTTCTCAGCTGGCAGGGTGGCCTGAGAAGGGGAGGGGGGAATGCAGCAGCACAGGGCCCATGGAACCAAGGGAGCATTGTGACCCTGTGGGGCCCTGTGAGACCAAGGGACCATTGTGACACTGTGGGGCCTCATGGAATCATGGAGAGCACTGTGACATTGCTGGGCCTCATGGAACCAAGGGGGCCGTACTGACGCTGTGGGGCTCAAAGGAATGTAGGGATCATTGTGACACTGAGAGGCCCCATCAAACCAAGGGTCCATTGTGACACTGTGAGACCCCATGGTCTCATAATGGGGCCAAAGGTCCATTGTGTCATTGCAAGGCCTCATGGAACCATGGAGACACCATCAGGACAATTTACAGCCTCATGGAACCAGTGAGACCATTGTGACCCTGGGGGTCCCCACACAACCAAGAGGACCACTGTGATACTGTGGGGCCTCATGAAACCAAAATTCCTTTGTGACACTGCAGGGCTGCATGGTACCAGAGGTCCATTGTGACATTGTGGAACCTCGTGTCATCAGGGGTCCATTGTGACACTGTAGAGGCAAAGGAGACCATTGTGACATGGCAAGGCTGCATGGAAACTTGGGACCATGGTGACATTGTGGAACCCCATTCAACCAAGGGTTCATTGTGACACTGCAGGGCTACATGGAACCAAAGCTCCAGGGTGACACAGAGGGGCCTCCAGTCATCAATGGTCCATTGTGACACTGGGGACCATTGTCACAACGGACACAAACCCCCAGGGTCCAAAGGTCCATTGTGACCTTGCAGGGCTCATGGAACAGAGGAATCCCATGTCGTTGTGGGGCCTGTGGAACTGTGGAGACCATTGTGACACTGCAAGGTGTTGTGGAATAAGTGGGACCATTGTGAAACTGCAGAGTCTTATGGAACCTTGGGGCCACTGTGACATTGTGGGACCCCATCAAACCAAGGGTCCATTGTGATATTGCAGGACTTTGCCATTGTGACACTGCCGGACACTGGACCCCATAGAAACCAGTCACCATTGTGGCACTGTGGGGCCCACAAAACCAAGGGAGCACAGAACAGGTGTGGCTGGTTTGGCCTCCCATGGGCTGCCTGACTGGTCCAGCTGACCTTGGCATGTTGAGGGTCTCTTCTCATCTGCTGTTGAAGCACTGGGGCTCCGTGCTTTCCTTCCTATGGAAAAGAGCTGTCCTTCTCCTCCAGGCACCCTGGCCAGATTTGGGATTTCACTTCCAAATTCCCTTATATCCAGGGACTATTCCAATAGGAATATTGTCTGGACAGGTCTGGCTGGCAATGGTTTCACAAGGGTCACCTCTCATCTGTCCCCAAAAACACTGGGGAAGGCTCCGTGCTTTCCTTCCTATGGGAAAGAACTGTCCTGCTTCTCCAGGTGCCCATGGCTGAGACTGAGTTTCCACCTTCAAAATTCCCTTAATTGAAAGACTGGTCCAATACAAAATCTGCAATTCTTCAGAAGTCTGCCTGGCCATGGCCTACTTAGGCTCTCACCTGCCTTCCAAACACTGGGGCTCTGTGCTTTCCTTCCTATGGAAAAGAACTGTCCTTCTTGTCCCAGTGCCCGTGGCCAGAATGGAATTCCACCTCCAACATTGCCTTATTGTGAGAGACTGGAGGAGACTGTTGGCTCAAAACATTTTATGTGTAGGGGAGGAAGGGGTAGGTTCAGCCTTGCCCTGCCCTGGAACCCCAGCCCTGCCCTGGAACCCCAATCCCCCCAGAGCCTCTATCCCAGCCCAGCAGTGGCTGCCAGTCCCTGGCACAGCACAGGCAATGCTCCACAGCCACCTCTGCAGCCCCAGCCCAGCTCCTGAGGGACCAAATGAGCCCAAGCCCCACCTGGGGGAAGGGCCCAGGAAGACCAAGGGGTATTGAAGGCTGACCACAAGGCAAGCGCACATCTTGCCCCTACCTCCTCTTGGAATTTCCATTGGAACACTGCTGGAATCCAGGAGATGAAGCTCTGTGTGTGCTTCTCTGAATCTTATTTGTCTTTTTCTTATTCCCTCTTCTTGCAAAACTTGAGTAACTTAAAACAGAACAGGCTTAGAGTTTGTGAAGTTGAATGAGCAAAGTTAATGTTTTGAGAAGTGTTTCTTGTTGATTGAATGTTGTATTAAACCTTTGGCCAAAGTTTCTCTGATTTTCTAAAGTTGCCAGTAAAGTTCCTATTTTGTTGTTTTGGGCACCTGAGAATCTCTTGCTGATATTTCTCCAGTGCGTCCAACTCAGTGTACACAAACAATTGTAATTCCTTTTAAATGTCTTGTTGAGAGAGTGTTTTAGTGGATGTGGGTCAGGGCTTGTGTGTGCTGCTTGGCCCAGCCCAGGCAGGGCTTTCCCAGCCACATTCCACACTCCATTGCCCAGCTGGAGCCGCTGGTGCCTCTGAGTTGTGCTGCCCCAGCCCCAGGGACGCTCTCCTTGTCTGCCCATTCCCCCACGGTCTCTGGGCAGGGATGGCCTCAGTGGGGGCTGCTGACATCCTCAGCAACTTGGAGGCTGCTGCTGAATTTCCCTGCTCCAGAGGCTTGTTCAGCCTTCAGCTCTTCAGTGCAGGAATTCAGTGTCCCAGGGCTCATTAACATTCAGAACATCTTAACAAGCCAAGCCTCTGGGAATCATTTAAGTGTTCAAATCTTTTGTGGTTAATTTGACAGACTTCAGTTGTGTGTTCAAAGTTAATGCAATATATTTAAAAAGACAGTGAGAAAACATTTTTTAGGTCCTGTTTAGGATTTTTTCCTGTTCATAAATTGATATGTGCGACCTCCAATTGACACGGAATCCAAGTACCTCCTCATGCAGTTTGAATAGATATGCAAATCAAGACCCTTCATGGCTGACAATCAATCAGACTCTGTCCCTACCCCCAGCCCACCATTTCCCCCATCCAAGCCCTGGCACTCAGAGCAGCCTTGTGCAAATCTCAGCTCCCTCCAGCCCAGGCTGCACCTGCAGCTTTCAGCCCCTTGGCTCCCACTCCCACCTGCTTTCCTTGCAGAAGAAGCTGCCCAAGACACAGAGGGATGTTCATTTCTTGTCAGCCAGCAAAGCCAAGGGAAGGCACAGCTCCATCAAATGCAAAAGTCATTCCTCTGCTGGATATTAAATCCACTTTGCACAGCAGACAGTCTCAGAGCAATGGAAAACACCTTCTGTGCCTAGCACAGATCCCAAGGTCCCCCAAACTCTCCCTGCCCCCATTCTGCCCAGATTTGCTCTTTGCACACACGAGTCACAGGCTGAAGCCAGGAGCTCCCTCCATACCCAGAGGGAGGAAAAGAGAGAAAGGGGATGAAGAGCTCTCCTGTGCAGAGCCAAGGTCCAAGTGCAGCCCCTGCAGTGGGAACCACAACTCATCAGGTTTGTGTCCTTTGGGCTCAGGGCCTGGTGACACTCAGAGGCACAGAAAGGTTTCTTGCTGACAAACACAAGTTGAACATTTGAACAGTTTAAGAACCATCGCAGCAATTCCCTCAGCTCCCTGGGATGTCTCAGCAGCATCTGACATGTCCACCATCCCCAACAGCCTTCTGAACAGGAATAGTTTTTAAGCAAATACATAAGAAATGGAAATTCTGTGATAGGTACAACCACAGTGAGATACTCAATTAATATTTTTTTTTAACATCAGAAAGATTGGGCCACTTGGTGAAGTTCAAAGTGTGAAAGCAGTCAGTGGAGAGGCACTCAAATGACCAGAGAGCATCTGGAGGAGGAAATCTGAGAGTAGCAGGGAGGACATAGATCCAGCTGATCCAGTGAAGAGATGTCCTTAGACACGGCCATTTAAACAGGAGAGCTGGAAACACCTCAAGGAAGGGGATCATTAAATATTAGAGTGAATGTCAGTGGCAAAGGTAGAGGGGAAGATCAGTATTTCTTCCCTTGCCATCAGTAGGAGAATCCAGTAGATCAAGGAAATTCCTGTTCCTGGTGAGAAAACATTGCCATTTCTTAAAATACTCAAGTGACCCAGATAATAAAGATTTGCTTGTATATTTTAAACTAACAGACATTAAAACCTGTGCCCCTTTCCAGGCAGACATCAGCTGTGTGCCCATGAACAGGCAGTGCCACTTGTTCCCTGAGGTGCCCAGCTGGGATTGGATCTCTCCTAGAGCACCTGAGGGAGAGCAGAGCACCTTGCAAGCTGCAGGTCCCTGACAGCCTCGCAGAGCTCCTGTCCCATCAACATCTGCTCTGCTCCAGTCTGAAACAGGGCCCAGCATGGTGCCGGGATCATCAGAAAGCTGAGGTGTGTGCTGGAATTCAATGGCCTCCCCATCCTGCAGCAGCCCTGCATTTCCCTGCTGCAGCCTTGGTCTCCAGCCCAGCCATGGAGACTCTTTGGGCTCTGGAGTGTTGCTGCAGCCCCCAAGGGCAGCTGAGCTCTGCCTTTGGCCCAGTCAGGCCTGGCCAGCGCAGGCCATGCTCAGCAATTGCTTGTGTGTGCCTGGCCTTGCTGTCAGCCCCGGCAGCGGCTGCGTGGCCCCTTTGTGGCCCTGTGCTGGCCCAGCCATGGTGGCCCAGCCCCTGTGCAGGCCCAGCCCAGGCCAGGAGCATTGCGGCTGGGAACGGCCCCTGTGCCGTGGTGCCCACAGCAGCCTTGGGGCTCTGGGCCCCATGGCCTCCCTGCTGGGCAGCCTCTGCCAGCTCCTGCAGAGCCCGTGGCACCTGTGGGGCTGCACAGACAGCCCTGCCCCGGGCTCTGCCGGCCTCTGGGCCAGCAGAGAGGCAGCCAGGGCTGGCCATGGCCGGGAACAGGCCCTGAGCCCCGCTGGAGGATGGAGCTGGGCCACAGCCAAACTCAGCCCAGGCCAAAGCTGGGCTCAGCAGCCAGGGCTGCCAACGCATGGGCACAGAGGCTGGCACTGACAAATGTCCTGGGCCCCCTCCCTGCTCTGTCCCTGCCACCAAGGGCACAGAGCAGCCTCCTCTCTGGGCCACTTGCCTGTTTGCAATGCCTTGCACAGGCGCTGGCCCTGCCCCACAAGGCCTGGCCTGAGTCCTGCCCCTGCACGCTCAGCCAGGCTGAGATGGACACTGATGGTTCCTGGGCCAGGCTCTCGGAGCCCAGCCCAGCTCCCTGCAAGCTCTGCCAGCTGCCCTGAGCTCTGGGCAGCACCAAGGGCCTCTCTGAGCCCAGCCCAGCCCAGCCGGCTCTGGCCCCACAGCTCTGCTCAGCCCAGGCTGCTCTGGCCACTGGCCCCACGGCCTCAGCCCCTGCCAAGGCCACAGCAGCAGCTGCAGCTGCCACAGGACTCAGCCCCAGCCATGGGGGAAGGTGCTTGGCCAAGGCCAAAGGAGGCTCCCTGGCTGCCCTGCTCCCCTGGGGCTGAGGTGCTGAGAGCTCTGCAGCCCCTGCTGCCATCCCATCTGCCCAGGGCAGCACAAGAGCCCCGGCCTTGGGGCCCTCAAGAGCTGCTCCTGCTCCAGGCCCAGGGCCCATGCCAAAGCTGGGACAGCAGCCACCAAGCTGTGCCCATTTCTGTTCATTGCTGCTCTCATGGGGATGGATCCTCAGCCACTTGGAGGTTGCTAATGAATTTTATTACTCCAGAGGCCTCTTCTTTCTTCAGCTCTACAGTTCAGGAATTCAGTGGGAAAAGCTCATAAATATTTGTTCGAAACCCCCAAACAAGAAAATCCCATGGGAATAATTGAAGTTTTCAATTCTTCCTTCGTTAATTAGACATATTTCAGAAGTGTATTCGAAGTGAATATACTATATTGAAAACAATGCGGAGAGAATTGTTTTCCCCGTTTAAGTTTTCTTTTCCTGTTTATAGCAATGGACATCAGCAATGTCCACTTGATAGTGACCACCAGCACCTCCTCATGCACTCTGAACAGATTTGAAAATCAAGACCCTTCATGGCTGACAATCAATCACACTTTGTCCCTACCCACACCCCACCATTTCCCTCATCCAGCCCCTGGAACTCAGAGCAGCTGAGGAATGGAGTCACATCCAGGGGTGTCCCCAGGGCTCAGGATTGGGGACAGATCAATTCAATCTCTTTATTGCTGATCTGGATGAGGCCTTCAAGGGCACCCTCAGTCAGTTCCCAGGTGAGTCCAGGCTGGGTGGGAGTGTGGCTGTGCTGGAGGGCAGGAAGCTCTGCAGAGGGATCTGGACAGGCTGGAGCCATGGGCCCAGGACAATTGGATGATATTCACCAAGGCCAAGGGCCAGGTCCTGTCCTGGGCTCACAACAACCCCAAATCCCTGACTGTGCTCTGCCCCTGATCCCCTTAGCCTGTCCTGTTTCCTTCATCTCTACATTGCCAGGGACTCTCTGGTACAAGGGAGCTCTGCTCTGGGGATGGAGGGAGGTGCAAGTGCAGCCTCTGGATTGGGAACCACAACTCATCAGGTTTGTGTCCTTTGGGGGTCAGGAACTGGTGAGACTCAGGGGCACAGAAAGTTTCTCCTCATGGCCAACAGACCATGGTTGAACAGGACACAATTTAATAACAATCTCGCTCTTCCCTGAGCTAGGTGCAATGTCCCAGCAGCATCTGAGGAGTCCACCATTGACAAGTGATTTCCATACTAAAATTAATTTCAGACAAAAGTGATTCTGTGATAGATATAAACACAATTAAGTTCTTGTATCAGGATGCTCATCCTGGAGTGGGGGCAAAACAGCTCCAACAATTCCTCATTTGCAAAGCTGTCAGTGGTGGATGGAGAAGGGAGGTCAGGCTGCTCTTGGTGTTGAGGAAATGCTGAAACCAGCCTGACTCATTTCCTCTCCTCCTGTCCTGGCTGATCTCCCCTCTTTCCCCTTCCACCCATTGGCTTTTGTCTCCCACCAGGCCCCCGGTGAAGAGCCTGGCTCTGTGTTCTCCATCCCCTCCTCGCTGGCACTGCCAGGCTGGGATGAGGAGCCCCTCAGCCTTCCCTGCTCTGGGCTGGACAAGCCCAGCTCCCTCAGCCTCTGCTCACAGCCCAAGGGCTCCAGCCCCACCTTGGAGGCCCTTCCCAGACCCTGCTCCAGCTGCCAGACATCTTTCCTGCCCTGGGCAACCCAACCCAGGCCACAGTGACCTGGAGAATCCCCGTCCTTGATGTCCTGGTCACACAGCCCTGGCCCCTTGTCCCCATGTCAGGCTCTGGGGTGGATCCTGTGGAACATCCTTTGGTGGAGGCTGTGGCTCCAGGTGGGCCGGGGGGATCCCGGGGGACAGGGACCCTGCTGGGCATGGACAGCATTGGACTTGTTGGGAGAAACTGTGAGGGGGAGCTGGGGCCGAGTGACCAACCCAGTGACCTGACACAGCCCTGCTGGGATGGCACACAGCCCCTCTGGGATGTCACACAGCCCCTCTGGGATGTCACAGCCCATTCTCTAATGTCACACAGCTGGTCTCTGATGTCACAGCCAACTCAGTGATGTCATAGTCTGCTCTGTGATGTCAAACATCTGCCCTGTGATGTCACAGCTGGCTCTGGGATATCACAGAGGCAGTCTGTGATGTCATTGGTGATCAATGACCTCACATGACCCACTCTGTGATGTCATAGCCCACTCTGTGACCTCATGTTACCAGATGATCAATTGCCTACACCAGCTGAGCTCACACCTGGAGCTTGTTCTCCACATCCCCAGGCCTATGGAAACCACACAAGGCCCATTGTGTGAGAAGGGGAACTGGAAGTTCAGCAGCCTCAGGGTCCTGCCAGCTCAGCCAGGCCCACTGGAACATTGGGGTCCATGACCACCAGGGACCACCAGAGAGACCCCCAGGACAGAAGAACACATGGGTAAAGGGGAGGGGGAATATGCTAATGATTTTGGGGAAATGATTATCAGATGTGTGTTTAGTCCAGGACAATCAATGAACATGTGTGCAAAATACAGAAAATAAAAAGAAACTTTCCTGTACTCAGCCTGCACAGCTTTGGGAGGAGCTCTCCCCCATGCATCCAGCTGAATAAAGAATGCTGCTTCTTAATGCTACACTGGGGTTTAAAAGAGTTTTCTGTTTTACTGAATTTTTGCTAAAACTCCCACTGCCAAGGAAAGCTCTGTCTGCTGCTGTTCACAGACAGAGAAGGGCTGGGGGCAGATGTGGGGCTCAGAGGCTGCCTGGGGCACAGTGACCATGAAATAATCAAGTTTTCAATGTTCTGTGAAAGAAGGAGGGGCAGCAACAAAACCTCTACACTGGAATTAGGAAGGGCAGACTTTGGCCTGTTCAGGATGCTGATTTGGGGAATATAAAATCAGGTACTGATTTTTTTAAAGAGAAGCAGCCCTTTAAATCAAAGGGGTCCAAGAAGGATGGACACATTTCAAGAAAGTAATCTTAAGGGGGAAGAGCAGCCTGTCCCAGTGTGGCAAAAGATGAGCTGGTGATGAAAGTGACTGGCCTGGCTGCCCATGGAGCTTTTGTGGGAAGTCAAGGGAAGGAAGAGTGAGCATCACCTTTGGACAAAAAGTCAGGAAACTTAGGCAGTGTTTAAGGATGTTATTAGGTTATGCAGAAAGAAAAGGAAATACTTCAAAGCTCAGTTACAGCTTAACCTGTGCACTTGTGTGAAAAGTAATAGAAAATGTGTCTATAAATAAATTAATAGCGAAACATGGGATAAGGAGAACCTCTACTCTTTATTGGATAAAGTGGAGAATAGAGTAACTAAAGATAAAGAAAAGGCTGAGCTACTTAACACCTTGTTTGTCTCAATTTTCAATATTGGGACAGGTTTCCTTTCAGGACAAGTGTTCTCCTGAGCTGGTAGATGGGCACAGGGAGCAGAACAGCCCCCTGGAATCCAGGAGGAAGCAGCTGGGGACCTGCTGAGCCACTCAGGTGCTCACAGGTGTATGGGATCAGATGGGATCCATCCCAGGGGGATGAGGGAGCTGTGGATGAGCTCCCCAAGCTGCTCTCCATCATTTACCATCAGTCCTGGCTCAGCAGGGAGGGCCCAGAGCACTGGAGGTGCCAGTGTGAGCCCATCCCCAGGAAGGGCTGGAAGGAGGAGCTGGGGAACTCCAGGCCTGTCAGCCTGACCTGGGTGCCCGTCAAGGTTCTGGAACAGATCACCTTGAGTGCCATCACAGGGCACCCACAGGATGGCCCAGGGATCAGAGCCAGCCAGCATGGATTTCGGGGTGGCAGGTCCTGCCTGACCAACCTGGTCTCCTTTTATGCCCAGGTGACCCACCTGTGGATGGGGGAAAGGCTGTGGATGTTGTGTGCCTGGACTCCAGCAGAGCCTTTGACTCTGTCTCTGACAGCATTCCCTGGAAAAGCTGCAGCCCACGGCTTGGGCAGGTTCCCTCCTGGCTGGGAGATTTAAGAGCTGGCTGGAGGCTGGGCCCAGAGAGTGGTGGGGATGGTGCTGCACCCAGCTGGTGTCCAGGCACTGGTGCTGTCCCCAGGGATCTGTGCTGGGCCCAGTCCTGTTTAATATCTTCACTGATGGTCTGGGTGAGGGGATCGAGTCCAGCATTCACAAATTGCAGATGGCACCAAGCTGGGTGTGAGTGTGGATCTGCTGGAGGGCAGGACAAGAAGACCCAGCCTTAAGGTGCACCAGGGGAGGCTCAGGCTGGACAATAGGAAGGAGTTCTTCACAGAAAGGGTGAGTGGAAACTGGAATGGGCTGGCCAGGGGGAAGGTGGCAGAGTCACTGTCCCTCTGCAGTGGCACTCAGTGGCATGGTCTGGGTGACAAGGCAGTATTAGGGCATTGGTTGGACTTGATGATCCCAAAGTTCTTTTCCAGCCTATTTGATTCTGTCATTCTCTGATGATTGGGACACTCTGGGGCCATTGTGACAATGCAGGGCCTCGTGGAACTAAGAGGACCATGGTGACACCGTGCATCCCCACAGAACCAGGTGTCCATGGTGGTGCTGTGGGGCCAAATGGACCCAGGGAGTGCCCCGTGACACTCTGGGCCCTCGTGGAACCACAGAATCCATTGTGACACTGCAGGGCCTCGTGTAACCAAGGGGTTTCACCATTTTGACACTGCAAAACCAAGGGGACCATTGGGAGACTGCAGGGCCCAGTGGAACCAAGGGGCCGTTCTGACACTGCAGGGCCTCATGGCACTAAGGGGACATTGTGACACTGCAGGATCCTGTGTAACCAAGGGGCCACTGTCACATGATGGGGCCTCAAGGGATCTGGAAGAACGTTGTGACACTTTGTGGCCTTGTGGAAACAAGGAGTCCATTGTGACACTGAGGGGACTTGTGGAACCACAGGGACCATGGTGACAGTGTGGGACCTCATGAGACCATGGGGCCATTGTGACACCCTGGGGTCACATGGAACCAAGGGGCAACTGTGGAACTGCAGCACCAATGAGAACATCGTGACACTGTGAAGTCCCACAGAACCAAGGGGACAATTGTCACATTTTGAGGCCCCATGGAACCAAGGAGACCAGTGTGACAGTGCAGGGCCTGGAGTAACCAAGAGGCCATTGTGACACTGAGGGGCCCCATGGAACCAAGGACTTCTTTGCAGATGACACCAAGCTGGATGTGATTGTGGATCTAAGGGGACATAGGAGTGGTCTGCACAGGAACCTTGATAGGCTGGATCCAGAGGATGAATCCAACAAGGTGAGGTTTAACAAATCCAAATGCCAGACCCTGATATTTGGCCCCAGTGCTACAGGCTGGGGACAGAGTGTCTGGAGAGCAGCCAGGCAGAAAGGGACCTGCAGGGACTAAAGGATAGCAGGCTGGACATGAGCCAGGAGTGTGCCCAGGTGGCCAAGAAGGCCAATGGCTCCTGGCCTGGATCAGGAATGGTGTGGCCAGCAGGAGCAGAGCTGCTGTGCCAGCACTGATCTGCCCCCAGCTCTGCACACAGACATTGCTGCTGCTGCTCCAGAGAAGGGAACACAAGGGGATCTCTGCAGAAAACTCTGCTGGGAGATCCTTTAGTTCATTTCAATGCACCAAGAGCGAAGACCCTCATTGACACAGTCTGTGGCCACAGGGAAGGTGAAGAGAAACAAAATGAGAAATGGCACAAGGAGTGACATTTCTTTGTGGACAATATGAAATAACTAAAACAAAGGAAAAAAATCTCCAAAATGAAACCAACAAGAAGTATCAAAAGTAGTTTTATTACAAGTAGTTTGCAGAAATTCTCCAGCAGTTTAATATTCCTGAAAGCTTCCAGTCATCAGTCTTCTCACTGCAGCCTTGAGCTCCTGGTTCCTCAGGCTGTAGATGAGGGGGTTGAGCGCTGGAGGCACCACCGAGTACAGAACTGACAGGGCCAGATCCAGGGATGGGGAGGACATGGAGGGGGGCTTCAGGTAGGAAAATGTGCCAGCGGTGACAAACAGGGAGAGCACAGCCAGGTGAGGGAGGCAGGTGGAAAAGGCTCTGTGCCGTCCCTGCTCAGAGGGGATCCTCAGCACAGCCCTGAAGATCTGCACATAGGAGAAAACAATGAACACAAAACAGCCAAATAGCAAGCAGGCACTAACGGCAATTAGCCCATGGTCCCTGAGGTAGGATTTGGAGCAGGAGAGCTTGAGGACCTGGGGGATTTCACAGAAGAACTGGCCCAGGGCATTGGCATGGCACAAGGGCAGGGAAAATGTATTTGCTGTGTGCAGCAGTGAAAAGAGAAAGGCACTGGCCCAGGCAGCTGCTGCCATGTGGGCACAAGCTCTGCTGCCCAGGAGGGTCCCGTAGTGCAGGGGTTTGCAGATGGACACGTAGCGGTCGTAACACATCATGGTCAGGAGGAAAAGCTCTGCTGAGATGAAGAAGAGAAAGAAAAAGAGCTGAGAAGCACATCCAGTGTAGGAGATGTTGCTGGTGTCCCAGAGGGAATTGTGCATGGCTTTGGGGACAGTGGTGCAGATGGAGCCCAGGTCAGCGAGGGCCAGGTTGAGCAGGAAGAAGAACATGGGCGTGTGCAGGTGGTGGCCGCAGGCTACGGCGCTGATGATGAGGCCGTTGCCCAGGAGGGCAGCCAGGGAGATGCCCAGCAAGAGGCAGAAGTGCAGGAGCTGCAGCTGCCACGTGTCTGCCAATGCCAGCAGGAGGAAGTGCCTGATGCAGCTGCTGTTGGACATTTGCTGTGCCTTGGCATGTGGATCTGTAAGAAAAGTAATCTTGGAATAGTTGGGTTTGGCGAGGACTTGAAATATCCCAGCACAGCCTGGGGGCACTTTCCCCCCACTGCCTGCCCAGGGCTCTGCTGCCTGGAGCTGTCCCTGCCAGCAGCTGCTTCCCTGTGCCCAGGGCTGGGCCCTGCCAGGGCTGCCAGAGCCCAGCCCAGCCCTGGGGGCTCAGCTCTGCCCTGCAGAGCCCTCCCAGCTCAGGCACTGCCCAGGGGCAGCTCTGGCTCTGCAGGCTCTGTCAGAGCAATGTCAGAGCAACCCTGAGGAGGCTGGAAAAGCAACACTGATGCTGCCTCTAAGGGGCCCTGTGCTGATTTGCTTAAGTGCCTGGTTTACTAACATCTGAGAGAAAATATTTTTATTTTTCTCAACATGATCTGAGAGATGAATATCTATGTGCAATATCCCATCCAGGCAACCCAGAGCAGTAGATTAAGAAAACAGGATTTTCCCTTTTATGCAGCCCCTGCCTTGCTGTGCTCCCTGTATAATCTACTTGGAAATGTTCTGCAGTTCAATGCCATGCTGGGAGCAGTCCTGAACAATGCAGCATCCTCCCCACACAAGGAGAACACTTCCAAGCCTCACCAGCTGTCTCCTCTCAGTCAGATCTTGTCCCCCAGTGCTGGGAGCAGCTGCCAGGGCTGGCTGAGAGCTGTCCCTGGCAGGCAGCAGAGTCCCTGCCCCAGCACAGCGCCCTGGGCTGCAGGACCCTGCTCTGCAGGACAGCCCTGGGCACCCCTGGCTGCTCTGCACAAGAGACAAGCAGAGAATGTACTCACAGGCTCTGCAGGCATTGGCATGTTCCAGCTTGAGGAGATGGCTCCAGGAGCTGCAGCTGCACTGTCCTGCAGCCAGAGGTTCCTGTGCCAAGGGCTGGCAGTGATTGTGCCCCAGGCACTTCTCAGCCCCTTCCCAGCCCTGACTGATTGAAGCTCTCTGTGCCTCTGGGCTGTGCCCGGGCTGGCTGCAGGCAGTGCCCCAGCCCTGCTGGGCTGGCACAAGAGCTGCTCATCCAGAGAAATGTGCTTTTGAAGCTCTTCTTGGTCACCAGGAGCTGCCTCTGGGCCAGGAGCCCAGCCCAGCTCAGCAGCACAGACACAGCACAAGGACTTTAATCAGCCTCTGGGGCTTTGTGCTCAGGCCCTGAACATCAGTCCCTGAGAGGGAGCTGAAGAAACCTCTCGGGAACTCCAAGGCAGAATCCAACTCCAAAGTTTCTTGCACTTTTAATGGGTCCCAGAGAGGGACACGACTGAGCAAGTGTCCCCAGGCCCCAGGCAGAGCAGAGAACTGCAGGCAATGATGACAGGTGGGGACAAAGAGAAGCCAAGTCTTGGTGCCCTGGGGCACAGCAGGGTCTGTGCCAGCAAGGGCTGGGAGGAGACACCTTGTCCTGAGGCCCTGGGGCCTCCTGGCACAGCCCCAGCCAGGCTGGGCACTGTCAGCCCCTTGTGCTGCCCTCAGCATCCCCCCCTAGCCCACATCCCAGTGGCCTCAAGGATCTGCTGCAAGGAGTCCCTGGGGAGCCTTGCTCAGCAATGGCCCTGGGGGCTCCTTCATGCTCCCTGCAGGGACTGCAGCTTTTTCAAAGGACTTTGGCTTTGGCTTTTGCCTTGGAGTCTCTGAGAGGTTTGTGCAATCCTGGCCTCCAATTATCTGCTGTAATTAGTCCCTGGAGAGGCTTTATCAGTAACAACACTCAGTGGGACTCATTAATACTTCAGGGTACTTCAGTTATTTTAAGGTACTTGGTGTTTCCCTTTTGATACAGACTCTGTGAGAGGTTTGTGCAATCATGGCCCCAATTATCTGCTTTAACGAGTCCCTGGAGAGCTCTGTACTGACAGTCAGTGGGGCTCATTAATGCCTTGAGATACTCAAGGATTTTTAGGTATTTTATGGATTTAAGAATACTTTTAGGTACTTTCAAGGATTTTCCTTCCCACACTGAGTCTCTGAGAGGTTTTTGTGCCATCCTTGCTTCCAATTCTCTCTTCCAGGGACTCCATGAGGAGCCTGTGTTGGTTATCTTCCCCCTTTCTGTTTTAACACAACGATGGAACTGAAAGTATTTTGTAAGACATTCTAAAAGCATCCAAACAAACATGGGACAATTAACAATACAACAACAACCTCTAAGATAATTATAGTCCTGTTTCAGCTCGGCATCATCCAACCCTTTAGTCCCTTGGACTGGAAGAGTTTATTGAACCAGTCTTTGTTTTCCTCTTGAAGCTTCTTGCACCCTTCCTTCAGTACCTGAATGCTCTTGTGGATTGACTCGCTGTGGCTGGAGAGGTTCATGCAGCACATGCCCTCAGAGTCTACACAGCCATGCCCATGTGCCCAGAGTAAAAACTCTATCGCTGTTCTGCAAGGTGGCGTGTCTGATGGTCTCTGTGTCTGAGAGCAGCCACTCAATGTGAGGGAGGCAGCATTGGTTTGCTTACTCAACAGGCACCCAGGATGGTCTGATTGTCCTAAAGCTTTAGCTGCAGCCACCCAAGGCAGTCCAAATTGGGGGTGCTACCATCCAATACCTGGATTCAAGCTTTCAAAGCCATCTCTTTGATATCATCCAATACTTCTCTGGGGATACCTGCTGCTTGATCATCTGGTAGCCTGTGTTGTCCTTCTCCAGCTAGATGGTTGGTTGTCAATTCCACCCTTGCCTCATTATTAGCATAGTCTGCTATTAATTGATTTAGTAAACACTTCCATCCCCCTTCCCACAGGGTGTATTCTGTACACGACAACCACCTGGTCATGATATATTTTAAATCATAGGGGGTTAAAGCATGAGCTGTAAACATGGCCCTCATTAGGCCATTAAAACAAGGTAAGTCCTTCCTATGGTCTTTATCTGCCCTACACAGATCCTTGATTTCCCCATAAACCAATGGCTGATACCTGGGATTCTGCCCCCTACTTTCATACCATCCCAGGCAATGTGGAGTTTCAAGACTATTTGCCAGTCTCCTTCCTTAACTGCTTCTTTCTGGATCCTTTCCTAGGGATCTTTTGGGGCTGAGGGGAGAGGTGGCTCTGAGGAATCCAAACTGTCTTCTGGGGAGGAAGAATAACTTGGAGCAGAAACATTTGGATCAGAAATAGTGTGACAGTTGGGCGTAGTATCTGTGATTATGGGGTTATATTGTTGCAAGAGGGTGAGGCAAAGGGCACTGCCATTTTTTCAGGCGCTCCGGGCCTTGATTTAGGATGGCGGACTTCCGGGGTGGAGTTCTGGAGGCATGGCCCAGGGTGGAGGTGGAATGATTGACAGTGGGGGCGTGACCCACAGTCGTGGGGGTGGAGTCTGGAAGTTCATTCAGGGCGGAAGAGAAGGTTGTGGTAGCAGGAAATGGAGGAGCCAAGATGGAGGGAGGATGGTCGAGCTCCCGAGCCACATTCCGGCTCCTTTCGTCCTGAGTCTCCAGGGCATGATGCTCCAAGACAACGTGGCCATTGCCATCTTGGACCACCATGGAAGGTCTGAGAAAGGCAGGTTTGAGGGGAGGTCCGAGTTAGGAGTGACCAACGGATTGAGTTTTCAACACACTGCTTGCTGGTGAATGGTGGTGTGGAAGATGGGGAGCATGTGGGATGCAATGGGGTCCATTTTGATCAAAATGTTGTGTATTTTAACTCCCACTGAGTCCCAAAATTCAGTGGTATGGATTTCATGAGCAGAGGCATATGGAAAATTTTTAATGATCCACCTCATGATTGATTTTAATTTCTTCTTTGAAAATATTTGGTCATGATCAGTGAGAATTAAAGCACCTATATATGCTCCTTTTTACTTTGGACATCTGGCTGCCCATTTTTCTCTTTCTCTGCCTTATGGGGAAGAGCCACCGGAGGACCCCAAGTCAATTATGGGACGTGGGTGCATGTTGTAAAAACACAGTGGCAAAATGGGCAATAAATGTCTTGCATTTCCCCAAACCCACCTGCAATCCTGTGCAGGTGAAGCTGTCGCTGTCCCTGCTGATCCTGTGCAAGGTCCCTCAAAGCAACAATGAATCCACTGAGCCGGGCACAATCCAAAATCCCAGGGAGCGCTGGCCTATCCATCAGCCAACCCCAGCTGACGTGACTGACACAGGGAGCCCTGAGTGTCATGGTCCCTGTTTGGCCACCAAAGGTCACAATGAGGGAGGCTGTGACAAACCTCTCTGGTTCCCTGACTTCAGGGCAAGGGTGGGGAAAATGAAAAGGTGTGGGTTCGATGGAGTTGCCCAAAAAGAACTTTAATAACAGGGTGAAAAACAATAAACATGGAGAAATTGAGCACAGTACAAGGGGCAGGATCCGAAGACCTGAGAAAAAGGGGAAGCAACAACATAGACACTTGGGGATAGCACACTCTGGAACAATCCTTGTTTCCATATAAGGGAAACAAGTAACCAATAGGAGAATAGAACTTGGACGAGTTAGCATAGAAACACCAAAGGCTTATTGGGGAACTCTCAAGCTCACCCTAAGTTAAACAAATGATTCCCAGGGCTTGAAACTCACGCCCAGTTCTTCCGGGGTAAAATCTGGCTGACTCTGAGTTACAGCTGGGCTAACTCCCACATTGCTGCTTTGCTCTGGCCCCTTGGTTCCATTGCAGTCCAGTAGTGCAACAATGATTCCCTTGGTTCCACAAGTTCCCATAGTGTCACAATGGCCCCTTCCTTCCATGGGGCCCTGCAGGGTCACAATGGTCTCCGTGATTCCATGGGGCCTTGCAATGCCACAATGCTCTCCATGGATCCACAGTGCCCTGCAGGATCACAACGGCCCTTTGGCTCCACGAGGCCCTGAAATGCAGCAATGGCCTCTTGGTTCCACAAAGCCCTGCTGCTTCACACTGGCCCCTTGGGACCATGCGGCCCAACAGAGCCACAAAGATGTCCTTGGTTCCATGAGGCCCCACAGTGTCACAGTGGCCCCTTGGATCCATGGTACCCAAAGTGTCACAATGATCCCCTTGGTTCCACAAGTTCCTACAGTGTCACAGGTTCCACAAGGGCCTGCAGTGTCACCATGGCCCATTGGTTCCACAATGCCCTGCAGTGTCACAATGGTCTCCATAGGAAGGAAATAAGTGAGCCCCAGTGGTGCAGGGGCAGATGAGAGGCAGTCACCAGAGGCCAAGGCTGGCCAGACTTGACTGTACGGGCAGATTTTGTCTGGGAGTAACCCTTGGATATAGGGAATTTTAGATGCAGAATCCCAATTTTGGCCATGGGTGCCTAGACAAGAAAGACAGTTCTTTCCCATAGGAATAAAAGCACAGAGCCCCAGTGCTTCACGGTCAGATGGGAAGTGGCCCTTGACATGTCAAATTCAGTGGGACCTGTCAGACAGCCCCCAGGAAGCCAAACGAGGAATTTTAGAAGTCCAGGGGTCCTGCAGGGGTTTGAGGATCCATGGTGGCTGTTGGGTGTCATTTCTCCATCTTATGTCTCAGCAGGAGTTTCTCCAAAAAAGAAATAAAGCTTTTTCCTGAAGCTCCCACTGTGCCTATGACAGGAACCCCTGTGAGTGTCTGGGACATCCCGGCTCTTTGGCAGCCTGGGGACTCCTGGGATGTCACCATGGAGCCCCCGTGAGTGCCTGTGACAGATGGGTGCCTTTGCAGCCCAAGGTGCCCTGGGATGTCACCATGGAATGGCTGTGACTGCCTCTGACCACAGAGCCTTTACCATCCCCAGAAAGCCCTGGGAGGTCTCCATGGAGGCCCTGTCCATGCCTGTGACATTCCAGCTCTGGAACAGCCTGGAGACTCTTGGAAAGTCCCCATGGCACCCCTCTGAGGGCCTGTGACAAATCTGATCCTGAGCAGTCAACCATCCCCAGCCCCCTGTTGCTATGGTCAGTTTCCATGGCAACCATCCCCAGCCCCCTGTTGCTATGGTCAGTTTCCATGGCAACCATCACCAGCCCTCTGTTGCTATGCTCAGTCCCTTGGCAGCTCCATGGATACCCCATGCCAGGGGTGGTTGCCATGGACACCAGCTCAGGCCTGCAGCCAGAGCCCGTTGCCATGGCAACCATCGGCGGCCCCATCCCCAGGCTGATGGGATCCCAGAAGCACAGAATTGGCTGAGCTGGGAGGGACCCATCAGGATCCTCCAGTCCAACTGCTGGCCCTGCACAGGACACCCCAACAATGCCAGCCTGGGCCTGGCAGCGCTGGCCAAACGCTGCTGCAGCTCAGAGAGCCCTGGAGCTGGGACCCTGCCCTGGGGAGCCTGGCCAGGGCCCCAGCAGCCTCTGGCCAAAAACCTTGTCCTGACATCCAAGCTGAGCCTGCCCCGACTCAGCTGCAGCCGCTCCCTCCACTCCTGTCCCTGGGCACCAGAGGGAAGAGGTTCCCACAGCCCCAGCCAGGGACCCGCTCCCAAGGCTGCTGCCATGGCCACCAGGGCTGCCACCAGCTGGGATGCTCGGTTTCCACGGGCCGCGCTTCAGGAATGGGATTCCCCAATTTCCTGCTCCCGCTAAAACCGCGCTGCCCTCGCTGCCCTCCCGCCTCCCATGGAAAGCACAAAAGGCAAAGATCCCGGGCTGGGATAAGAACAATTTATTGGGAACAGGAATGAGATAAAGAAGAAACAGGAACAGAAACAATATTGATAACAGAAGGGAAAAATAAAACTGTTTACAGGGAAAACTACAACACAACTCACAGGGTCTGCCTGGCTACAATATTTCCTGCCTGGAAAGGACACCCTTCTCCTCAGGGAGAGAGAGAGAGAGAGAGAGAGTCCCTTTCCTGTCCCAGGCAATGACCTGTGGTGGGAGTGAATGTAATGACAGGGCCATGGCCAGCCCCTCATATTTTTCAAAGCCACATCATGTCACTGGGAGGGGCAGGAAAAGGGACAGGTGTCTTCCTCACATGGATCACAGGGAGTATGGATCACCAGGGCTCTTCCCAATGTGGGACCTCCAATGGAGGACCGAATTTGGAGCAGTGAACGAAGCTCCTCCTGAAACTGGGGAATTTGCAGGGCTTCTCTTACCGCTGACTCTGTTTGTGTCTTGTCAAGTTAGAGCTGAAAGTGAAGCTCTTCCCATACTGGGGACACTCGTAGGGCCTCTCCCCAGTGTGGATGCGCCGGTGGGTGTTGAGTTGGGATGTGCAGCTGAAGCCCTTCCCACACTCCCCACACTCATAGGGCCATTCCCCAGTGTGGATCATCTGGTGGCTGATCAGGGTGCTGCTCTGCCTGAAGCTCTTCCCACACTCCAAGCACTTGTGGGGCTTCTCCCCATCGTGAAGCTTCCCATGGACCAGCAGCTCTGAGCTCTGGCTGAAGCTCTGTCCACCTTCCCGGCTCAGGGTGGGTCTTTCCTCCTCAGAGCACCCGGAGCTGGGTTTGCAAACCCTCCTCCTGCAGGATCTATGAAGATTTTCCTCCCCATTGGAGTTCTGCACTGTGGAGCCACTCAAAACTGCCTCTTCCACGAGGTCCTGCCAAGGAGATTTGTCCTCCCTGGTCTCCATCCTGACCTCCTTCCCTGGGGGAGGAAGGACGAGGATAGGTTGGGATTTGCCTCCGTGCCAGAGGGAAGGGGAAGGAGATCCCCCCAGTGCATCTCTGGCAGGACGGGGTTGGCAGCAGGGTTGTCATGCAGCCGGGGGCTGTGCTGGGCTGGGAGATGGAGCAGGAGAGAAGGGGAAAGGGGCACTGACTTCCTCCTCACCTGCCTGGGGCTCCTGGGCCATCTTCCTTTTTTGGGCAGCCTCCTCCTCCATCCAATCGAGATTTGGGAATGGGAAATTCTGTTTCAGGGACCAAACAAAGGGTGCACACATTGTCTTTTGTACTGGTTTGAAGGCAAACCTGGGGGAGAGTCTAAGTCAGAATTACAATTTAATAAGAAAATTACAATCAAGGCCATGATGCAGAAACACTGCCTTAAACTGACAGAGTCAGGATATAACCTGACACCCTGCTGGTCAGGGTGGTGGCAGCAGTCCCATTAAATGGTGGCTGCAGTCCTGTTGGAGTGATGAACGTGATTCTGTCCAAGCAGTGATCCTGTAGAAGGGTCTGGTCTTCCTCTGAAGGTCCAGGGGTGGTTCTGGAGCTCTTGTCCTCTGGGAATCCAGTAGGCAAGCTGCTCCTGGTGCTGCAAGGCTCAGCTTATATCCAGGTAGGAATGCTTGGATCCTCCCCCTGGGCGGAGCATCCCACAATGGGAGGATGGAATTTGATCAGTCCTGCAGTGACACTCAATGGCCCATTCCCAGAAGATATCTCCCCTGGAGGGCGTTATCAGGGCTGAGTCATGGAAGAGATCAAGAACACTGCCCCACCTGTTTATAGCAGTTGATGAAGATGGGGATTGAAAACATGCATTTGGTTCCATCTTACATTGCAGCCTGAAACAGTGGGGGAATCCCTGCTCAGGGGGTGAACACCACCCCCCTTACCCAAACTGGCTCAGGTGTGAAACCCCCACCCCGGGAAGGCCACACACACAGGGGACAATGTCACACTTGCCCTGCCCCAGAGGAGGTCTCTGTCCCTGTCACTCCGTGGCTGTCATCCCTTTTCTCTTTCACAGGCCGGGGGCTTTGCCAAATCTAAGAATAAGTTTTTTCTCTTTCCCTGTCACCTTTGTGACAGCTACACAGAGCTTTCCCTTCATTTTCATAACAGAGGTATTGCAATGTGTTGGGCTGAATTTCCACTTTTCTTTTATCAGAATGTGCCAGCAGCTGAGCTGGAGCTGGGCAGGACCAATGGATTTTGGAATTGCCACAGAATTGCTTCTACTGTCAGTTTATTAAATTTTGGGATTTGTTTGGGTTTTCACCACAAGTGACTTGTGGGAAGAGCAAATTCAAGGCATTTTCTGTAGGGTTAAGTTTGATTTTTTTCAAGAAACAACTTTACTTTGTCCGGTGCCCAGGGGATGCTCAAGGGGTCACTGAGCCTCTCACACTGGGGGATGCTTGGGAGGGGCTTGGGAGGATTGTGCCTGTCCCTGTCACCCCAGGCCATTCCCCAGGGGTGTCCCTGTCCCTGTCATCCCAGGCCATTCCCCAGGGGTGTCCCTGTCCCTGTCACCCCAGGCCATTCCCCAGGGTTGTCCCTGTCCCTGTCACCCCAGGCCATTCCCCAGGGGTCTCCATCATTCTCACCCAGGGAATGCCTGGGGGGTCTCCCTCCCTCTCTCCCCTGTGCCAGGGGGTGCTCGGGGCAGTCTCTGTCCCTCTCAGCCCAGGGCATGCTCGGGGCTCTCTGTCCCCTGGCCCTGGGGGATGCTCGGGGGGTCTCCATCCCTCTGGCCTCAGGCAATGCCTGTGCAGGGCTGGGCACCAGGGGCTCTGTGTCCCTCTCACCGCTGAGGCTGCTCGGGGCTGGGGGGGCTCTGCCACCTTCTCACCCCTGGCGAGGCCGGGGGGGTCTCTGTCCCTCTCAGCCCTGCTGGGACCCCACCCAAACATCATCGGGGGCACAGGGACAGAGACACCCCCAAAGCCCCAGAAAGGCTGAACCTGGGATTTGGTTTGGGGCTGAGGATTTAGGAAGGGGCTGGAATTGGGGCTGGGCTTGGAGATGGGGCTGAGATTTGGATTAGAGCTGGGATTGGGGCTAAGGCTAGACATGGGATTGGCTTTAGGGCTGGGTTTGGGATTGGGTCTGGGGCTAGACGAGTCTGGGACTAGGATGTGATTGAATACAGAACTGTGAGTGTGTCTAAACGTGGAGTGAGATTGAGACCAGGATCAGGGTCAGGTTTGGGACTGAGCTCACCCAGAGCAGGACAGGGGGGATGTCACTGTGGGAAGGTTTGGGGAAAACCCTGGATTGGGGAAAAACAAGGTGTGAATGCCTTTGGTTGGGGATTCCTCCCACCCAAGTCCATTTCTAGAAGTCACCTGATGTCCAAAAATCAAGAGTGAATAAAAGAAGTTCAGCAGGAGTTTCCCATATCCAGTCTCATCCCTCTCGGGTTCTGGGGGTCCCCCGTCTCAGGGCTGGAGGGGATCCCATATGTCCTGGGGATCCCCCCTCTCCAGGGTCCTGCTTTTGGATTCTGGGAGGTTTTGGAGTCCCTTGGTCCCCCTCTCCAGCCTCCCCTCAATCCAGCCACTTGGGGTTCCCCCTTCTTTCCACCGCCCTGTCCTGCTTTAGGGCAAATTTGGTTGAAAACCTCCAAAAGGAGTTTCCTCTAGAATGCAGATTCAGCAGCCCCACCCTCAGCCAGTTCGGGAAAATATTTCCTTGGAGAAAAGTGGAAAAAAATGCTTTATTAAACAGGCAAAGCATTCACCAGCACAAAAATTGAACAATATTAAGTAATAAACCTCCAGCTGCTCCAAAATAGATGAGAAACTCTGAAAGTCCTTCCTTGGGCTGTAGCTCGGCTCACTCAGTGTCTTATCAGTCTCTTATCAGTCTCTTATCAGTCCCTCCAGCGCTGGAAATGCCACTTCCAGCGGCCCAGGCTCAGCCTGGTGGGCCACAGGTGGGAGCTGCTGGTGGTGTTCTGGGTGTTCAGTGCAGAGCAGGTTTAAACAGCTCCAAAGAAAAAGAAAAACCACAGTCCAGGGAACTTCTCTGCCTCAGAGAGCTAAAAACTAACTAAAAGCAAAGGAGAGCTCTGTCCCGCCCTCTGTCCATCCAGGAGCCGGAATGTGGAGGAGTTAGTGCAGTGCCTGAAAACAAACTGCAGCTTCTTCCTCCTCCCCTTGGCTCTCAGAACCAGCCTTAAAGGTGCAGAACTCATTTCTGGGCTAAACGGACCGATGGGGCATGAGCATCATGAAGTCACCCCAGGACGCGCCCCTGTCAGGGTCAGGGGGTCCCGTCCCCGCCTCATCTCCGGGCTGCCGGGGGTGCCCCAGCTCCGGTATCGCCCCTTCCCCTCTCCCCGCCCCGGGGGTCCCCCGTTCCACAGCCCCGGCTCTCACGGGGATCCCCAAAACCAATGTCCCGCCCCGTCGGTACCGGGCCATCCCCACGTGGAACCCCCGGGACCCTCCCGAGGGGCGATCGCGGCTCCTCTGCCCCCGAAAAAGCTCCTCTTAGGGAGCCCGGAGATATCCGGGGCTCGAGTCTGGGATCTGCCGGCTCCCAACACTCTCCAAAAAAATCCTCCCGGACACCCCTGGCTGGAGTTATTTGGGAATTGAGCTACTAGAGCTGGGCTTCTTTTGGGACTTTCAGCAGCCTTGTTTTCCTCACCCTGGAGTAAATGAACCTTATCAGTCTCGCTGGTATCATTTGCTCACTCTCCTCCAGTGATTTTAAGAAACTTTTCAAGGAAGGACAACAAAATATTTTCTTTTTCACTGGCCACCAACAACAGCCATTTTCCTCATCAGTTCTCCCATAAGTTCCCCGGGAGGAAGGAGGGACTGTTTCCAAGTTTCCAAGAGATCCTCCAGAGAGAACCACAACCTCCTCAGAGTAGGGAACCGTGCTGTTGTCAAAGGCACTTGGGGTCAGACAGCAGTGCCTAAACTCACAATGCCCGAAAAATGTTGCCATCTGGTTAAGAAAATTGTTACAGAGATGCCTCTGCCCCAATTAAAGTGCCAACGAAATCAAATCCATTGTGGATGTTATTGAACAGTAAATGTGAGGTAGAGAGAGAGTTGGAAAGAATGGGAAGAGGGGGGCGGGCAAGGGAGCGACAGGGACAGAGACCTCCCCTGGGGCAGGGCAAGTGTGACATTGTCCCCTATGTGTGTGGCCTTCCCAGGGTGGGGGTTTTACACCTGAGCCAGTTTGGGAAAGGGGGGTGGTGTTCACCCCCTGAGCAGGGATTCCCCCACTGTTTCAGGCTGCAGTGTAAGATGGAACCAAATGCATGTTTTCAATGCCCATCTTCATCAACTGCTATAAATGGGTGGGGCAGTGTTCTTGATCTCTTCCATGACTCAGCCCTGATAACGCCCTCCAGGGGAGAGATCTTCTGGGAATGGGCCATTGAGTGTCACTGCAGGACTGATCAAATTCCATCATCCCATTGTGGCATGCTCCGCCCAGGGGGAGGATCCAAGCATTCCTACCTGGATATAAGCTGAGCCTTGCAACACCAGGAGCAGCTTGCCTACTGGATTCCCAGAGGACAAGAGCTCCAGAACCACCACTGGACCTTCAGAGGAAGACCAGACCCTTCTACAGGATCACTGCTTGGACAGAATCACGTTCATCACTCCAACAGGACTGCAGCCACCATTTAATGGGACTGCTGCCACCTGCCTGACCAGCAACAGGGTGTCAGGTTATATCCTGACTCTGTCAGTTTAAGGCAGTGTTTCTGCAGCATTGCCTTGATCTTCTTTTCTTATTTAATTGTAAATTCTGGTTTAGACTCTCCCCCAGGTTTGCCTTGAAACCAGTACAAAATTCAATGCGCTCATCCCTTGCTTTCCTCCCAAAACAGGATTTTACATCCCCAAACCTGTGCCAGATGGAGGAGGAGCCTGCAAGGAATAGGAAGGAGCCCCGGGACATGCAGGAAGGTGAGGAGGAAGTCAGTGCCCCTTTCCTCCTCTCTCCTGCTCCATCTCCCAGCCCAGCACGGCCCCCGGCTGCAGGACAACCCTGCTGCCAACCCCGTCCTGCCGGGGATGCACTGGGGGGATCTCCTTCCCCTTCCCTGTGGCATGGAGGCAAATCCCATCCTCTCCTTGTCCTTCCTCCCCCCAGGAAGGACCTGAGCATGGAGACCAGAAAGAAGAAATCCCCACAGCAGAAACTCATGGATGAGGCCGTTATGAGTGACTCCAGGGCACAGGAATCCAATGGGGAGGAAAATCCCCAGAGATTTTACAGGAAGAGGGGCTCCAAACCCAGCCCAGGGTGCTCTGAGGAGGAAAGACCCACCCTGAGCCAGGAAGGTGGACAGAGCTTCAGCCAGAGCTCAGAGCTGGTGGACCATGGGCAGCTTCACAATGGGGAGAAGCCCCACAAATGCTTGGAGTGTGGGAAGAGCTTCAGGCAGAGCAGCACCCTGATCAGCCACCAGATGATCCACACTGGGGAATGGCCCTACGAGTGTGGGGAGTGTGGGAAGGGCTTCAGCTGCAGCTCTGCTGTCATAAGGCACCAATGCATCCACACTGGGGAGAGGCCCTTCGAGTGTCCCCAGTGTCAGAAGAGGTTTCAGACCAGCTCTGATCTCTGCAAGCACCGCCGGATTCACACAGAGGAGAGGCCCTTCCGCTGCCCTGACTGTGGGAGGGACTTCAAGCGCAACTCCACCCTCATCACCCACCAGCGCATCCACACTGGGGAGAGGGAGAGGCCCTACGAGTGTCCCCAGTGTCAGAAGAGGTTTTACACCAGCTCTGATCTCCTCCTGCATGAGCGGATTCACACGGATGAGAGGCCCTTCCACTGCCCTGACTGTGGGATGGGCTTCAAGCGCAACTCCCACCTCATCAGGCACCAGAGGATGCACACCGGGGAGAAGCCCTACGAGTGTGGGAAATGTGGGATGAGCTTCAGCCAGAACTCTAACCTGATCTCCCACCACAAGACCCACACCAGGGAACGACCCTATGAATGTGGGGAATGTGGGAAGAGCTTTAGGCAGAAGTCTCTCTTGATCTGCCACCAGAGGATCCACACTGGGGAAAGGCCATACAACTGTGGGGAATGTGGGATGACCTTTAGTAGGAAGCCCCAAATGATCATCCACCAAATGATCCACACAGGGGAGCGGCCCTACAAGTGCCCCGAGTGTGGGAAGAGGTTTCACACCAACTCTCAGCTCCTCCAGCACCAGCGAATTCACACGGATGAGAGGCCCTTCCTCTGCCCTGACTGCGGGAAGGGCTTCAAGCACAACTCCACACTCGTCACCCACCGGCGCATCCACACTGGGGAGAGGCCCTACGAGTGTCCCCAGTGTGGGAAGAGCTTCACCAGCAGCTCTCACTTGACCAGACACCAACAGAGGCACCAGTAAATGAAGCCCTGCAAGTGCCTCAACTTCAGGAAGAGCTTCCTGCACTGCTCCAGCTTCATCCCCCATTGGAGATCCCACGTTGGTCAGAGCCCTGGTAATCCATGTTCCCTGTAATCCATGCTGGGAAGACAATTGTACCTTTGGTTGCCCCACCAATGACTTTATGTGGGATTGGAGAACATGAGGGTCTGGCCATGGCCCTGTCATTACATTCACTCCCACCTCAGGTCATTGCCAGGGGCAGGAAAGGGACTCTCTCTCTCTCTCTCCCCAGGGAGAAGGGTGTCCTTTCCAGACAGGAGGAAATACATTGCCAGGAAGACCTAGTTGTTGATGTTGTAGTTTTCTCTGTAAATAGTTTTACTTATCCCTTCTGTTATCAATATTGTTTCTGTTCCTGTTTGTTCCTTATTTCGTTCCTGTTCCCAATAAAATGTTCTTTTCCCAGCCCGGGATCTTTGCCTTTTGTGCTTTCCATGGGAGGCGGGAGGGCAGCGAGGGCAGCGCGGTTTTAGCGGGAGCAGGAAATTGGGGAATCCCATTCCTGAAGCCCGGCCCGTGGAAACCGAGCATCCCAGCTGGTGCCAGCCCTGGTGGCCATGGCAACCACCCCGGCATGGGGTCTCCATGGAGCTGCCAAGGGACTGAGCATAGCAACAGGGGGCTGGTGATGGTTGCTATGGAAACTGCCCATAGCAACAGTGGACTGGTGATGGTTGCCTACTAAGGATCAGATTTGTCACAGGCCCTCAGAAGGGTTCCATGGGGACATTCCAAGAGTCTCCAGGCTGTTCCAGAGCTGGAATGTCACACACAGAGCCAGGGGCTCCATGGAGACCTCCCAGGGCTTTCTGGGGATGGTAAAGAGCCCTGTGGTCAGAGGCAGTCACAGCCATTCCATGGTGATATCCCAGGAGTCCCCAGGCTGCCAAAGAGCCGGGATGTCCCAGACACTCACATGGGTTCCTGTCATGAGCACAGTGGGAGCTTCAGGCAACATTTATTAGAAAAGCTCCTGTTGGGTCATGAGGTGCAGAAACGATCCCCAATGCTCCCCATAGATCCCCAAATGTCACTGTATCAGTGTTCCGTGCTTTCTTTCCAATGGAAAACAACCATCCTTATCCTCCAGGTGTCCATGTCTGAAATTGGGATTCCACCTCCAAAATTCTGTATATCCAAGGGTTGCTCCCAGGCACAATCTGCCAGTACCATCAAGCCTGGCTGGCCTTGACCTCTGGTGACTGCCCCTGCAACACTGGGGCTGGGTCCTTCCCTTCCCATGGAGATCACTGGGACATTGTGGGGACCTCATGGAACCAAGGGGATCATTGTGGCACCACTCGAGCCCATGGAACCAAGGGGCCATGGTGACCCAGCGGGGCTTTATGGAACCCAGAGACCATTATGGCTCTGTGGGGCCTGATGGAACCATGGAGACCATTGGGACCCTTCAGGGCCTGGTGTCACCAAGGGGGCATTATGACACCTCAGGGCCTCAGGGAAGCAAGGGACCATTGGGACAATGTGGGGCCCCATGGAACCGAGGGAACATGGAACAGGCCTGGCTGGCTTGGCCTCCCAGGGGCCACCTGACAGCTCTGGCTGATGTTGCAATGTCAAGGAATGCCTCTCATCAGCTCCTGGAACACTGGGGCTCCGTGCTTTCCTTGCTATAGAAAAGAACCATCCCTTTTTTTAAATGTCCATTGCCAAAATTGGTATTCTCTCTAAAAATTTTCCTATATGCAAGGGTTTCTCTCAGAAAAAAACCTGCCACTTCTGGCTGGCCTTGTCCTCTGGTGGTCACCTCTCTTCTGCCTGGCAAACACTGGGGCTCTGTTCCTTCCTTCCTACAGAAAAGAACCAACCTTCATGTCCATGGTCCATGGCCAAAATTAGAATTTGGCTTCCCAAATTCCATATATCCAAAGATTGCTCCCAGACAAAAGTAGTAAGGACAGACAGGTCAGGCTGCCCATGTCTGCTGGTGATTTTCTTAGACTCTGAGTTGAATGCTTTCAGTTGAAAAAACCTTGGAAAGGGGCCAGAGATCTCCCAAGAAGGGTTTTTGAGGACTTGGGCACATGACCGATACATATGGACAAAGGAGCTGTTGTGGTGATTTTGCATCACAGAAGTGATGTCCTAAGAGAAGCTGCTAGCAGTTTCATCTGTGTCTGACAAAAAACCAATCAGTAATTAGCTTTGAGAACTGACAATCTGTTAAACCACTAAGGAAACTGTACACGCCTCTGTGAAGACACATGTTAAAGATGGGAAAGCCTGGGAGGGTCTCTTTCCCTTCTGGCTGGCACAGAGGTAACAAGGCTGACCCGGCCCCGTCTCAGCCAGGCCGGGCCGGGCGGCTCCTGCCGTGGGGCCGGGCCCCTTCCCAGGGACCCCGCCAGGCCCCATCGGCTGCCGGGCAGGGCAGGGGAGGCCGCGGGGCCGAGGCCGGGCCGGGCCATGGCTGCAGTTGGGAACATCTGGGCCCTGCTGAGCCCTGCCCCGCCGCCAGCCCGGGCCCAGCCAGGATCTGCCGGGCCCCAGGAGCAGCCCCGGGCCGGGCCGGCTCGGCCAAGCTTCTGCCACCCTTGGGCTTCAGCCGCAAGCCCCGGGCAGGGGCAGGAGAAGCCATCGGCCCCCGGCCGTGCTGCTGCTGTGCTCTGGCCTGGCTGCTGAGATCCTGGCCCTGCCCCAGCGCAGCCCATCCTGACACAGCCCCAGCGCAGCCGCTGCAGAAACCTCCATCGTAAAACAGCTCCGGCCGCAAGCACCGAGCCCGGCCGGGGGCACGGAACCATCTGCAGGCCCCGGGTGAGATATGAACTCTTTCAGTGCTTCCATCCTCCCTCCAGTGAGAGAAAAGGACAAAGTGCAGGCACACAGAGAGGAGCAACATGAAGATACCGAGGTCACTGAATAGGAAGTTGAGTCCCAGATGGAAGGGATGAGGAGATGCCTTGATCTTGGGGCTGAAATCCTCTTGTAAAGCTATGGAGAAGGATGGAATTAATATATCAGACTCTCTTTTCCCTATAACTATTTGAAAATATGGGGAGATGACTTGTTCAGCAAAAAACTCCATGCTAAAGTCGGCAAATGTTGAAGTAGCTGTGATCCTATGAGAAGTTTAAACAGAGAAAGAGAGAAGATCGGTGAGATCCTGTGCCCTCAGGGAGTGAAGAAGAAGATCTCTGTTGTCAGAGATGAAGATGATTTCAGAAATGGATGAAGAGAATCTTTGCTCTTGAACAGCTCATCTTTAAACTCATACCCCATACATTGACATGGCCCATAAAAACAGCTGTGGGAAAAGCTATGAAAAATGGAAGGGACTTCACAATTGCAGATTTTCTGGGCAGCTGCTCTTCGTGGGAATTGAGAGCCACGAGCAAATGTTTTTCTTATGAAGAAGTCTCCATAGCATGAAAGCGAGACTGCTCTCCTTAAGTGAACTGAAGAAAGACTGTTCTAGATGGTGTAAACTGACTGAAACTTTCAGGTTTTGTCTCCTTACGTTGTCAGTAAGAAAGAAAAGGTTGTAGGGAGAGGAGAAGTGTTCAAATTCTTATTACTCTTTCTTCTTTTTACTGGTAATAAACTTTTCTGTATACCCTTTTAAAATTTTGAGCCTACTTGGCCTTTCTCCTAATCCTATCTCACAGCAGGAAATGAGTAAATATATTCCAGTGAATGCAATGGTAATTAGCCAACACTGATCCCACTGCACTAATAGATGCATTGGCTGAGAAATCTCAAATTAGCAAACCAAAAATCACTCCAGATACATTCCTGATAAACTGCATTAGAGCAGAGGGAAATCAAGGCAGAGCCATGGTTTGTCAGGACTTGATGCATCCCAATGAGCCCTGTGGTGCATTTGGAGCTGAGCCCTTGAACCTCAGGGCCTGAGAGGAGATTGCACAAACCTTTCCAGGAGTCAGTCAGAACAAAACCCCAAAGTGTCTCAAAGCATGAATGGGTCTCAGTGAGGTCCATCCCCAACACAGGCTCCTCATGGACTCCTTGGAGGAGAGAATTGGAGGCCAGGATTGACCAAAAACATCTCAGAGACTCAGAGTGGAAAGGAAATTCCAAACTACCTTAAAATTTTTGAGAAGCTCAAAGCATTACTGAGCAGCACTGAGTGTCAGTACAGAGCTCTCAAGGGACTCATTAAAGCAGATAATTGGGGCCATGATTGCACAAACCTCTCACAGAGTCTGTATCAAAAGGGAAACACCAAGTACCTTAAAATAACTGAAGTACCTTGAAGCATTAATGAGCCCACTAAATGTTGTTACTGATAACGGCTCTCCAGGGACTCATTAAGCAGATAATTGGAACCTGTAAATGCACAATCTTTCTCATAGAGTCTGTATCAAAAGGGAAAGAGGAAGTAGCTTAAGAAACTTAAGTACCCTGAAGTATTAATGAGTCCCAATCAATGCTGCAACCGGCAGAGAATCTCCAGGGACTAATTACAGCAGATAATTGGAGGCCATGATTGCACAAACCTCTCAGAGACTCCAAGGCAAAAGCCAAACCCAAAGTCCATTGAAAAACCTGCAGTCCCTGCAGGGAGCATGAAGGAGCCCCCAGGGCCATTGCTGAGCAAGGCTCCCCAGGGACTCCTTGCAGCAGATCCTTGAGGCCACTGGGATGTGGGCTAGGGGGGGATGCTGAGGGCAGCACAAGGGGCTGACAGTGCCCAGCCTGGCTGGGGCTGTGCCAGGAGGCCCCAGGGCCTCAGGACAAGGTGTCTCCTCCCAGCCCTTGCTGGCACAGACCCTGCTGTGCCCCAGGGCACCAAGACTTGGCTTCTCTTTGTCCCCACCTGTCATCACTGCCTGCAGTTCTCTGCTCTGCCTGGGGACACTTGCTCAGTCGTGTCCCTCAGTGGGACCCATTAAAAGTGCAAGAAACTTTGGAGTTGGATTCTGCCTTGGAGTTCCGGAGAGGTTTCTTCAGCTCCCTCTCAGGGACTGATGTTCAGGGCCTGAGCACAAAGCCCCAGAGGCTGATTAAAATCCTTGTGCTGTGTCTGTGCTGCTGAGCTGGGCTGGGCTGCTGGCCCAGAGGCAGCTCCTGGTGACCAAGAAGAGCTTCAAAAGCACATTTCTCTGGATGAGCAGCTCTTGTGCCAGCCCAGCAGGGCTGGGGCACTGCCTGCAGCCAGCCCGGGCACAGCCCAGAGGCACAGAGAGCTTCAATCAGTCAGGGCTGGGAAGGGGCTGAGAAGTGCCTGGGGCACAATCACTGCCAGCCCTTGGCACAGGAACCTCTGGCTGCAGGACAATGCAGCTGCAGCTCCTGGAGCCATCTCCTCAAGCTGGAACATCCCAATGCCTGCAGAGCCTGTGAGTACATTCTCTGCTTGTCTCTTGTGCAGAGCAGCCAGGGGTGCCCAGGGCTGTCCTGCAGAGCAGGGTCCTGCAGCCCAGGGCGCTGTGCTGGGGCAGGGACTCTGCTGCCTGCCAGGGACAGCTCTCAGCCAGCCCTGGCAGCTGCTGCCAGCACTGGGGGACAAGATCTGGCTGGGAGGAGACAGCTGGTGAGGCTTGGAAGTGTTCTCCTTGTGTGGGGAGGATGCTGCATTGTTCAGGACTGCTCCCAGCATGGCATTGAACTGCAGAACATTTCCAAGTAGATCATTCAGGGAGCACAGCAAGGCAGGGGCTGCATAAGGGGGATAATCCTGCTTTTTTAATCTACTGCTCTGGGTTGCCTGGAAAAGAAACTGCCCATAGATATTCATCTCTCAGTTAAGGCTGAGAAAAATAAATTTAAAAATTCTCTTAGATCTGAATATACTTTGCAGTTACAGAGATCAACAGAGGGCCCCTGAGCGAAAGCATCAGTGTTGCTTTTTCAGCCTCCTCAGGGTTGCTCTGACATTGCCATCAGAGCCTGCAGAGCCAGAGCTGCCCCTGGGCAGTGCCTGAGCTGGGAGGGCTCTGCAGGGCAGAGCTGAGCCCCCAGGGCTGGGCTGGGCTCTGGCAGCCCTGGCAGGGCCCAGCCCTGGGCACAGGGAAGCAGCTGCTGGCAGGGACAGCTCCAGGCAGCAGAGCCCTGGGAAGGCAGTGGGGGGAAAGTGCCCCCAGGCTGTGCTGAGATATTTCAAGTCCTCTCCAAACCCAACTATTCCATGATTACTTTTCTTACAGATCCCTATGTGCAGCCCCAGCAAATGTCCAACAGCAGCTCCATCAGGCACTTCCTCCTGCTGGCATTGGCAGACACGCGGCAGCTGCAGCTCCTGCACTTCTGCCTCTTGCTGGGCATCTCCCTGGCTGCCCTCCTGGGCAACGGCCTCATCATCAGCGCCGTAGCCTGCGGCCACCACCTGCACACGCCCATGTTCTTCTTCCTGCTCAACCTGGCCCTCGCTGACCTGGGCTCCATCTGCACCACTGTCCCCAAAGCCATGCACAATTCCCTCTGGGACACCAGCAACATCTACTACACTGGATGTGCTGCTCAGCTCTTTTTCTTTCTGGTCTTCCTCTCAGCAGAGTATTTCCTCCTGACCATCATGTGCTACGACCGCTACGTGTCCATCTGCAAACCCCTGCACTACGGGACCCTCCTGGGCAGCAGAGCTTGTGCCCACATGGCAGCAGCTGCCTGGGCCAGTGCCTTTCTCACTGCTCTCATGCACACGGCCAATACATTTTCCCTGCCCCTGTGCCATGGCAATGCCCTGGGCCAGTTCTTCTGTGAAATCCCTCAGATCCTCAAGCTCTCCTGCTCTAAATCCTACCTCAGGGAACTTGGTCCTCTTCTGGGTAGTGTTTTTCTGTTTTTTAGCTGTTTTGTGTTCATTGTTTTCTCCTATGTGCGGATCTTCAGGGCTGTGCTGAGGATCCCCTCTGAGCAGGGACGGCACAAAGCCTTTTCCACCTGCCTCCCTCACCTGGCTGTGGTCTCTCTGTTCCTCAGCACTGGCATCTATGCTAACCTGAAGCCCCCCTCCACCTCCACTCCATCCCTTGATGTGGTTGTGTCAGTTCTGTACTCGGTGGTGCCTCCAGCCCTGAACCCCCTCATCTACAGCCTGAGGAACCAGGAGCTCAAGTCTGCAGTGTGGAGACTGATTACTGGATGGTTTCAGAAGTATTAAACTGCTGACCAATTTCTGCAAACCACCTGTAATAAAAATCTTCTTCGATTCTTCTTGTTGGATTGATTATGAATTTTTTCCCCTTTGTTGTAGCTTTTTCATATTGTTCACAAATAATGTCATTGTTTGTGCCATTTCTCATTTTGTTGCTCTCCACCTTCCCTGGGGCCACACACTGTGTCAATGAGGGGCTGCACTCTTGGTGGCATTAAAGGAACTAATGGATCTCCCAGCAGAGTTTTCTGCAGAGATGCCCTTTTGTTGCCTTCTCTGGAGCTGCAGCAGCAATGTCTGTGTGCAGAGCTGGGGCAGATCAGTGCTGGCCCAGCAGCTGTGCCCAGCAGCAGCAGCAGCAGCACTTGGTGTTGCCAGTGCTGCTGCCGTGGCCCTGCCCCGCTGCCCTGGTGGCCCTGGTGTTGCTGCAGGGCCTGAGTGCTCTCGGGGCCGGGCACAGCCCTGGGGGTGGCAGTGCCGGGGCTGCAGCAGGGACAGGCCATGGGCACTGCTGGGGCAGCGCTGACGCCTCAGGCCAGGCCCTGGGGGCTCCAGGCTCCTTGCCCAGGCTCTCTCAAGAACACGGCCAGGCCAATGCTCAGCACAGAAACCCCCGTCAGCAGCCCCAGGCTGGCCGTGGGCAGGCTGGGGGCAAACAGCATGGCTGGGGCTCTGCAAGGGCCCTGGGCCAGACGGGAAGGAGCAGCACAGCAGGGCCTGATCCATGCCCAGTGCGCTGCACAGCCCAGGGCAGCGTCCCAGAGCGTCCTCATGCAGCTGCCAACAACATCCCCCCTCTGCAGCCCTGGCCTCTCCCCCAGCTCACACAGGTGCCCCATCCTTGCAGGCACAGACACGGCAGCACTGCCTCAGCAGCCCCTGTTTGCATTGCACACAGCAGGGCCAGCACCCCCATGCTGTTGCTGTGGGGACATGAACCTGAGGGAGCACAAATGCCACCAGCCCCTGGGGCCAGCAAGGCCTGCGGGACACCAGGGAAACTATTCAGCTTTGTCCTGGCCTCTGCACTTAGCCAGAAAGTTTGTTCCCATCAGCTGGGAGTTTCCTGTGCCACTGCAGACGCTGTTGCTCAGAGCCAGGGCTGCCTGGCAGCCACCCCCAAACTGCCCTGAGCATTTCCTTGGCTTCAGCTTTGCTTTCTTTACTCTTTTCTTGAACAAATTTCTTCCTCTTGCCAGGCCCTGTTCCCTGCCCTGCAAACAGCCCATCCCTGTTTGCCCTTTCCTCTCTGGCCCCACTCCCCATTGCAGTTCCTGACTTGGCCCCATGGGAACGTCCCTTGGGCAGCAGGATCATCCTACAAGTGCTGCAGGAATTGTCTGCAGGCTCCTGCAGTGCCTGCTGCTGCTCCCTTGCCAGAGGCACCCCAGGCCAGGGGGGCACATCTGGGCTGCTGTGTCTGCCTCTGGGGCTCCCTGTTCTGGGCAATGAGGAGGAGCTGCAGAGGCTCTGCAGGACTGACAGGATGGGCTTTGGGGCTGCCAGGAGAAGCTGAGGGACCTGGGCTGCTGGAGCTGCTGAAGAGGAGGCCCAGGGCTCATCCTGCAGCTGCTCCAAGGGTGGTTTCAGGGAATCCCAGAATTAGGAAGTTTGGAAAAGGCCTTGGAGATCATCAAGTCCAACCTGTGCCCTGGCGCTGCCTTGTCTCCCCTGAGCCTCCTCTTCTCCAGGATAAACAACCCAATCTCCATCAGCCACTCCTCACAGGACTTGTGTTCCAGATCCCTCCCCAGCCTTGTTGCCCTTCTCTGGACACGCTCCAGCCCCTCCATGGCCTTCCTAAATTGGGGGGGCCAGAACTGGACACAGCACTTGAGGTTATGCCGAACCAGTCCCCAGCACAGGGGAAGAATCCCTGCCCTGCTCCTGCTGGCCACACCATTCTTGATCCAGGCCAGGAGCCATTGGCCTTCTTGGCCACCTGGGCACACTGCTGCCTCATGTCCAGCCTGCTGTCCATCAGTCCCTGCAGGTCCCTTTCTGCCTGGCTGCTCTCCAGCCACTCTGTCCCCAGCCTGTAGTGCTGCAGGGGTTGTTGTGGCCAAAGTGCAAGACCCAGCACTGGGACTTGTTCAACCTCACCTTGTTGGATTTGGGCCCTGGATCCAGCCTGTCCAGCTTGGTATCATCTGCTAATTTGCTGACGATGATGGACTCTATCCCCTCATCCAGATCATCAATGCAGTTCTTGAAATGCATGCTGGCTTTGATCCCTGGGCCATCCTGTGGGTGCCCTGTGATGGCACTCAAGGTGATCTGTTCCATAACCTTGCCAGGCACCCAGGTCAGGCTGACAGGCCTGGAGTTCCCCAGCTCCTCCTTCCAGCCCTTCCTGGGGATGGGCTTACACTGGCACCTCCAGTGCTCTGGGCCCTCCCTGCTGAGCCAGGACTGATGGTAAATGATGGAGAGCAGCTTGGGGAGCTCATCCACAGCTCCCTCATCCCCCTAGGATGGATTCCATCTGATCCCATACACCTGTGAGCATCTGAGTGGCTCAGCAGGTCAGCAGCTGCTTCCTCCTGGATTCCAGGGGGCTGTTCTGCTCCCTGTGCCCATCTACCAGCTCAGGAGAACACTTGTCCTGAGGACAACCTGTCCTAATATTGAAAATTGAGACAAACAAGGTGTTAAGTAGCTCAGCCATTTCCTTGTCTTTAGTTACCATTTTCTCCCCTTTATCCAATAAAGAGTAGAGGTTCTCCTTCTCCCTCCTTTTTGCTATTAAATTTTATATAAAAACTACTTAACATTTTTTTTACAGATGCTGCCAGGTTAATTTCTAATTCAGCTTTCACCTCTCAACTTTTTTTTCTGTATAACCTAACTACATCCTTAAACACTTTCTGAGTTAATGGTCCTTTTTCCCCCTGAGTTCCCACAAAAGCTCCATGTGGAGCCAGGACAGTCATTTTCCTCACCAGCTCATCATTTGCCACACTGGGACCGACTGTTCCTTCCCCCTTAAGATTACTTTCTTGAAAGGTGTCCATCCTTCCTGGACCCCTTTTTTTTAATGGCTCTTTCCCTTAAAAGAATCAGTACCTGATTCGGTACTCCCCAAATCAGCATCCTGAACAGGCCAAAGTCTGCCCTTCCTAATTGCAGTGTCAGCAATAAAGAGATTGAACTAACCAGGCCCCAACCCTGAGCCGTGGGGACAACCCTGAATGTGACTCCATTTCTGAGCTGCTCTGAGTGGCAGGGATTGGATGATTGGATGAGGCAAATGGTGGTGTAGGGGTAGGGACAAAGTCTGATTGATTGTAAGCCATGAAGCGTCTGGATTTTCATACCAGTCTGGATTTTCATATCTGTTCAAACTTCATGAGGAGGTGCTAGGGACAAATATCAACTGGACATTGCTGATATCAATCCATAAACCGGAGAAGGTAAAAGGACAGAACAGTTCTCTCTGCATTGTTTTCAATATTTTATTTCACCTTGAATATACTTCTGAAATCTGACTAATTAGCCACAGAAGAATTGAAAACTTAAATTTTTCCCAAGGGCTTTTCTTCTTAAGGCGTTTTGAACAAATGTTTATGAGCTTCTTTCACTGAATTCCTGAACTGAAGAGCTCAAGAAAGACAAGGCCTCTGGAGTAGGAAAATTCTTCAGCAACCTCCAGGTGGCTGCAGATCCATCCCCATCAGAGCAGCAATGAACAGAAATGGGCACAGCTTTGTGGCTGCTGTCCCAGCTTTGGCATGGGCCCTGGGCCTGGAGCAGGAGCAGCTCTTGAGGGTCCCAAGGCCGGGGCTCTTGTGCTGCCCTGGGCAGATGGGATGGCAGCAGGGGCTGCAGAGCTCTCAGCACCTCAGGCCGAGGGGAGCAGGGCAGCCAGGGAGCCTCCTTTGGCCTTGGCCAAGCACCTTCCCCCATGGCTGGGGCTGAGTCCTGTGGCAGCTGCAGCTGCTGCTGTGCCCTTGGCAGGGGCTGAGGCCGTGAGGCCAGTGCCCAGAGCAGCCTGGGCTGAGCAGAGCTGTGGGGCCAGAGCCGGCTGGGCTGGGCTGGGCTCAGAGAGGCCCTTGGTGCTGCCCAGAGCTCAGGGCAGCTGGCAGAGCTTGCAGGGAGCTGGGCTGGGCTCCGAGAGCCTGGCCCAGAAACCATCAGTGTCCATCTCAGCCTGGCTGAGCGTGCAGGGGCAGGACTCAGGCCAGGCCTTGTGGGGCAGGGCCAGCGCCTGTGCAAGGCATTGCAAACAGGCAAGTGGCCCAGAGAGGAGGCTGCTCTGTGCCCTTGGTGGCATGGACAGAGCAGGGAGGGGGCCCAGGACATTTGTCAGCGCCAGCCTCTGTGCCCTTGCGTTGGCAGCCCTGGCTGCTGAGCCCAGCTTTGGCCTGGGCTGAGTTTGGCTGTGGCCCAGCTCCATCCTCCTGCGGGGCTCAGGGCCTGTTCCCGGCCATGGCCAGCCCTGGCTGCCTCTCTGCTGGCCCAGAGGCCGGCAGAGCCCGGGGCAGGGCTGTCTGTGCAGCCCCTCAGGTGCCACGGGCTCTGCAGGAGCTGGCAGAGGCTGCCCAGCAGGGAGGCCATGGGGCCCAGAGCCCCAAGGCTGCTGTGGGCACCACGGCACAGGGGCCGTTCCCAGCCGCAATGCTCCTGGCCTGGGCTGGGCCTGCACAGGGGCTGGGCCACCATGGCTGGGCCAGCACAGGGCCACAAAGGGGCCACGCAGCCGCTGCCGGGGCTGACAGCAAGGCCAGGCACACACAAGCAATTGCTGAGCATGGCCTGTGCTGGCCAGGCCTGACTGTGCCAAAGGCAGAGCTCAACTGCCCTTGGGGGCTGCAGCAACACTCCAGAGCCCAAAGAGCCTCCATGGCTGGGCTGGAGACCAAGGCTGCAGCAGGGAAATGCAGGGCTGCTGCGGGATGGGGAGGCCATTGAATTCCAGCACACACCTCAGCTTTCTGATGATCCCGGCACCATGCTGGGCCCTGTTTCAGACTGGAGCAGAGCAGATGTTGATGGGACAGGAGCCCTGTGGGGCTGTCAGGGCCCTGCAGCTTGCAAGGTGCTCTGCTCTCCCTCAGGTGCTCTGGGAGAGATCCAATCCCAGCTGGGCACCTCAGGGCACAAGTGGCACTGCCTGTTCATGGGCACACAACTGATGTCTACCTGGAAAGGGGCACAGTTGTTAACGCCTGTTAGTTTCCTAATATACCAGAAAATCTTTGTTATCTAGGTAATCTGAGTTCTTTTTAGAAATGGCAAAGTTTTCCCATCATGAACAGAAATTTTCTGGATCTACTGGATTGTTCTTCTAATTGCAGGAGAAGAATTACTGGTCTTTCCATCTAATTGTGTCACCAATATTCAGTCTAATTTTTTAACTGCTTTTTTTTATCAGGTGTTTTTAGCTCTCCTCTTGAAATGGCCATGTCTAAGTGGCCATCTCTTCACTAGACCGGCTGGATCTATGTCCTTTCCATTGCTCCCAGATTTCGTCCTCCAGATGCTCTCTGGTCATTCAAGTGCCTCTCAACTGACTGGTTTCATGCTTTAAGCTCCAGAAAGTTGCCCAGTCTTTCTGATGTTAAAATAAATACCATATTAGTCAACATCTTAATTGTGTTTATATCAATCACAAAATTATGTTTTCTTATGTCCTTGTCTAGAACTTTTCCTTTTTGGAAATCCCTTGGGGATCTGGACATGTCAGATGCTGCTGGGACATCCCAGAGAGCTGAGGGAAGAGCTGTGATGGTTATTAAACTGTTCAAATGTTCAACTCGTGTTTGTTGGCAAGAAACCTTTCTGTGCCTCTGAGTGTCACCAGGCCCTGAGCCCAAAGGACACAAACCTGATGAGTTGTGGTTCCCACTGCAGGGGCTGCACTTGGACCTTGGCTCTGCACAGGAGAGCTCTTCATCCCCTTTCTCTCTTTTCCTCCCTCTGGGCATGGAGGGAGCTCCTGACTTCAGCCTGTGACTTGTGTTGCAAAGAGCAAATCTGGGTAGAATCGGGGCAGGAAGGGTTTGGGGGGGGACCTTGGGATCTGTGCTGGGCACAGAAGGTGTTTTCCATTGCTCTGAGACTGTCTGCTGTGCAAAGTGGATTTAATATCCAGCAGAGGAATGACTTTTGCATTTTATGGAGCTGTGCCTTCCCTTGGCTTTGTTGGCTGACAAGAAATAAACATCCCTCTGTGTCTCAGGCAGCTCCTTCTCCAAGGAAAGTAGGTGGGAGTTGGAGCCAAGGAGCTGAAAGCTGCAGGTGCAGCCTGGGCTGGAGGGAGCTCAGATTTGCACAAGGCTGCTCTGAGTGCCAGGGCTTGGATGGGGGAAATGGTGGGCTGGGGGTAGGGACAGAGTCTGATTGACTGTCAGCCATGAAGGGTCTTTATTTCCATATCTATTCAAACTTCATGAGGAGGTACTTGGATTCAGTGTCAATTGGAGATTGCACATATCAATGAATTAACAGGAAAAAAAAACTAAACAGGACCTAAAAAATGTTTTCTCCCTGTCTTTTTAAATATCATGTATTCAGTTTCAATGCACTACTGAGATCTACTTAACCACAAAGGATTTGAAAATTAAAATCAAATGATTCCCAGAGGCTTGGCTTGTTCAGGTGTTCTGAATGTTAATGAGCGCTGGGACACTGAATTCCTGAACTGGGGAGCTGAAGGCTGAACAAATGATTTGGACAATTAAATCAAATTATTCCCAGAGGCTTGGCTTGTGCAGGTGTTCTGAATGTTAATGAGCCCTGGGACACTGAATTCCTGCACTGAAGAGCTGAAGGCTGAACAAGCCTCTGGAGCAGTGAAATTCAGCAGCAGCCTCCAAGTTGCTGAGGGTGTCAGCAGCCCCCAGTGAGGCCATCCCTGCCCAGAGACCGTGGGGGAATGGGCAGACAAGGAGAGCGTCCCTGGGGCTGGGGCAGCACAACTCAGAGGCACCAGGGGCTCCAGCTGGGCAATGGAGTGTGGAATGTGGCTGGGAAAGCCCTGCCTGGGCTGGGCCAAGCAGGACACACAAGCCCTGACTCCTATCCTGGAAACAACTCTCTCAATGAGACACTTAAAAGGAATTTACAGTTGTTTGTGTCCTCTGAGTTGGATGTGCTGGAGAAATACCAACAAGGGATTGTCAGGAGCTCCAAGCAACAAAACAGACTTTACTGGCAACTTTAGAAAATCAGAGAAACTTTGGCAAAAGGTTTAATACAACATTCAATCAACACAAAACACTTCTCAAAGCATTGACTTGGCCCATTCAACTTCACAAACTCATAGCTTGTTCAATTTTAAGTTAATCAAAATTTGCAAGGGGACAAAAATAGAAGACACGGGAAGAGAGAAAAATGTGATACAGAGAAGCACACACACAGCTACCAACTCCTGGATTCCAGCAATGTTCAGATGGAAATTCCAAGAGGAGGTAGGGGCAAGATGTGTGCTTGCCTTGTGGTCAGCCTTCAATAGCCCTTGGTCTCCCTGGGCCCTTCCCCCAGGTGGGGCTTGGGCTCATTTGGTCCCTCAGGAGCTGGGCTGGGGCTGCAGAGGTGGCTGTGGAGCATTGCCTGTGCTGTGCCAGGGACTGGCAGCCACTGCTGGGCTGGGATAGAGGCTCTGGGGGGATTGGGGTTCCAGGGTAGGGCAGGGCTGGGATTCCAGGGCAGGGCAGGGCTGGACCTGCCCCCACCTCTCCCCCACACACAAAGTATTTCCAGCCAACAATCTCCTCCAGGCTGTCACAACAGGGAATGCTGGATGTGGAACGCCATTCCTGGCCATGGACACTTGGATGAGAAGGACAGTTCTTTTCCATAGGAAGGAAAGCACAGAGCTCCAGTGTTTGGAAGGCAGGTGAGAGCCTCACAAAGTCAAGGCCAGCCAGACTTGCCAGGAATGGCAGATTTTATCTGGAGCAGTCTTTGGATATAGCGAATTTGGAGGTGGAAACCCAATCTCGGCCATGGGAACCTGGAGAAGCAGGACAGTTCTTTCCTATAGAGAGGAAAACACGGAGCCTTCCCCAGTGCTTTGGGGACAGATGGGAGCTGACCTTTATGAAACCACTGCCAGCCAGTCTTGTCCTGGCAATATTCCTATGGGAACAATCCTTGGATATAAGGAAATTTGGAAGTGAAACTCCAGTTGTGGCCATGCATGCCTGGAGGAGAAGGACAATTCTTTTCCATATGAAGGAAAGCACGGAGCCTCAGTGTTTCAGTAGCAGATGAGAAGAGACCCTCAACATGCCAAGCTCAGCTGGACCAGTCATGTGGCCCCTGGGAAGCCAAACCAGCCAGACCTGTTCTTGTTCCCTTGCTTTTATGGGGCCCAATATTTTCACAATGGCCCCAACAATTTCATGGCACCCCTCAATGTTATCATGGTCCCAACAATTCCATGAGGCCTTGCAGTGTCACAATGGTCTCCGTGATTCCCCAGACCCCACAGTGTCACGGGACTCCTCTGTTCCATGAGCCCTGCAATGTCACAATGGACCTTTGGACCCTGGGGGTTTGTGGTGATCCAATGGTCTCCTTTGGCTCCACAGTGTCACAATGGACCACTGATGACACAAGGCCCCTCTGTGTCACCCTGGACCTTTGGTTCCATGCAGCCCTGCAGTGTCACAAAGGCCTCTTGGTTTCATGAGGCCCCACAGTATCACAATGGTCATCTTGGATTTATGGGCACCCTCAGGGTCACAATGGTCTCACTGGTTGCACGAGGCCTCACAGTGTCACAATGCTTTGCTTATTCCATGGATCCTCATAGTGTCACAATGGTCTCCATGATTTCATGAGTCCCTTCAGTGTCACAATGGTCTCCTTGGTTCCATGGTGCCCCACAGTGTCACAATGGCCCCTTGGTTCCATGAGGCTGCCAACTCTTAATGGTGCCTCCATTGTTACATGAGCCCCTGCAATATCAAAATGGAGCTTTGGCTCCACTGAGTCTCACAGTGTCACAATGGTCCCTTGGTTCCATGGCACCTCAAAGCCTCACAATGGTCTCCACAGTTCCATGAGGCCCTGCGGTGTCACAATGGACGCTTGGTTTGATGGGGTCTCTCAGTGACACTACAGTCCCTACATTTTCATGAAGTCACACAGTGTCAGTACGGTCCCCTTGGTTCCATGAGGCCCAGCCATGTCACAGTGCTCTCCAAGATTCCATGAGGCCCCACAGTGTCACAATGGTCCCTTGGTCTCACAGGGCCCCACAGTGTCACAGTGGTCCCTTGGTTCCATGGGCCCTGTGCTGCTGCATTCCCCCCTCCCCTTCTCAGCCCGCCCTGCCAGCTGAGAAATGCTCCTTGGGGCTCGGCCTTGGCCAACAGCCCCTGGGCTCAGCTCCTCTGCAGCTCATCACAAACACTGTCTGCTCCAGGCACTGCTGCTGCCCAACCAGCTCCTGCTTTCTGGAGGAGCAGCCCTGGGAACTGGTTTTGGTCCCTCAGTGGCACAACATCCCTGTTCTCACACTGCCAAAGAAAGCTGTTGATGCCAAGTGTGGCCAGGATGACTTAACCTTACTTACATTGCCTGTAGGTAAGGGTAAGTCACAAGGTCTAAGTGAAGTTAAACACTGCTAAGAGTTACTGTTTTCCTAAGTAGTTATGTTTAATATAAGTTATAAGCTGAGTTAAATACAGCTTATTAAATGTTTCTCCGCTGTTAAATTGCAAAGTCATAGGTTACAAGTTAGATTAATCCTGCTAAAAGCTCTTTTTTGCTAAAATGTGAAACTGAAGGTATCAGTTTAGGTTAAGGTATAAGTTAAATCCTGTTAAGATCGAGCTCTGATAAGCTTTTGGGCCATTTTTCTTTCATCCTTGCTGTCACTGTCCTTGTGTCACACACACACAGGGACCGTTCTTGGTTTATTTCTGGTTTGATTGTCTGGATTTTTTTGGTTGTTGTTGTTGCTTTGTTTCCTTGGTGTGCCTAAAGTGTCCAGTCAGGAGCAGAGTGACTCTTGCCAAGGAACTTTGTGCTGCTGTCCCTTAATATTCAATCTGGTTTTTGCTGATCCCTTGCTGGGGATTTTTTCAGCGCTCTCAAGGCCTCATTCATACCAGGGTGAAGGAGTCCTGGCCCAGGCTCTGGCCCTGGGGGACACGGGGACGCTGCTGGGGGGTCCCTGTCCCCCTGTGCCACCCCCAGGGCCCCGGCCCCCGTCCCTATGTCAGGCTCTGGGGTCTATCTCGTGGAACATCCTCTGGGGGAGGCTGCGGCGCCAGGGTTGGGGGGACCCGGGGGGACAGGGGACCCCGCTGTGCACGAGCAGGGTTGGACTGCTCTGGGGGGAACTGTGAGGGGGGCCGGGGCAGAGTGACCTCCCCAGGGACCTCACACAGCAACCTGTGATGTCACAGAGCCAAATCTGGGATGTCACACTGGAATGTCATGCAGCTGCACTGTGATGTCGCAGAAGACTCTGTGATGTCAGAAAGTCACCCTGTGATGTCACAATCTGTACTGTGATGTCATAGCCTGCTCTATGATGTTACATAGCTGGCCAGTGATGTCACAATGCTCTCTCTGATGTCACAGAGCCACCCTCTATGAATTCAGGATCTGCTCTATGGCCTCACACCGTACTCTGTGATGTCACAGACAGATGTGTGATGTCATAAACCCCTCAATGATATCACAAAACCCTCTCTGTGATGTCATATTGCCACTTTGTAAGGTCACAGTATACACTCTGACCTCACAGCCAGCTCTATGATGCCATACAGCCATGCCATGATGTCACAGCCTGCTCTGTGATGTCACAGAACCCCTCTATGATGTCATACAGTTCCCTCTATGATGCTCTAGCTGCTCAGTGACCTCACACAACAAACTCTGTCTTGTCATAGCCCAATCTGTGACCTCACACAGCCCATTCTGTGCTGTCACACAGCCCCTTGCTGACATCACAGCTGCTCTGTGCCTCCATGACACAGCCACAGAGGAGCTGCTGTGACACAGCCCCCTCTGGGACATGCCACAGCCCCTGCCAGTGCTGAGCCCCTGAGAGCTCTGTCTGTGCCCTGCTGGTGTCCCTGAGGGGCCCTGGCAGTGGCCCAGCCCTGCTGGGCTGTGCACAGGAGCTGCTCCTGGCCAGAGCTGTCTCTCTGCAGCTCTGCTGCCCTTGCCAGGAGCTGCCTCTGGGCCAGGAGCCCGGCCCAGCTCAGCAGCACAGACACAGCACAAGGACTTTAATGACCCTCTGGGGCTTTGGTGCTCTTTGTGTCTGCCATGGCCAAAGTGCTGCCCAAGTTGGCTCTGGCAGGGCTGTCTTGCCACTGCTGCCCATCCCTGTGCCCTGTGCAGCCCAGGCTGTCCTACGGTGTCCCTGCCCTGCACCTCTGTCCCTGCAGGCTGTCAGCATCCCCCGGCTGCCCCACCTGGCTGGGCTCTTCCTTTGCTGACAGCTCTGCCTCCTGCCTGCCCCTGTCTGCCCACACAAAGCCTTGGGCTGATACCAAAAGGGTTCATTCATGACCCTGTGGGGCTCCACAAGGGGCTGTGGGGCTCTATAAGGGGCTGTGGGGCTCCATGAGACCATGGGACCATTCTGTGAAACCAAGGATACTATTGTTACACTATGGGGCATCATGGAACGAAGGAGGCCATTGTGATCCAGTCGGGGAACCTGCTGAGACTATTGTGACACTTCAAGGGCCATTGTGGAGGTGCAGGACCTCGTGGAACAAATGAGACCATTGTGACATGGCACGGCCTCATGGGAGCAAGGGGCCATTGTGACACTATGGGTCTTGTAGAGCTGAGGGGCCCTTGTGACCCTGTGTGGCACCATGGAACCAAGGAGAGCACTGTGACACTGCAGGGCTCCGTGGAACTGAGAACTCGTGTGGCAGTGAGGAGCCCAATGGAACCAAGGGGCCATTCTTTACTTCAGGGCTTTACAGAACCAAGGTGCCATTGTGATACTGTGGAACCAAAAGAGACCATTGTGACACTGAGGGGCTTCATGGAGCCAATGAGACCATTCTGGCACTCTGAGTCCCCATGGAACCAAGGGGCCATTGTGACACCAGAGGGCCTCATAGAACCAAGGCAACCACTGTGACACTGCAAGGTCTCATGGAAACAAGAGACCATTGTGACACTGTGGGTCTCCATGGAAGCAAGGGACCATTGTGACACATCCAGGTCTGGTGGAACCAAGGGACCATTGTGATCCTGGGGAACCCAATAGAACCAAGGGGCCATTTTGAGACTCTGCGATCTTGTGAAACCAATGGGCCATTGTGGCATTCTCAGTCCCACGGAAACAAGGAAACCATTTTGACAATTGAAGGCCTCATGGAAGCAAGGGGCCATTGTGCCACTGTGGAGCCAAGGAGACCATTGTTATATCACTGGGCCTCATGGAAACAAAGATCTGTTGTGATCCTACAGAGCCTCATGGAACCAAGGGGCCATTGTGGTGCTGCAGGGCCCCAAGGATCCAAGAACATGGAACAGGGTCTGGCTGGCTGGGCCTCCTGGGGGCTGCCCAACTGGTCCAGCTGACCTTGGCATGTTGAGGGTCACTTCTCATCAGCCCCTGAAACCCTGGAGTTGTGTGCTTTCCTTCCTGTGGGAAAGAACTGTCCTTCTCCAGGGGTTCATGGCTGAAAGTGGGATTCCTCCTCCAAATTTGATTATATCCAAGGATTATTCCTATATGTCACCTGTCAGGACAGACAGCTCTGGCTGGCCTTGGCCTCTTGGGGGCCACCTCTCATCTGCCTTCAAAACACCGGGGGCCTGTGCTTTTCTTCTCATGGAGAAAAACCTCTTTCAAGTCCAGGCATCCATGGCCAAAACTGAGAACTCGCCTCCAGAATTCCTTAAATCCAAAGATAGCTCCCAGACAAAAGTTTCCAGGACTATCTAGGTTCCCTCGGCTTCCTAAGGGCCAGTTCTCATCTCCCTTTGAAGCACTGGAGTTCTGCACTTTCCTTCCTATGGAAAAGAACTGTCCTTCTCGTCCAGAGCCCAATAGATAAAAGTGGGGTTTGGCCTCCCAAATTCTGTCTCTCCAAGGATACGTCCCTAACAATAGATCTGGCTGCCTTGGCCTCCTTGGGGCTGCCTCTAATCAGCCTTTGAAACACTGGGGCTCTGTCCTTTCCTTCCTGTGGAGAACTGTCATTCCAGTCCAGGAACCCATGGCTGAAATGGAATTCCACATCCAAAACTCCCCTTATATCCAAAGGCTGCTTTCAGACAAAAGCTGCAAGGACAGACAGGTCTCGCTGGCCTTGGCCTCTGGTGATTGCTTCTCATCTGCCTTCAAACCCTGGGGTTCTGTGGTTTCCTTCCTATAGAAAAGAACTGTCCCTCTTGTCCAGGTGCTCTTGGCCTCAAGCACTTGACCACTCTATAGGGACACAGGAGCTCTGTGCTCACTGGGGTGGAGACTGAGGACAGTAGACGAGAGCCCTGGGAGGGATCGAAGGGTGGTTTCAGAGATGGTGGATCCTTTTGACATAATAGAAAACAGCCAGCGAAAGAAAGCATTAATTCCAAAGGCACCTGCGGAGGTCCAGGCTGGACACCAGGAGAAAGGAATTTCCCTGGCAGGGCAGGGCTGTGGTGCAACACATCCCCCAGGAGGAGCCTGGAGCAGCCCAAGGCTTTGTGTGGGCAGGCAGAGGCAGGCAGGAGGTAGAGCTGTCAGCAAAGGAAGGGCCCAGCCAGGTGGGGCAGCCGGGGGATGCCCACAGCCTGCAGGGACAGAGGCGCAGGGCAGGGACACCGTAGGACAGCCTGGGCTGCACAGGGCACAGGGATGGGCAGCAGCTGCAAGGCAGCCCTGCCAGAGCCAACTTGGGCAGCACTTTGGCCATGGCTGCTGGCCCTGGGCCTGAGGCCAGCAGGGGACAAGTGACCCTTGCAGGCCTGGGGCCTCATTGCCTCCTTGTCCCTGCTCAGCAGCCTGGCAGGGGCTGTCCCATGCTCCTGCCCTTGGCATTGCACATCCCCACATCCCAGTGCCCATCCCGGGAAGAGCCCTGAGCAATGAGGGAGGGACAGGATCTGCCTGGCCAGGGGCTGGGGCTCAGGCCTTGGTCCTTTGCATTCCTGAATCACATCCAGGTTTGCTCAGCACCAGAGACATCTTTGCCTTGCTTGTCCCCAACTGTCATCACTGCCTCCAGGGTTCTGCTCTACCTGGAACCTGGGGACACTTTCTCAATCTGGTCCCTCAGATGGATCTATTTTATGTATGAGAAACTTCAGTGTTTCAACGTAACTTTGAGTTCTTGAGAATTCTTCGAGCACACTCTGAGGGACTGAGTCTGATGCAAAGAGCACCAAAGCCCCAGAGGGTCATTAAAGCCCTTGTGCTGTGTCTGTGCTGCTGAGCTGGGCCGGGCTCCTGGCCCAGAGGCAGCTCCTGGCAAGGGCAGCAGAGCTGCAGAGAGACAGCTCTGGCCAGAAGCAGCTCCTGTGCACAGCCCAGCAGGGCTGGGGCACTGCCAGGGCCCCTCAGGGACACCAGCAGGGCACAGACAGAGCTCCCAGGGGCTCAGCACTGGCAGGGGCTGTGGCATGTCCCAGAGGGGGCTGTGTCACAGCAGCGCCTCTGGGGCTGTGTCATGGAGACACAGAGCAGCTGTGATGTCAGCATGGGGCTGTGTGACAGTACAGAGTGGGCTGTGTGAGGTCACAGATTGGGCTATGACAAGACAGAGTTTGTTGTGTGAGGTCACTGAGCAGCTAGAGCATCATAGAGGGAACTGTATGACATCATAGAGGGGTTCTGTGACATCACAGAGCAGGCTGTGACATCATGGCATGGCTGTATGGCATCATAGAGCTGGCTGTGAGGTCAAAGTGTGTGCTGTGACATCACAGAGTGGCAGTATGACATCACAGAGAGGGCTTTGTGGCATCACTGAGAGGGTTGTGACATCACACAGCTGTCTGTGACATCATAGTATGAGGTCATAGAGCAGATCCTGCGTTCATAGAGGGTGGCTCTGTGACATCAGAGAGTGGGTTGTGACATCACTGGCTGGCTGTGTAACACCATAGACCTGGCTATGACATCACAGAACAGACAGTGACATCAAATGGTGGCTTTCTGGCATCACTGCGACATCACATCACTGTGACATCACAGTGCAGCTGCATGACATTCCAGGGTGACATCCCAGATTTGGCTCTGTGATGTCACAGGGGTTCTGTCTGACATCCCAGAGTGCGCTGTGATGTCACAGGGGGCTGTGTGACATCACAGGAGGCTGTGTGACATCACAGGGGCTGTGTGAGGTCCCTGGGGAGGTCACTCTGCCCCGGCCCCCCTCACAGTTTCCCCCAGAGCAGTCCAACCCTGCTCGTGCACAGCGGGGTCCCCTGTCCCCCTGGGTCCCCCCGCCCCCGGCGCCGCAGCCTCCCCCAGAGGATGTTCCACGAGATCGACCCCAGAGCCTGACACGGGGACGGGGGGCCGGGGCCCTGGGGGTGGCACAGGGGGACAGGGACCCCCCAGCAGCGTCCCCGTGTCCCCCAGGGCCAGAGCCTGGGCCAGGGCTCCTTCACCCTGGTACCAACGAGGCCTTGAGAGCGCTGAAAAAATCCCCAGCAAGGGAGCAGCAAAAACCAGATTGAATATTAAGGGACAGCAGCACAAAGTTCCTTGGCAAGAGCCACTCTGCTCCTGACTGGACACTTCAGGCACACCAAGGAAACAAAGCAACAACAAAACCAAATAAAATCCAGGCAATCAAACCTGAAATGAGCCGAGAACTGTCCCTGTTTGTGTGTGTGTGACATAAGGACAGGTAGGGCAAGGATAAAAGGAATACAGCCCGAAATGTTAACAGAGGTGAAATTTAAAAGGACTTAATCTTAACTGATACCATCAACTTCACAATTTAGCAAAAGAACAGCACTTAACAGTACTTACCCTAACTTAAAACCAATGACACAATAATTTAACACAGGAATAGCACTTAAAAAAACTTAGCTAATAACTTGAATTAAACTTAACAACTTAGCAAAAGAACAACTCTTAGCAGCATTTAACTTAGCTTAGATCTCCTGACTTAACCTTACTTACTGATATCTGGATATCTGAGTGACTCAGCCATCCAAGGCACTCAAACCCCTCAGAGAGCAGCATTTCTGCCACATTTCCCCAGCACAGGCACTCCTGTGTGCACACAGACACAAAGAGTCAGTGCAAGGCACCTGTGAGAAATTCCCCTCAGGGCAGGAAATGCTCCCTGTGCATCCTTTGGTATCTCCCCAGCAGGTGAAGGGTTGAGCCTGGAGAATTGGGGGGATCGGCCCAGGCTCCGTCGTTGTTGGGGATCCCCGAGTGCAGCAAACGGGAGAGTTCCCGGCTGGGAGAGGCCCCGCTCAGAGGGAGTCGCTGGCCCAGGAGAGCTCCAAGGGCTCCTTTTGGAGCGCTGTTTGCAGGGCCCCAAGAGAGGGGCTTCAGTCCCAGCAATGGTTCATCCTGGCCGCACTTGGCACCAACAGCTTTCTTTGGCAGTGTGAGAACAGGGATGTTGTGCCACTGAGGGAACAAAACCAGTTCCCAGGGCTGCTCCTCCAGAAAGCGGGAGCTGGTTGGGCAGCAGCAGTGCCTGGAGCAGACAGTGTTTGTGATGAGCTGCAGAGGAGCTGAGCCCAGGGGCTGTTGGCCAAGGCCAAGGCCCAAGGAGCATTTCTCAGCTGGCAGGGCGGCCTGAGAAGGGGAGGGGGGAATGCAGCAGAACAGGGCCCATGGAACCAAAGGAGCATTGTGACCCTGGGGGCCCTGTGAGACCAAGGGACAATTGTGACACTGTGGGGCCTTGTAAGACCAGGCGACCATTGTGACACTGTGGGGCCCCATGGAATCATAGAGACCATTTTGACACTTTGGGGTGTCATGGAACCAAGGAGCCATTGTGACACTGTGGGACACCATGGAATCATGGAGACCCTTGTGAGCCTCAGAAACCAAGAGCATGTTCTGACACTGCAGGGCTACATGGAACCAGTGAGACCATTGTGACACAATGAGGTCCCATGGAGCCAAGTAGAGCATTCTGACATTGTGTGGCACCATGGAACCAAGGACCCATTGTGATACCATGGGGCCTCATGGAACCAAGGGCACCAGAGTGACACTGGGGGGATCCATAGGACCAAGGAGACCATTGTGACATTTTGGGGTCTGTGGAACCACAGAGACCATTGTGACACTGCAGGGCCAATGGAACCAGGAGAATATAGCACAGGTGTGGCTTGTTTGACATCCCAGGGCCACCTCACTGGTCCAGCTGACCATGGCATGAGGAGGGTCTCTTCTCATCTGCTACTGAAAAACTGGAGATCTGTGCCTTCCTTCCTGTGGAAAAGAACTGTCCTTCTCCTCCAGGTGCCCATGGCCAGAATTGGGATTTCACCCCCAACACTGCCTCTTGTGACAGACTGAAGGAGATTGTGGCTCAAAGGATTTTGTGTGTGGGGGAGGAAGGGGCAGGTCCAGCCTTGCCCTGCCCTGGAACCCCAGCCCTGCCCTGCCCTGGAACCCCAATCCCCCCAGAGCCTCTATCCCAGCCCAGCAGTGGCTGCCAGTCCCTGGCACAGCACAGGCAATGCTCCACAGCCACCTCTGCAGCCCCAGCCCAGCTCCTGAGGGACCAAATGAGCCCAAGCCCCACCTGGGGGAAGGGCCCAGGGAGACCAAGGGGTATTGAAGGCTGACCACAAGGCAAGCACACATCTTGACCCTGCATCCTCTTGGAATTTCCATCTGAACTCTGCTCGAATCCAGGAGCTGGTAGCTCTCTGTGTGCCTCTCTAAATCTTTTTAGTCTTTCTCACATTCTGTGTCTTTTTCTTCTGTTTCTCTACACCTGCAAATTTTGATTAACTGAAAATTGAACAGGCTTAGAGTTTGTGAATTTGAATGGGCCAAGTCAATGCTTTGAGAAGTGTTGTTTCATTGATTGAATAGCAGTCATAGTTTGACATGAGAAGAATTTTTAAAAGTAATGTAAAACTTTTTGTGTCACCGACAATCTGTTAAACCACTGAGATACTGAACATGCCTTTGTGAAACACAAATGTTAAAGATGAAAAAACCCAGGAACCTCCTCTTTCTTTTCCAATCAACAAAGAATCAGCAGGCCCCAGCCATCATCTAAACCAAACCAAACCAAACCAAACCAAACCAAACCAAACCAAACCAAACCAAACCCAAGCAACCCTGCCATGGGCTGAGCCCCTTCCCCCCTCCCCAGGCTGCCCCCTCCCCATCGGCCCCATTCTGACCAAACCAAACCCCAACAACTCCCAAACAGGAAAACAAAAGAGGCTACAAAACCCCAAACAGAACAAAGTCAGCCACAGCTATTAAAATCTCACCATCAAGTCCCCTCCCTCTACACAACTAAAACCAAAAACCCCTACAACCTACAACCATACAAAATAACCCTACAACTAAAAATAAACACAAAAAAGCCCAAAACCAGCCATAAAACCAATTTACACAACCCAACCATAACTTCCACCACAAGTTACCATCGGGTCAGGTGTTAACCCTTTCAATACTTCAATCCTGCCTGAAGTAAAAGAAAAAAAAATCTAAGCATATAAAAAAACCAACATAAAACCATCAAAGTAAGTAAAGAAGAAATTAAATCCCAAATAAAAAAGAAGAAAAAAATACCTTAATTTGGAAACTAAAATCCTCTTATAAATTATAAAGAAAAAACTCTTTTCCTTTTTAATACCTAAAACTTAGGAAAAATCAAATTAATATCAAACAAAAACCTCCATACTAAAAGAAACAAATGTTAAAATGACTGTAATTTCATAAAAAGTTTAAATAGAGAAAAAAAAAGTAATTCAGTATCCCCAAGAGAAGATCTCCATTCTCAGAGATAAAAATAATTTTAAAAGTAAATAACTAAAACTTATACCTTTAAATAATTCATCTTTTAAATAATACCCAATAAGTTGACATGGCCCATACACAAGCTTTAAAAACCTTGTAGCAATAAAAACAAATTCACAATAACAAAGTTCCCCAGACAACTCCTATCCATGAAAAAATTAGGAACCAGGAACCACAAAAACCCTATTTTTTCCACTTGTAAAAAAATCTCCATAAACCTAAGCAGAAAAACTTCTCTCTCTAAGTAAAAAAGTCTATTCTAGAAATAGTAAACCAACTAGAAATTTTAAATTTACTTTCTTTACATTGTCAGTAAGAAAAAAAAAGTTGTAAAGAAAAAGTATTCCAAAGATTTTAATTTAATTCTTACTACCTTTGTTCTTTTAGTTACTTTTAAACAAATTTTCTTTATGCCCTCTAAAAATTTTAAGCCTACCTTTCTCCTAATCCTATCTCACAATAAAATAAATACATAAATAATTAACTGACACTAAAACCTACCACACTCATCAATACATTAATTAAGAAATCTCAATATTGGAAAAATCTTAAATTAACAAACCAAAACCACTACAATGTCATAACAAACCTTTTGCCAAAGATTCTCTGATTTTCTAAAGCTCCCAGTAAAGGCTGTTTGGTTGTTTTGGGCTCCTGAGAATCTCTTGTTGGTATTTCTCCAGGGAGTCCAACTCAGAGTACACAAACAATTCTAATTCCTTTTAAATGTCTCCTTGAGAGAGTTTTTTCAAGGATGGGAGTCAGGGCTTGTGTGTGCTGCTTGGCCCAGCCCAGGCAGGGCTTTCCCAGCCACATTCCACACTCCATTGCCCAGCTGGAGCCGCTGGTGCCTCTGAGTTGTGCTGCCCCAGCCCCAGGGACGCTCTCCTTGTCTGCCCATTCCCCCACGGTCTCTGGGCAGGGATGGCCTCACTGGGGGCTGCTGACACCCTCAGCAACTTGGAGGCTGCTGCTGAATTTCACTGCTCCAGAGGCTTGTTCAGCCTTCAGCTCTTCAGTGCAGGAATTCAGTGTCCCAGGGCTCATTAACATTCAGAACACCTGCACAAGCCAAGCCTCTGGGAATAATTTGATTTTAATTTTCAAATCCTTTGTGGTTAAGTAGATCTCAGTAGTGTATTGAAACTGAATACATGATATTTAAAAAGACAGGGAGAAAACATTTTTTAGGTCCTGTTTAGATTTGTTTTCCTGTTAATTCATTGATATGTGCAATCTCCAATTGACACTGAATCCAAGTACCTCCTCATGCAGTTTGAATAGATATGGAAATAAAGACCCTTCATGGCTGACAGTCAATCAGACTCTGTCCCTACCCCCAGCCCACCATTTCCCCCATCCAAGCCCTGGCACTCAGAGCAGCCTTGTGCAAATCTGAGCTCCCTCCAGCCCAGGCTGCACCTGCAGCTTTCAGCTCCTTGGCTCCAACTCCCACCTACTTTCCTTGGAGAAGGAGCTGCCCGAGACACAGAGGGATGTTTATTTCTTGTCAGCCAACAAAGCCAAGGGAAGGCACAGCTCCATCCAATGCAAAAGTCATTCTTCTCCCTGGCTCTGCCCTGCCCCTGATCCCCACAGCCTGTCCTGTTTCCTTCATCCCTGCATTGCCAGGGACTCTCTGGGACAAGGGAGCTCTGCTCTGGGGATGGAGGGAAGTCCAAGTGCAGCCACTGGAGTGGGAACCACAACTCGTCAGGTTTGTGTCCTTTGGGGGTCGGGAACTGGTGAGACTCAGAGGCACAGAAAGTTTCTCCTCATGGCCAACAGACCACAGTTGAACAGGACACAATTTAATTACAATCTCACTCTTCCCTGAGCTATGTGCAATGTCCCAGCAGTGCCTGATGAGTCCAACATCCACAAGGGATTTCTATACTAGAATTAATTTTAGACAAACATGATCCTGTAATAGATATAAACACAATTATGTTCTTGTATCAGGATGCTCGTCCTGGAGTGGGGACAAAACAGCTCCAACAATTCCTGATTTGCAAAGCTGTCAGTGGTGGATGGAGAAGGGAGGTCAGGCTGCTCTTGGTGTTGAGGAAATGCTGAAACCAGCCTGACTCATTTCCTCTCCTCCTGTCCTGGCTGATCTCCCCTCTTTCCCCTTCCACCCATTGGCTTTTGTCTCCCACCAGGCCCCCGGTGAAGAGCCTGGCTCTGTGTTCTCCATCCCCTCCTCGCTGGCACTGCCAGGCTGGGATGAGGAGCCCCTCAGCCTTCCCTGCTCTGGGCTGGACAAGCCCAGCTCCCTCAGCCTCTGCTCACAGCCCAAGGGCTCCAGCCCCACCTTGGAGGCCCTTCCCAGACCCTGCTCCAGCTGCCAGACATCTTTCCTGCCCTGGGCAAACCAACCCAGGCCACAGTGACCTGGATAATCCCCGTCCTTGATGTCCTGGTCACACAGCCCTGGCCCCTTGTGCCCATGTCAGGCTCTGGGGTGGATCCTGTGGAACATCCTTTGGTGGAGGCTGTGGCTCCAGGTGGGCCGGGGGGATCCCGGGGGACAGGGACCCTGCTGGGCACGGACAGCATTGGACTTGTTGGGAGAAACTGTGAGGGGGAGCTGGGGCCGAGTGACCAACCCAGTGACCTGACACAGCCCTGCTGGGATGGCACACAGCCCCTCTGGGATGTCACAGCCCATTCTCTAATGTCACACTGCTGGTCTCTGATGTCAGCCAACTCAGTGATGTCATAGTCTGCTCTGTGATGTCAGACATCTGCCCTGTGATGTCACAGCTGGCTCTGTGATGTCACAGAGGCACTCAATGATGTCATTGCTACTCAATGATGTCACATGACCCACTCTGTGATGTCATAGCCCACTCTGTGACCTCATGTTACCAGATGATCAATTGCCTACACCAGGTGAGCTGACACCTGGAGCTTGTTCTCCACATCCCCAGGCCTATGGAAACCACACAAGGCCCATTGTGTGAGAAGGGGAACTGGAAGTTCAGCAGCCTCAGTGTCCTGCCAGCTCAGCCAGGCCCACTGGAACATTGGGGTCCACGACCACCAGGGACCACCAGAGAGACCCCCCAGGAAAGAAGAACACATGGGTAAAGGGGCGAGGAAATATGCTAATGATTTTGGGGAAATGATTATCAGATGTGTGTTTAGTCCAAGACAATCAATGAATATGTGAGCAAAATACAGAAAATAAACAGAAACTTTCCTGTACTCAGCATGCACAGCTTTGGGAGGAGCTCTCCCCCGTGCATCCAGCTGAATAAAGAATGCTGCTTCTTAATGCTACATTGGGGTTAAGGAGTTTTCTGTTTTGCCGGATTTTTGGTGACACTCCCAAGGAAAGCTCTGTCTGCTGCTGTTCACACGGAGGCTGCCTGGGGCCCAGTGACCATGAAATAATCAAGTTTTCAATGTTCTATGAAAGAAGGAGGGGCAGCAACAAAACTTCTACACTGGCATTAGGAAGGGCAGACTTTGGCCCTCCCCAGACTTTGGGGAGTACCAAATCTGGTACTGATTTTTTGAAAGGAAAGAGCCCTTTAAAAAAAAGGGATCCAGGAAGGATGGACAAATTTCAAGAAAGTAATCTTAAGGGGGAAGGAGCAACCTGTCCCAGTGTGCCAAAACATGATCTAGAGAGGAAAAGGACTGTCCTGGCTGCCGATGGAGCTTTTCTGGGAACTCAGGGGAAAAAAGGACCAGCAATGCAGGAAGTGTTTAAGGATGTTGTTAGGTTATGAAGAAAGTGATGTGAAGAAATGAAAGCTCAATTAGAATTTAAACTGGCGGCTTGTAAAAAGAATAAAAAATGTTTTTATAAAAACAATTATAGCAAAAGGAGGGAGAAGGAGAACCTCTACTCTTTATTGGATGCAGTTAAAAATAGAGCAACTGAAGAGAAGTAAAAGACAAAGCTACTTAATATCTTGTTTGTCAATTTTCAATATTAGGACAGGCTGTCCTCAGGACAAGTGTTCTCCTGAGCTGGTAGATGGGCACAGGGAGCAGAACAGCCCCCTGGAATCCAGGAGGAAGCAGCTGGGGACCTGCTGAGCCACTCAGATGCTCACAGGTGTCTCTGGGAGCAGATGGGATCCATCCTAGGGGGATGAGGGAGCTGTGGATGAGCTCCCCAAGCTGCTCTCCATCATTTACCATCAGTCCTGGCTCAGCAGGGAGGGCCCAGAGCACTGGAGGTGCCAGTGTGAGCCCATGCCCAGGAAGGGCTGGAAGGAGGAGCTGGGGAACTCCAGGCCTGTCAGCCTGACCTGGGTGCCTGGCAAGGTTATGGAACAGATCACCTTGAGTGCCATCACAGGGCACCCACAGGATGGCCCAGGGATCAGAGCCAGCCAGCGTGGATTTCAATACCTGCATTGATGATCTGGATGAGGGGATTGAGTCCATCATCAGCAAATTTGCAGATGACACCAAGATGGGTGTGAGTGTGGATCTGCTAGAGGGTAGGAGGGCTCTGGACAGGGCCCTGGACAGGCTGGATCCAGGGCCCAAATCCAACAAGGTGAGGTTTAACAAGTCCCAGTGCCGGGCCCTGCACTTTGGCCACAACAACCCCTGCAGCACTACAGGCTGGGGACAGAGTGGCTGGAGAGCAGCCAGGCAGAAAGGGACCTGCAGGGACTGATGGACAGCAGGCTGGACATGAGGCAGCAGTGTGCCCAGGTGGCCTAGAAGGCCAATGGCTCCTGGCCTGGATCAGGAATGGTGTGGCCAGCAGGAGCAGGGCAGGGATCCTTCTCCTGTGCTGAGCACTGGTTGGGCAGCACCTCGAGTGCTGTGTCCAGATCTGGGCCCCCTGGGGTGGGCAAGAGGAAGAAATTTGTGCAAGGAAAGAGTAAAGAAAGCAAAGGAGCAAAGGTTCATCCAAGGAAATGCTCAGGGCAGTTTGGGGGTGGCTGCCAGGCAGCCCTGGCTCTGAGCAACAGCGTCTGCAGTGGCACAGGAAACTCCCAGCTGATGGGAACAAACTTTCTGGCTGAGTGCAGAGGCCAGGACAAAGCTGAGTGGTTTCCCTGGTGTCCCGCAGCCCTTGCTGGCCCCAGGGGCTGATGGCATTTGTGCTCCCTCAGGTTCATGTCCCCACAGCAACAGCATGGGGGTGCTGGCCCTGCTGTGTGCAATGCAAACAGGGGCTGCTGAGGCAGTGCTTCCGTGTCTGTGCCTGCAAGGATGGGGCACCTGTGTGAGCTGGGGGAGAGGCCAGGGCTGCAGAGGGGGGATGTTGTTGGCAGCTGCATGAGGACGCTCTGGGACGCTGCCCTGGGCTGTGCAGCGCACTGGGCATGGATCAGCCCCTGCTGTGCTGCTCCTTCCCGTCTGGCCCAGGGCCCTTGCAGAGCCCCAGCCATGCTGTTTGCCCCCAGCCTGCCCACGGCCAGCCTGGGGCTGCTGACGGGGGTTTCTGTGCTGAGCATTGGCCTGGCCGTGTTCTTGAGAGAGCCTGGGCAAGGAGCCTGGAGCCCCCAGGGCCTGGCCTGAGGCGTCAGCGCTGCCCCAGCAGTGCCCATGGCCTGTCCCTGCTGCAGCCCCGGCACTGCCACCCCCAGGGCTGTGCCCGGCCCCGAGAGCACTCAGGCCCTGCAGCAACACCAGGGCCACCAGGGCAGCGGGGCAGGGCCACGGCAGCAGCACTGGCAACACCAAGTGCTGCTGCTGCTGCTGCTGGGCACAGCTGCTGGGCCAGCACTGATCTGCCCCAGCTCTGCACACAGACATTGCTGCTGCAGCTCCAGAGAAGGCAACACAAGGGCATCTCTGCAGAAAACTCTGCTGGGAGATCCTTTAATTCTTTTAAAGCCACCGAGAGTGCAGCCCCTCATTGACAAAGTCTGTGGCCACAGGGAAGGAGGAGAGAAACAAAATGAGAAATGGTACAAAAAATGAAATTTCTTTTTAGACAATATGAGAAAAGTAACACAAAGACACAGAACCTCCAGAAGGAAACCAACAAGAATTATCAAAGATGACTTTTATTACAAGAGATTTGTAGAAATTTGCCAGCAGTTTAATGTTTCCTAAAGCATCGAATCATCAGTCTCCACACTGCAGCCTTGAGCTCCTGGTTCCTCAGGCTGTAGATGAGGGGGTTCAGGGCTGGAGGCACCACTGAGTACAGAACTGACAGGGCCAGATCCAGGGATGGGGAGGAGATGGATGGGGGCTTCAGGTAGGCAAATGTTCCGGCACTGAGGAACAGGGAGACCACGAGCAGGTGAGGGAGGCAGGTGGAAAAGGCTTTGTGCCGTCCCTGCTCTGAGGGAATCCTCAGCACAGCCCTGAAGATCTGCACATAGGAGAAAACAATGAACACAAAACAACCAAATCCTAAACAGACACTAGCAGCAAGTAGCCCAAGTTCCCTGAGGTTGGAGTGTGAACAGGAGAGCTTGAGGATCTTGGGGATTTCACAGAAGAACTGGCCCAGGGCATTGCCATGGCACAGGGGCAGGGAAAATGTATTGGCTGTGTGCAGCAGTGAATAGAGAAAGGCACTGGCCCAGGCAGCTGCTGCCATGTGGGCACAAGCTCTGCTGCCCAGGAGGGTCCCGTAGTGCAGGGGTTTGCAGATGGACACGTAGCGGTCGTAGCACATGATGGTCAGGAGGGAAAACTCTGCTCCCATGAAGAAGATAAGCAGAAAAACCTGAGCAGCACATGCAGTGTAGGAGATGTTGCTGGTGTCCCAGAGGGAATTGTGCATGGCTTTGGGGACAGTGGTGCAGATGGAGCCCAGGTCAGCGAGGGCCAGGTTGAGCAGGAAGAAGAACATGGGCGTGTGCAGGTGGTGGCCGCAGGCTACGGCGCTGATGATGAGGCCGTTGCCCAGGAGGGCAGCCAGGGAGATGCCCAGCAAGAGGCAGAAGTGCAGGAGCTGCAGCTGCCGCGTGTCTGCCAATGCCAGCAGCAGGAAGTGCCTGATGGAGCTGCTGTTAGAACATTTGCTGTGCCTTGGCATGAGGATCTGTAAAAAAAGTAATCATGGAATAGTTGGGTTTGGAGAGGACTTGAAATATCCCAGCACAGCCTGGGGGCACTTTCCCCCCACTGCCTGCCCAGGGCTCTGCTGCCTGGAGCTGTCCCTGCCAGCAGCTGCTTCCCTGTGCCCAGGGCTGGGCCCTGCCAGTGCTGCCAGAGCCCAGCCCAGCCCTGGGGGCTCAGCTCTGCCCTGCAGAGCCCTCCCAGCTCAGGCACTGCCCAGGGGCAGCTCTGGCTCTGCAGGCTCTGATGGCAATGTCAGAGCAACCCTGAGGAGGCTGGAAAAGCAACACTGATGCTGCCTCTGAGGGGCCCTGTGCTGATTTCTGTCACTGCCCTGTTTAGTAAGATCTGAGAGAAATTTTTTTATTTTTCTCAACCTGAACTAAAAGATGAATATCTATGTACAATTTCCCATCCAGGCAACACAGAGGAGTAGAATAAAAAAACAGGACTTTCCCTTTTGTGCAGCACCTGCCTTGCTGTGCTCCCTGTATAATCTTCTTGGAAATGTTCTGCAGTTAAATGCCATGCTGGGAGCAGTCCTGAACAATGCAGCATCCTCCCCACACAAGGAGAACAATTCCAAGCCTCACCAGCTGTCTCCTCCCAGCCAGATCTTGTCCCCCAGTGCTGGCAGCAGCTGCCAGGGCTGGCTGAGAGCTGTCCCTGGCAGGCAGCAGAGTCCCTGCCCCAGCACAGCGCCCTGGGCTGCAGGACCCTGCTCTGCAGGACAGCCCTGGGCACCCCTGGCTGCTCTGCACAAGAGACAAGTAGAGAATGTACTCACAGGCTCTGCAGGCATTGGCATGTTCCAGCTTGAGGAGATGGCTCCAGGAGCTGCAGCTGCATTGTCCTGCAGCCAGAGGTTCCTGTGCCAAGGGCTGGCAGTGATTGTGCCCCAGGCACTTCTCAGCCCCTTCCCAGCCCTGACTGATTGAAGCTCTCTGTGCCTCTGGGCTGTGCCCGGGCTGGCTGCAGGCAGTGCCCCAGCCCTGCTGGGCTGGCACAAGAGCTGCTCATCCAGAGAAATGTGCTTTTGAAGCTCTTCTTGGTGAGCAGGAGCTGCCTCTGGGCCAGGAGCCCAGCCCAGCTCAGCAGCACAGACACAGCACAAGGACTTTAATCAGCCTCTGGGGCTTTGTGCTCAGGCCCTCAGGGCCTCAGAGGAACAGAAGGGATCCATCCTCCCATGCCCTTTGATGGGTCACTGAGGGACCAACTGAATTGCCCCAGGCACCAAGACTTGGCTTCTCTTGTCCCCACCTGTCATCACTGCCTCCCCAGGCAGAGCAGAGAACTGCAGGCAGTGATGACAGGTGGGGACAAAGAGAAGCCAAGTCTTGGTGCCCTGGGGCACAGCAGGGTCTGTGCCAGCAAGGGCTGGGAGGAGACACCTTGTCCTGAGGCCCTGGGGCCTCCTGGCACAGCCCCAGCCAGGCTGGGCACTGTCAGCCCCTTGTGCTGCCCTCAGCATCCCCCCCTAGCCCACATCCCAGTGGCCTCAAGGATCTGCTGCAAGGAGTCCCTGGGGAGCCTTGCTCAGCAATGGCCCTGGGGGCTCCTGAATGCTCCCTGCAGGGACTGCAGGTTTTTCAAAGGACTTTGGCTTTGGCTTTTGCCTTGGACTCTCTGAGAGGTTTGTGCAATCATGGCCTCCAATTATCTGCTGTAATTAGTCCCTGGAGAGGCTTTGTCAGTAACAACACTCAGTGGGGCTCATTAATACTTCAGGGTACTTCAGATATTTGAAGGTATTTGGTGTTTCTCTTTTGATGCAGACTCTGTTAGAGGTTTTTGCAATTATGGCCCCAATTATCTGCTTTAATGAGTCCCTGGAGAGCTTTGTACTGACACTCAGTGGGGCTCATTAATGCCTTGAGATACTCAAGATTTTTAAGGTACTTTGGATTCTCCTTTCTACACTCTGAATCTCTGAGAAGTTCTTTTGCCATCCTGGCCTCCAATTCTCTCCTCCAGGAGTCCATGAGGACCCTGTGTTGGGGATGGACCTCTGTGGGTCCTATTAATGCCTCGAGACACTTTGGGGTTTTCTTCTGACTTTGACTCCTGGAAAGGTTTGTGCAATCTCCTCTCAGGCCCTGAGGTTCCAGGGCTCAGCTCCAAATGCTCCACAGGCCTCATCAGGATCAAGCAAGTCCTGACCAACCATGGCTCTGCCTTGATTTCCCTCTGCTCTCGTGCAGTTCATCAGGAAGATTTCCTTTTACGTTTATGGAGAAATATTTCAAGGAGCTTCTAAGAAAAATGTAATCCTATTTTAAACAGTGTATTTTATTACTGTTCTCTTTAGAAAAGAGCTGAATGCAGCATTCTGTGCTTGGTATGGATCCAGGGTCTCTCCTAAGGAGGTCTGGCCAGGTCAGTGAAGTTTTACCTTGAGAACTGACCCAGAGTGGACAACCTTGCCCCACATTATCGAACCCCATGTGAGAAACGATTTTCACTTTCAAAAATGTAAATGCTTTATTAAGACCATATCAAAATAAAACAGAAGACTGAAGAAAGAAAAGGATACAGCAGCAGGAGCAAAGGATTCAGTCATTGTGTGCTCATCTACAAAATGGATGTTCTGTCTTTTACACCTCCAGCCCCTCCCAAAGTCTTGTCAATCGACTCCTTCTTCTCTGTCCAGTGGTGGAGATCACTGTCTCACACCTTGATTGGAGGTCAGGTGCTGCCATAGGAACAAGCCAACCCTCCCAAATGCCCCAGCTACTGAGGCCATCCTGTGATAGCAATGCAAGGTGGAGAGGAAGGATAACTATACATCTACAAAACTTCTCCTAACATATATTTAATATTCACCCCTTAATTGTGAGACTCAACCAGAGAATCACTCATCTATAACAAGCCCCCTTTTTGTTTTCTATAAGTCATTTTGCTTGAACAATTAAGTGAAAAAATTTCCCTGTCTCTTGAATGAGTCATACCAGCATCTGTTGATGTGGGCAAGGACAGTGGGAACAGGAGAAAAAAAAAAGTCAGGTTTTCCTTAGACACACTCATTTGGAATGGTCAAAAGGGCATCCCAGAGGTCCAGTGTGGCTTTGACTCCCATCTACCGTGCCTGTGTGGCTGCTACCCATAGTTGGTGCATCTTAGGGGTGAGTACAGAGGCCAACTCAGTCCTGCCCTCCAGTCCCTGTTGAATTAAAAGACAACTGAGGAATTACAGAGGTCTGGTCTGGCCTTTTGTCCCTACCTTACCGTGCCTACGGGGTTGCTACCCACAGCAGGGCTATGGAGCCTTCTTGGTAGCAAACAAACGGGCCAACCTGGTCTTGCCCTCCTTCCTTTGTCTTATTTCCTTGAAGAAGCTGCCCCATTACCTTTTACAGTCCCTTGTGTACTTCTCCTCAACAGCTGCTGGTAATTCTCACCCATGAAAACAGGAAGACAGTTCTCGAGCTGGTTGGTGGAAGCTTGACTCTACTTTTTGGGCATCTTGGTGGTTTTCTGGTTGTCTCTCAGTCTCTGCTTGAGAGTCAATCTTGTTTCACCCAGCCTGGATGTTACAGTCCACTCTTTGGGTTCTTCTCCTGGGCCTTTGACTCTGTTGCCATGAGTCCATCCCCGCTCTGCAGCTCGCACGGCCGATTCGGTGGTGAGCAGTGCCTGAAAGGGACCTTCCCACTGGGGAGTTAGAGGCTGATCTCTCCATGACTTAATCATCACCCAATCCCCAGGATTAATATTATGGATTCTGAAATCCAGGGTGGTAGTTTGAGGAATTGCCCCTTTATGTCTTACCCCTTCTAAGGTTTGTGCTACAGACATCACTTATTTCTTGGCATTGGCTTCCCCTTCCTCATAGGTGGCAGCCTTCTGGGGTGAGGTCAGGAAGGGAAACCCAAACATCATTTCATAGGGTGACACCCCCAGATCTGACTGGGGTTGGGTTCTAATTCTTAATAAGGCCAAAGGGAGACATTTTATCCATGACATTTGGGTTTCAATCATTTGCTTAACTAGAGCTCATTTAAGAGTTTGATTCATTCTCTCAACCTGACCAGAACTCTGTGGTTGCCATGGAGTGTGTAATTCCAATTTTACTCCCAGGGCCTGAACAACTTTCTGCAATATCTTTGATGTGAAATGAGTTCCCCGGTCTGAATCAATCCTGTTTGCCATCCCATATTGGGGTGTCCTAGTTTAGGGCAAATTTGGGAGAGAATCTCCAGAGGGGGGCCCCTCCAGAAAGCAAACTCACACAGCCCCTCCCCCCAGCCGGTTCGGGAAGAATTCCTTGGAGAGAAGTGGAAAGAACCTGTTTATTTAACAGGCACAGCACCCCCAGCACACAAAATGAACAATACCAGATGACACCGCTCTTTCACCACTCTGAAAAATAGATGGCAAATTCAGAAACTCTCTCTTGGGGGTGGTCACTCAGTCCCTCTGGCGCTGGGGCAGCTGCTGCAGGCCACAAGGTGCAAACGCTCGGTGTTCCCAGGTCCCAGTCTGGAGCAGGTTCAAGATGGTTCAAAAAGGAAAGGAGAAACAGTCCAGGAAGAAATTTGGACTGTTTAGCTAAACTAGCTAATGAGCAAAAGCAAGAGCAAGCAGAAGTGAAGCAGAAGCAAGAGTGAGAGAGCAATGCAAAAAGCAAAAGCAAAAAGCAAAAGCAGCACTATGTACTGCCCGTCTCTGTGTCCCGCCAGGCTGATAAGAAAACCCAAACAAAACTTTCACTCTTCAGAGCCAGTGTTAAAGGCACAGAACATAATATCCAGCATAAACAGAACACATTAATGGGGATACAAGCATCATAACATCACCCTAGGACATTCCACCCCTTATCCCCATATCATCAACATACTACCACACATCATGCATTTATTCACACAAAATTTCCATCTGTTCCCCCAAAAATTACAAGCAATACCCATCATGCCCTCATCACATCCCCACACTGGACCACTGAATCCAGGCCCTATACTACAGAGCTGCAGGATTTCACCCCTTTCACCTTACTCACTCAAAGCTCCATCTATCACTTGCTCAGACCTTCGACACTTGCACATCTCCTTCTCCATCTTCCACTTGCCCAGACCTTCAACACTTACACATTTCCTTCTGTCTCATGTCTGTATGGTGTAATGTACAGACAATGGCAGTAACATCCAACAAACAGTGATATTGCGTATCATTCTCACCCCACAATCAGATCTCCCTGAGGTACACATCGTGTTGTTCCATCTCTTTGCATTATCCACCATGTGCAACCTGGTCCCTGAGCAAAGACAACCCCACGAATGGGTTTGTCTGTACTCGAGGCAGAATTGACCCACACAGTCTTCCCTAACAAACCTCTGACATGCACCACTGGGACTTTATCTCCATCTGTTATATTCAGGGACTCAGACTGAGCAAGACCTGCTCGGTTGGTGGAACCTCAGGTGTTAACTAACCAGGTGGCCTTTGCTAAATGCTGCTCCCAATTTTTGAAAGATCCCCCACCCAAAGCTTTCAGCTGGGTTTTTAGTAGTCCATTGTACCTCTCCACTTTGCCTGCAGCTGGTGCATGGTAGGGGATATGGTACACCCACTCAATGCCATGTTCCCTAACCCAGGTGTTGATGAGGCTGTCCTTGAAATGAGTCCCATTGTCTGACTCAATTCTCTCTGGGGTACCATGCCTCAACAGGACCTGCTTTTCAAGGCCCAGGATGATGTTTTGGGCAGTAGCATGAGACACAGGGTAGGTTTCCAACCATCCAGTGGTGGCTTCCACCATGGTCAGCACGTGGCGCTTGCCCTGGCGTGTCTGGGGCAGTGTGATGGAGTCAATCCGCCAGGCCTCCCAATACTTGTACTTGGACCACCGCCCACCGTACCATAGGGGCTTCACTCGCTTGGCCTGCTTGATGGCAGCACACGTCTCACAGTCATGGATAACCTGAGAAATACTGTCCATGCTTAAATCCACCCCTCGGTCTCTTGCCCACTTATAGGTGGCATCTCTGCCCTGATGGCCTGAGGCATCATGGGCCCATCGAGCTAGGAATAACTCTCCCTTGTGTTCCCAATCTAGGTCTATCTTTGACACCCCTATCTTTGCTGCCTGGTCTACCTGCTCATTGTTTTGGTGTTCCTCATTGGCTCTACTCTTGGTGACATGAGCATCTACATGGCAGACTTTCACATGTAGCCTCCCTACCCTGGTAGCAATGTCTTTCCACTCTTCAGCAGCCCAAATTGGCTTTCCTCTATGCTGCCAGTTGAACTCATTCCACCTCTCCAGCCATCCCCATAGAGCATTGGCTACCATCCATGAATCAGTGTAGAGGCAGAGCTTCGGCAACTTCTCTCTTTCTACAATGTCCAGGGCCAGCTGAATGGCTTTGAGTTCTGCAAGTTGGCTTGATCCACCTTCTCCTTCAGTGGCCTCTGCGACCTGTCGTGTGGGGCTCCATACGGCTGCTTTCCACTTCCGGTTCATCCCTACGATGCGACAGGAACCGTCAGTGAAAAGAGCGTAGCGCGTTTCCTCTGGGGGCAGTTGGTTACATGGAGGAGCCTCTTCAGCCCGTGTCACTGGTTCTTGTTCTTCATATGTGACATCAAAATTCGCACCTTCGGGCCAATTTGTAATTACCTCCAAAATCCCAGGGCGATTCAGTTTACCTATACGGGCGCTGTCTCTGTCCCTCTGGGAGCCTCTCAGGAACCCTGGGCCAGTCCCGAGTCGGCAGACACCGGGGGCAGCCCCGACACGGCCGACAGCGGGGAGACACTCTCTGTGCCCCGAGGGTACTGAGGGCACCTGGGCTGGGCGCCTGTGCAGCACAAGAGACACCAGAGACATCGGTAGAAGAGAAAGGGCCGACTCTTAGCAGGGGTTAATCCAAGGTTTTATTCTAGGAGTCCCAAAGGAGCCCCTACACCTCAGGGGCCTCCTGCCAAGAGCCCCGGGAGATGTGCCAAGGTTACATTTAAAGGGAGGTGGAAACCCAAAGTAGATAACATTTGACTAACCAAGAAGTGACCCTAAGGGATGGGTACTGGGGGATGGACATTTAGGACAGCATATGGGGCAGGGCTTGGGGGGCTGACCCCTGGCCTCTGGCTGATCACTCGACATCCTGGACCGAAGCTTCTGGATAGAGGGGATGGGATGCTGAGTGATTGACAGAGAGCCAGGGTGGGGGTTTGGGGATGATCTCAGCAAGGGAAAGGGATTACACAGGTAAAGGGAGGGGGGTACCATCTGGGATGAACCACTTGGGAAAGATGCGGGTATTCAAAAACAAAACCACTACCAAATATTTCAAAGTATAAAAACACACTACAACACACCACCCAGATCTGGTGTTTGCTGCGCAAGTGCCCAGATCCGGAAATTTCCCAGGGCTGGCACAGCCCAAGTCCAGCAATTTGCTGGCACAGAAAGCCAAAATCCGGCAATTTCCTGATGCCAATACAGGTGCCCAGACCTGGTGTTTGCTGCCACTGCCAGTGCTCAGATCTGGATATTCCCTGTTCTGGCAGAGCCAAGTCCAGCAATTTTCTGGCAAAGAAAGCCAAAATCTGGCAATTCCCTGCTACCGTCATTGGCAATGCCAAGTTCCAGTGTTTTCTGGCACCACCAGTGCCCAGATGCGGGAATTTCCTGGTGCTGGCACAGCCCGAGTCTAGTAATTTTCTGGCAAAGAAAGCCAAAACATTGCAAATACCTGGTGCTGGCCCCACCCAGATCTGGTGTTTGCTGGCACTGCCAGTGCTTAGATCCAGCAGTTTCCCAGTGGCAGCACAGCCCAAGGCCAGAAGTTTGCTGGCACAGAAAGACAAAACCCGGCAATTTTCTGGTGTCAGCACTGGCACCACCCAGATCTGCGGTTAGCTGGCACCGCCAGTGCCCAGATCTGGCAATTTCCCTGTGCCACCACAACCCAAATGCAGCAATTGTCTGGCAAAGAAAGCCAAAACCCGGCACCTCCCAGATCTGGTGTGTTGGAGTTGGTTTAAAAGAAGAGGGAGACCTTGGCTTAAGGCCATGGGAAAACCCTCTTTAGTCAGGGTCAGCAGGAGCTCCCGGCCATAATCCTCTTGTTCAGTTATGCAGATTGTTACTAGAAAGTTCTGAGTTCTCTTTGCTACCATTGGTTACTTTATACTGCAAAAATTGTAATATTCTTAATCCCTCCTTCCTCTTGGATCCTTCCCTCAGATCCCACCTTAACCCCTCCCCATAAATAAATGGATAAATATCCCTGCTAGACCCTGGACCCAGGCTTTTTTCTGCTTTGCTCTCTCTACTGTGCACGCCGTCCTGTTTGTTGTGTTTGCCTTCATTGAAGTTCTGTTTCCAGAGCACCAGATGAAAGCAATCTCTGTCTGTAAAGTGGCCAGAGCTGGTTCTCAGGGAAACCACTGGTCAATGGTCCAGACGAGGGCCAGAAGTTTTCACTGGTGTTTGCTGGGACTGCCAGTGCCCAGATATGGAAATTTCCTGATGCCCAGGAAATTTCACAGCCCAGGTCCAGCAATTTGGTTTTAGCTAGCTAAGGAAGAGAAGTTCCTTGGACTGTGACTTTCCTTTTTCTTGGAACTGTTTAAACCTGCTCTGGACTGAAAACCCAGAAAAACACTGGCAGCTCACACCTGTGGCCCACCGAGCTCTGGGACGCTGCATTCCAGCCCCAGAGGGACTTAGAAGAGACCGAGTGAGCCAACTACTACCCACAAAAAGGACTTTCTGAATTTGCCATCTCTTCAGCACTGTCAGAGGTTTCATTTAATATTATGCATTTTTCATGCTTGTGAATACTTTACTTGTTAAATAAACTGGGTTTTTTTCACTTTTCTCGAGGGAAGTCTTTTCCTGAATTAGTAGGGGGAGGGGCTGCTTGAACTTGCTTTCTAGACGGAGCCCTTTTGGAGGTTTCCTCACCAAATTTGCCCTAAGCCAGCACAAACAGTCATCATGAAAATTTCACCAGTGGCATAATTTCCTGCTGGCAAATCTTGTGACAGAAGCTTGACCTTGTTCTCCATGAGAGATTCTTGGGAAGAGAGACAGGAGAAGATTCCTGGAAAACTGAAACAGCTTTCCAGAAGGGAAATGAAAATAAATAAACAATCCAAGATGTTTTCCTCTATTTATTTCTATGCTCCCCTTTTCCATGTTGCACTACTTCTCCATCCCAGGAATTCCAGATGCACTTCACCTCTAAGATCGGTGACTCAGTGATTTTTAGACACTTGAAAATACCATGAGCCACACACAGTTTTCCTTCCCTGGTTTTACTGGAAGGCAAGACTGGAGATGTAAGTGCAGTGCTGGGCTCAGGTAGGAATCCTACAGCAAGGGAAGGTGGCCCGACAGTGTTTGACCCTCAGACAGGACAATGCAGAGCAGCAAGCGAGGGGATTGCTGTGCCAGTGTGCAGGAGTCAGGGCTCTGCATCTGGGCTCACCGCTGCAAAGTTGCCGTGTTTGGACAGACTCAGGGGCTGTGCCCGGGGCGCGCGGGGCTCGAACGTGGGGCTCGTGGGGCGAGCGGGGAACGGACACGGGGACGAACGGCCCCGGTGCTTCAGTTGCAGCGGCGGCAGCGGCGGCAGCAGCAGCAGCGGCAGCAACAGCGGCAGCAGAAAAACAGATATTTTAGAACACTCTTTCCTTCTTTCTCTTTCTCTTTTTCTTTCTCTCCCTTTCCCTCGGTCGGGCACCCTTCTCTCGGGGTCCCTTGCCCGGCGTCCCTCTCCTCTCCCCGCCTCCCTCTCCCCTGCCGGGCCGGGCCATGCCCCCGGCCTGCCCCCGGCCCAGGGCGGGGCTGCCCCGTGCCCGGCCCCGGCCGTCCCGCCGCGCTCTCGCTTCCGCCCGGCTCTGGCCGTACTGGCGGTGGCGCTGCTGGGCGGGCGTCAGTGCCTGGTGCGGGGGCGGCATCGCCGCCCTTCGGCACCGCCTGGCCCGAGCCCGGCCCCGGACCCGACGCAGGCTCCAGCCCCGAGCCCGGCCCCGGCCCCGGCCCCGTCCCCGTCCCCGTCCCCGGCTCCTCCCGGGGCCCGCGGAGGACACAGGCGTCGCGGCCGCTGCCGCCGCCTCCGCTGCGGCTTCCCCGGCCCGAGCTCCGCCGGTTGGCAGCGCGGCCGCCGGCCCCGAGCCTCCCGTGCCGCGTTCCAAGGAGCGAACGCCTGGGCATGGCCGGCCCGGGGCGGCTGAGGAGCGCTCGGGGGCCGTTGCTGGCCCCGGGCCGAGCGCTGACAGCCGCGTCCCGCCCGCAGGGAAGGCGCAGGAGGCCCTGCAGGAGCGGCACCGGCTGGGTTCGCTGCTGGGCCGAGCTCCAGTCACAGACATGGGGCACAGAGCCCCGAGAGTGCGCAAGGTGGTCTGGCTGGACGAGGAGGAGGAGGAAGAAGGCCCTGGAGCTGGCCCAGCACAGGAGACCAATGCGGCGGTGCCGTTCCATCCACCGCAGGAGGGTGAGTTGCAGAGCTGGGCTGCAGGGCTGGAGCCTGCAGCCAACTTGGCCCCATCCCATTCCATCCCCTCCCATCCCATCCCATTCCATCCCATTCCATCCCGTCCCCTGGGGAAATGCCCATGGATAGGACAGAAGAGGGGCCGGGCAGACACTCGGCAGTGGCCGTGCTCCATCCCCCTGGAGCATCCCGGGGCTCTCCCTGCCTCAGCAGCGCAGGGCTGGGCTCTGTTCTCCGGCCACTCCCGCAGCCCCTCAGCTCTGGCTGCGCTCGCTCTTTGCCAGATGCAGCCCTGGAGCGCACACAAGGGCAGGAATCCAGCCGTGGCCGCTTCCGCAGCACAGCACAGGTACCTGCAGCCACCCCCACCTGGGCTGGGCCTGCTGTCCCTGCTCAGCCCAGCACCGTGTGTGCAGCACTCCATGCAACATCCCCGGCTTCCTGCCCTTCTCCTACAGCTCGTTTGCGACTTCATCCAGAGCATCCGGCGGGAAGGGACCAGCACCATGGGCACTGGGCTCAGAGCTCAGTCCGAGCTCCTCAATCATGAGACCAGTGCTGCCCTGCTGGATTTGCTCCTGGAGAAGGGTGCTGCCAGGCCAGAACAAGTGAGCAGCCTGGGGCCAGGCATCAATTCCCCCATGAGTCCCGTGGCTTCCCCAGCCAGGCCTGCTGGTCCCTGGGAGCCTTTGAGGCCATGGCAGTGCGCTGGCAAGGGAAGCATTCTCTGGGGACCCTGGGGACATTGCTCCCTCTGGCAGCTTTCCAAGTCTCCCCGTGCCTTCTCCAGGTGCCCGCCATGGTGAGGTACATTCACCGATGGCTCCTGGCCAATGATTCTGCCGAGCACAGGCTGGACGAGGCCCTGCTGACTCTCACCAAAGCACACCCGGGTGATGCAGTCGTGACGCTGCTGCGTGTGGCCCCGTCCTGTGACAGGTATGGAGCCCACCTGCCCAGAGGGCTCAGGCCTCCCCAGCCCATCACCCTGTACCGCCTGGCCCAGGTGTCTGACCAACAGAGAGTTCCAGGGCCCTCTGGCTGCTGCCTTTCCCAGCCCTGGCATGTCAGCCCCCGAGCCTGCTGCCATGCTCCCTTGCCGCCCCTCAGGGCTCTGTCCCCACAGGGCTGGGCTGCCTGGCTGCTGCTGGCGAGGGCCAGTGGGCAGAGGCAGAGCCGGCCGTCAGCCCGGGCCCCTAGGGATGCCCAGGCCACGGTGCCGTGTCTGAAACCCCCCTGAGACAGAGCTCTAACCCCACAGAGCTGCCATCACCATGTGGAAGACCATCATGGGCTCGCTCAGGACTGCGGAGCCAGTGCAGCTGATACTCCTGGATGTGCTGGGGAGCTGGCCCAAGCACAGCACCTGCACCTCCGATGGGGACAAAACGGGTGTCTTTGGCCTGGCTGTGAGTTTCTGCAAGTGGCCTTTGCTGGCCCCAAGGCTGCCTCTCCAGCAGCTCTCCATCCTCCTTCCCCCACTGCATCTCCCTGCCTCAGGCACTGGCCTGAAACCCGGCCCAGGGGCAGCTCCAGGCCCACCAGACCCCGTGCTCCCCCTGCGTCTCTCTGGGCCTCTCCCTGCCAAGCTTGGGCCCTGCCACACGGACACCTCGGCACTGAGCACTGTCTCAGGGAGCTTTGTCCTTTGCAGGCAAACGTGGTGATGTGGAAGATCGTCCAGGTGCCCCGTGTCCCACAGATGGTGACGGCCTATTTCCCCCGCCTATTTGTGCATCTGCTCTCCCAAGTCTTCTTTAGCACTCTGGATATGCCGGAGGAGGTCGATACCTTCTGGAAGGGATGCCAGGAAGAGCATGGCCTTGCCACCAGCCCCAACAGGTGCTCCATCCCACTCCTCTTGTCCCTGCCATGTCCCTGGGCAGGAGCCAGTGCTGCCAGTGTGACCTGGCCTTTGCTGTGCACGCAGGTTTGCAGTGCGGACCCTGAAGTCCCTGCTCTGCCGCATGCAGCGCGAGGATGTGGTGGTGGCAATGGAACGCAATTGTGGCTGGGACACGCTGCTGTGTGCTGACACCCACCACTATGCTGTGGGTCTGCTGGCCAGGTGAGAGCCCCTTCTCCCCACTGCCTCTGACATTTGTGCTCTGTGCCCAGGGAGCTCCACACAGTCCCCAAGGTCGTGGGCCAGAGGGCCTTGTCACCGAGGGATGGCCAAGCAGACTGGAAAAGGCTGGCAGAGGAGCGTGCCCACCAGGAGCTGCCTCCCAAACGGGGCCCCTTGCAGGATGCTGGGGAAAGAGCAGAGCTCTGTGAGTCAGTCCTGGCAGAGGTTTGTCCCCCTGGCCCACAGTCTTGTCTCCTTTTTCTCCTGCCAGGGAGATGTGCTGTGTCTCCATCCCCTTGCGGTCCCGCATCGCTCGCTACCTGCTCCGGCTGCTCAGCACACAGGAGCCACGCTGGGAGCTGCCCGCCCTGGCGTTCCTTGTGGAGGTGAGCCTGAAGGCCAGCGCTGCCTGGCTGAGCTGCCTGGCTGAGCTGCCTGCCAGCTCTCTGCCCTCTCACAGCCACAGCTGCCTGGGACGGTGCCCGCGCCCTGTGCTGCTGCCTGGGCCCAAGCCTGTGGGGCTCCAGGCTCCTGCCGGCCGTCTCCCCTGTCACTGCCCTGTGCCATCCAGGTCCTCAAGTGCCTGGACTTGAGTCAACGTGGTGCTAACAGAGTCCTGGAAATCTTGTCGAGGCAGCTGCGGAGCGAGAGCAGGGAGAAGCGTCGCCTGGCCCTCAGGGCCCTTCTCAAGCTCATGGAGGAGCCCTCAATGGTGAGAAGGGGGCAGGGGCTGAGGCTGAGCTGGGGAATGCAGTCGTTTGGGCTTGGCTGGGCTTTGGGTGTTGGAGCAGCTGCTCCCAGCTCTCCTGCCTCCCAGTTCAGCTGCCCAAGTGCTTCAGGACAGGCCTTTGGCCTCTGGGCCCTGCAGCAGCAGGATGGCGTTTCTCAAACTTGTATTCTGCACAGACCGAAAAAATGTGGAGCCTGACTGAAAGTCTTGTGGAGCCTCTGTGGGATGTGGATGGAGAGATAGTTAGCATGACAGTCGTGCTACTCAGCTTTATCATCTTGGACAATGACATGCTGATGCCCAGCCCCGTCACACTGCAGCTACTTGAGGCGCTCCTGCCACTCTTTGAGCACGTAAGGCTCACTGCTCCCAGCCACAGCCACTGGCTGCTGCCCGGACACTTTGTGCCCTGTGGATTTGCAGGCCTGTGCTAAGCTGAGCCCCGTGCAGCCAATGCTGAGGTCTTTTTCTCTTCCTTTCATACAGGACAATAGCCAGGTGCAGCTGCTCTCCATACTGCTTTTCCGAACATTGGTGACTCTTCCACAGGAAAAGGAAAAAAAGGCCCTGAACACACCCCTGTGCCAGAGCCTGCTGCCACTCTTCTTCCACTGCCATGATGAGAATCAGTGTGTGGCACAGGTGAAGACTTGTGGGCTGCTGCTGTCCCCCTGGCAGGGGGCTCGGCTGCCTCCTGCCCTGGCACCTGCCGGGCTGCAGCCTCCTCCAGGCCTTGGCCCAGGGACGCAGGTCCTGCGCCCTGGGCTATGAGGCCATCTCCTTGTCTCTACTGCTCTCCAGGCTTCTCAGAAAACGCTGATTTGTGTGGCCAAGTTCCTGAAAAGGATGGATCTTGAAAAACTGGTGAAGAGCCAGAAGCTCAGGAAGTTCGCTGAGCTCCTGGTAAGGAGGGCCTGCAAGCCCCAGCCTCAGTCTGGAGAAGGCCCCTGAGGGCGGTGCTCAGTGTGCGGGGCCGGGCAGCTGTGCCCCTGCCCGCTGCTGCAGCCAGAGGCCGCGCGGGCTCTTCTCCAGGCTCCCGTGGGCCTGAGCCAGGTGCCCATGGAGCCCAGCCCGACGGGGCTGCGGGGCGGCACCGCAGCTCCCCGGGCAGCAGCCGGCCCTCTGCCCCCTGCCCTCGGGGGCCCTTGGCCAGCGGCTGCTGGCCGCGCCTCAGGGCTGTGCGGGCAGGGGAGGCCGGGGCGGGGCGCAGGCAGCGCCCGGCCCCGGGGCTGAGCCCGCGCCAACCCTTCCCTCCTGCCGCTCTCTGCAGCTGGCAGAGGACAGGAGCCGAGCGGCCGAGCACCTGCGCCGGGCCCTGCGCTACCTGCAGAGCCCACAGGAACCCCTGCGAGAGGCGGCCATCAGGTTCACGGGTGAGCCACGAGCCCGGATTCCCTCCCTGGCCCGGCCCGCCGCAGCTCGGCCCCGGCCCCGCCTGCTGCCCCGGCAGCGCCGGCCGGGCCCGGCGCCGTGGAGCCCCGCCTGGGCTGGGCATTGCTGCTGCCGCCCTCTGGCAGCCGTGCCCTGGGCCGGCAGCGTGCGCCAAGGGCCGGGCTGAGCCCTGCCGGGCCAGCAGCCCGTGTGGCCACAGCACCGGCAGCGCCGCCGGCAGGGAGCTGTGCCGCTGGGGCCGTGACAGGCTCTGTGTTCACAGGCATGGCCGGGCGGCGCCTGAGGGGGCAGCAGCAAGAGCTGCAGCTGATCTGCACTGGTGAGTGAGGGCAGCGGGCTGGCAGCGGGGGCTGCCGGGGGGAGAGCTGCCAGCCCTGCCCCGGCTGCGGAGGGCTCTGCTCCCGTGGGCAGAGCACACGGAGCTTTCAGGGCCACGTGGGCCATTGGAGGCCAGCAGCTTCGGGCTGATCCCCTTGCTCCCTGCTCCCTCCTGGCCATGGCCAGAGCCGGCTGGGATGGCCCTAGCAGGGGGCTCTCCTTGGCTCCCGGCAGAGCCGGCATCTGACCATGGCTCTGTTCCTCTCTCTTGCAGCCCTGGAACGCCTGACGGAGGACGTGAGCAGTGCCGTGTCACAGCTGGCACTTGAAACACTGCATGTCCTCCGGGCAATAGAGCGTGGGCGATATTCCACCATCCAGAGGCTGCAAGATCAGCTGCACAGGGCATGGATCACTCGGCCTCGTCTGTCACGGCTTGGCTGCCTGCACTGCTGGAGCTCTGAGGACAGTTGATCCGGGAGGCTCTCTTTGCTGGGGCAGCCTGAGCCAGTGGGGAATTTTACTTTTCTTTAAGATTTTTCTTTTCTTCCATTCTATTTTTTACCGTATGTAAATATATACCATGTTATAATATACACACTCTCAGGAGATTTTCTTTGCTGCCCAGGGTCCGTAGGGCATAGGGAAAGTGGAGAAAAGCGTGCTTCTACTTAGCATGCTGCCCATGCATGCAGTGCTGCAGGGAAAATGGCCAGAAGCCCCTTGGCCTGTGGTGGTTCTGCTGAAGCCTTTGTGCTGCCCACAGAGCGGCTGGGCAGGGGCCGGAGCTGTGGGGATCCCTGCCAGAGCGGTGCCTGGAGATGGCCACAAGCCCTGTGCCAGGCAGGAAGCGCCATCCGTGCCCTCCTGCCCGTCTGCCGCTGGCTGCCTTGCTGAGGGCTCCCAGGTGCCTCTGGCTGGGGCTGCTCTGGAGCTGCTGTGGGGCTGCGGCGCTGCTGCCGGGCAGCTTGGCCGGGCTGGGGCAGGGCCTGAGGGGCTGGGGCGCTGGCAAGCCCTGAGCAATGGGGCTGTCAGAGGCCACAAGCAGCCCCCGGCAGCCGCCTTGTTCCTGCCAGAGTTGACTTGCGAGAGGGATCCTGGGCACTGTGGAACCAACAGCATCGGTGTTGTTGGAAACCCAAATGCAGGGAAATCTCAGACCTTTGATCTTGTCAGCAAAGCTTAGAATTGAACCCAGGATTTGATCTGAGACCTTGGAAAGGGCTTCCAAACTTAGGTGCTAGAAGCGAGAATGCATATTTCTGGTTTCTAGCAGAGACACGGGGAGGAAAATTGAAGTGGAGGAAAGTTTAGAGTTTTAGAGTTCAAGATGTAGAAAAAGTGAAAGTAGTTACAACGGTAAACAAGAAGTTTAGGATGCAGTGCTGTAGGTTTGTGTGTCATAACATGATTGGCTAAGGAAGCTTGCACTGTAGCATGAGTCCATAAGACGAAAGATTGAAGGATTGGCTCCAAAACACAAATATCCTTGTTGGCAGTGTCTTCTTGGCCAAGAAATCCTTCAAAGCTCTTGTAACTACAAGTCTTGCGGCCCTGTGAGCCATGCGGTGGAGATGGGAGCCAAACTCACCCTTCCTGTCTATGTAGAAGAGAAGAAAAAGCAATGGCATCATCTAAAAAACTCCGAGGTCTGCTCTCTAGCTCATTCCAAACTCCTTCAACTCCCCCAAAGTGGGATTTAGCTACAAACAGATGACAAGGACTCTTAGTGCTGGCTCTTTGACTCCAGAGCAGCTGCTTTAGGATCTTTCCCATAAGCCTGTGTAGTTATGTGCCAGAAATGTATCATTTGAAGAAACTTTCCCAACTGACTTGCATGGAGGTTTGTTTGAAGGGTGTTTGAGGAGAAAGGCTCCCAGCAGAGGTCAGGGCTTTGGCCCAGCTGTGTCCCCTGCTGATTGTGAAGTGTGCCATCAGCTGCAGGGCTTTCTGGGCTAAAAATATCATCAAGTCACTTGGACTTGCTCTTTTTGGCCTGTAAAAGCTGGACCCAATTTTGGGGCAAATTTGGAGACCTCATCTATGGGTGATGGAGCACCTAGGATTTTCCCAATTGTTGGGAATGGTTCTCCAGGTCCCTGGAGTATCCAGGGCCCTGGTAAGTTGCAGCTCCACACATGCCTTGGCAATGAGAAGCAGAGGAAGCCAGACCTTTTTGTGCTGCCTGTGTCACTGCACCGGGGCCATGGGATGGGCACACGCAGCCCTTGTGCTGGAGCTGAGCTGCTCTGCCCAGCACTGGTGGCCGCCATCCAAGCTGGTTTTGCTTGTGCTGGTTCCCTGACAGCTGGGGCCCTGGGCAGAGCCCTGAGAGCCTGGTCTCCCCCCAGGGAAGGAGCAGGAGCCCCTGGAGAAGCTGTACCGGGTGGGGATGCTGCTGCTGCTGCTGCTGCTGCTGCTGGAGACAGTGAGGATGACATCAAGGATGACAAGCTCTTCCTCAGCCTGGCCACTGTAGGCTGAAGGTAATGGACTTTGATTCTGGCACCTTCTTCAAAGCCAAACTCCACAGGGAATTTGCAGATGAGTCCCCAGCCGGGGAAATTCTGCCAGATTTGGGCACGGCCCAGCCTGGCTGGGAAGCAAAGGTTCCCCCTTTGCTGGGGCAGATGCAACTCATCCTTCAGTCGCTGCCCAGCTGCTTTTTGGCAGGGCTGGGGGGATGGGCTGGGGTGGGTACAAAATGGGAGTGGGCTCCTGGCCCTGCTAACAGCCCCCAGCAGCCACCGTGCCCCGGGCTGGGGCTGGGGCTGGGGCTGGGGCAGCCAGCCCGACACAAACAAAGCCCCATGGTGGGAGCAGAGGTGGGACTCCAGAACCTGTGCAGGGGCTGCTTTGCTCTGCAGACAAGGAAGGGCTTGGGCTGCTCCACTGCCCTTGTTTGCTTTGGGATCACGGTGATTTTGGGGGGCAGTGCAGGGGGGAAGAGAGAAAGTGTGGGCTTCCCTCAGCCATGGCTGGGTTTTTCCCTACCATGGAGGAGTTGGGCCTCCCTCAAGGCCCTGACAGAGATAAGAGTTTTCACCATTTTTCTTGTTTTCCCTTTTTGCATCTAATCTCTTTTCAAGAATGTGTTGTTTGTTTTTCAGAGGAAGCGTTCTAGGTGGTCCAGTGTGGATGGGGAAGTGCTTGGGAGCAGCTGTGGCGTGGATGGGCCGTGCCCTTGGAGAAGGCTGAGGCCATGGTTTGGAGCAGCTTTTCTTGCAGCCATGGATGGCATGAGGTGGGTCCCTGTGTGCTTGGCAGGGTGGGATCAGAGCTTTTGGGAGATGGCAGCGAGCACAGGAGCATCCTGCTCTGGGCAGCTGCTGAGGGCTGGATGTGCCGTGGCTGGCTGCAGGCTGGGCACATGTCCTGCCCTCCTGCTCTGCTGCCAAAGGCAGCAGGGATGGGCAGCTCTGGGCACAGCTCTGGGCACAGCCAGCATGGCCTGGGCCCCGCAGGCCTTGGCACAAGGGCACAGGAGCCCTCAGCTGACGGGCAGTTTCTGCTTTCTCTCCTTGCAGCCGGGCTCTGCGGCTGCTGAGGCTGCTCTGGGCTCTGCCAGGGCTCTGCTGGGCTCAGCCCTGGGCCCAGCTGGGCTGGCTCTGCCCTCACATTGCTCTGACAGCTCTGCATCAGATGAGCCCGTTGCGAGCACAGCGCCTGAGCTTTCTGCTTTGGCAGGTGAGTGAGACTCTGCTGCAGGCCCAGAGATTGCAGCTGGGGACACACATCCAATTGGCAAGGACCCAAACTCTCCACAGTCCCAGCTGAACGCCTGGATCTGCACAGGGTGTTTGTCTGTCCCATTCTTCCTTCTTGATTGGCTGGAATTGTGCAGTTGCACTTTCTTCCTCCTCTAGCAGTGCCACGAGTGGGCCAAAGCTGGCGAGTGAGCCGTGCTCCTGAGGCAGTGCAGTCTGGAGCTGGTGGATGGAGAATTGCCCTTCTGCACTGCCAAACCAGAGCAAAAAGCCCTAAGTGGGACTTTGTGTCTCTAAGAAATCCCTGACAGTTTCAACGGGAATGTGCAGCTCATTCACAGGGTGAGAAGGAAGGGCATCTTCTAAAGGATTTGGGCTTTGACAGAGTTTCCATTCCCAGTCCTGCTTGGAGCTGGAAGGGCACAAAGCAATTTCTTCTTGCTTCGACCACAATTTCAAATACCAATAATGGAAACAAACCCCAAAATCTTTTAAAAGGCTGCTGAGGTCAGTAAGATGGATCCATGCCATCAGCACATTTACAGTGTAAATAACTGAGTTCTCTTTTTAAAAAGATCATTTACCTCTTAATGCAAAGAATGTAACTTTGCATTTATGTTTTGTTTTTTTCACTAACATTATGTTATGTTTTCTCACTAACACTTGGATTTTATTCTTATCTTTTACAATTTAGCTATTTTTTTCCTTTTTCCTTTTTTTTCTTTTAAATAGAAAACATGTCCTATCAAAGGAATGTCCTCTGCTCCTGGTTCCTGTGTGGAGCAGCTCCCTTCCTGCTGGCTGAGCTGCTCAGGCAGAGCCCGGCAGCTCCTGGCCCTGCAGGGCTGAGGCTTTTCCTCGTTGCTGGGCACAGACTGATGGAGCAGCACTGCTGAACACGGGCACACAGAGGGACCAGGAGCAGCTGCCTTTGCCCACCTGAGGCTCCAGGGCCCAACCTCTGAGCAGCCAGGGCTGGAAGAGACTGGCAGGATCTGATCCCTGACTCTGGGCCAGGGCTGCACAAATGACCCCACAGCAGCAGCAGCAGCAGCAGCAGCAGCAGCAGCAGCAGCAGCAGATGGAGCTGACTTTCAGCACAGCCCCTGCCCCTGTTCCCTCCCGTGTGCAGCGGTGTCACAGCAGCCTGAGGCACCTGGGAGCCCCCAGTGCCAGCAGGGACTTGAGATGGCAGCCCTGGGCTCCTGGAGGCTGTGCAAGGAACGGAGCTGGGCACTCCCTGTCCATGGGTAGCTTGCAGATGGAAAAGGCTGCTGTGCCCAGGCAGCTCCAAGGGCACAGAAAGGAGGCTCTGGAGCACTGGATCTGTGCCAGTGCCACAGTCCTGGGCAGCAGCCAGCCAGCCCTGGGGGAACAGAGGGCACAGCACGAGGGACAGAAGCAGGCAAGGGCAGAGACTGGAGAGAGCCAGAGCCAGGAGCAGGAACAGCTGCTCCATTGCACTCTTGGAGAAAGCTCTTGGCTGGTTCCAAGTGCTGAAAGGCGTGAAGGGCAGAGAGGAGGCCACAGCAAACAATGCTCCTGTTTGCACAGCCTCCCCTCTCTGTGTCCCAGAAGGAATTGCATGGACTGTGCTCTTCTCTCCGAGTCGTCTCGTTCAGCATGAGCAGCTCAGCACCAGGAGCTGAAGGAGCTGAAGCCTCAGGCCACAGGAGCTGGGCAAGAGGAGACTTTCTGAGCAAATGAATGCTGCTAACATGGACCCAGCTGAATGCAGTGCATAGAATCATGGAATCACAGAATCCTTTCTGTTGGAAAAGCCCTCTGAGCTCACCCAGTGCAGCCGCTCACCCAGCAGTGCCAAGCCCAGCACTAAAGCACGTCCCTGAAGTGCCAAGGCCTGGACAGCAGCCCTGAGTGAGGCCTGAACAGCAGGCCCTGAGCCAAAGGTGGCCTCTGGATGAACCTTCCAAGCAAAGGTTATCTTTGTATCTGCTCCCTGATGAAATGTGCATGGTCATTAGCACTGTGATAGATGTAGCCACTCATTAGTGAAACATGTATTGACCTTTGTGTATTTAGAAGCCAGACCAGGCCATGAAATCTGACATCTGGCCTTGTTTGGGGCTAAAGGATCAAAGTCACCTCCCTTGGTTCCTCCTTGGGCCCTGGCCAGGCTTTGGGAGGGAGCCAAGAGGAGGATGAAACCAGATGTTGCCACACTAGCAGTGCTGTCAGTTTGTCCATTCAGCACTGTCAGAGCTGGGCCCTCTCCCAGCGGGGTTGGAGCCTCAGCTGTGGCTGGAGGCACCTGCAGGAATTGCCAGTGCCCAGGAGTGGCTCTGCAGCCCTTGGCTGTGACAGCTTCCCCAGCTGCTGTGTGGGTCTGGGGGATGGTAAAGGCTGAGGGTAACTGGGGCTGGATCTTTCTCAATCACTGCAGGCAATCTTTGGTGGGGATGGTTGGGTGCATTGCTGAGCTGCTCCTTTTGTGATTCTTTGCTGCTTTGAGCTGCAGGAAATGACACTGATTCCTTCAGTTGGAGTCTGTGTCTTTGGTGCTGACCCTGCCCACTGTTGGCTATTTCTATAGGATTTGCTGATGCTGTGATGCAGAGTGCTTTTTCTATTACTGTGAGAAATGCAGTGATTAAGACTGCTGGGTTTTTCATATCCCAGACAATCCACAAGCTGCAGGATTGGTTAAATGGGTGAAGGGGTTGTTAAAAGAGCAGTTGAAAAAATGAGGAGATGGGAACCTGTCCCCATGGAGAACCCATCTCCCAGATGTGCTCCATGCCCTTAACAATGGCCCAGTGGGGAAATGGAAACCCCCTGGCTGTGCATGGCTTCACCCAATTTACATTAATGAACTAAATCAATTATTAGAAGAAGTAAGAAGTGATGCTGTTAAAATATCCAACAGCACATCCTGCGAGCTCCAACAAACACAAATGGGGCTCTGCAGAACTGCACAGCCTTGGATTATCTGCTTGCTGGCCAGGGAGGATCCTGGGCTATTCCAGGACAGTAATGTTTCAGGAATGTCTATCAGTGCTGGGTTTGAGGTCCAGCAATCAGGAATCACCTCAATAGAAAGGTCAGTAGAAGAGAGGCAGAAAGAAGAAAATTCCTCATAGTGGGATTGGCTCCCAAATTGGAGGCTGCTGTGAAGTGCATTCGTGGCAGTCACTGCAATCATTGCATTGTGAGCACTTGGTGTGTTGTGATTCCATGTTGGAGTTGTTGTGACACCTTGTGCTGGAAATGGAGTACTGGGACTTGTCTGAAAAGAGACACAGTCTCAATGAAAAAAGGGGCATTTGATAAAGGACAGAGAATAGCAACTAATTAGGCATATTTTAAAAGGAATTAAAATTATAGCTCTGAGTAATGAACTTGAGCAGCACTTAATTGAAGAACAAGAGGTCATGCCTTTGTGCCTAATACCTAAATTTAAACTGTGTTATTGCAATTGTTCTGAAGGTTGCAGTTCATCTGTAGGTCAAAGCACTGAGTGAAGCACTGAGGCCTCACCAGGCCCTGAGTGAGGCCTGAACAACAAGCCCTGAGGCAAAGCTGAGCTCCAGATGAACTTTCCAACCAAAGGTAATATTTGTATGCACTCATCAATGAATCATTATTAGCAATATGATCTCTGTATGTGTTCATTGGTGAAATATGGATTTACATTCCTGTATTTAGAAAGCAGGCCAGATCCCATCTGGCTTTGTTTGAGGCTGTAGGATCAAAGTCACCTCCCTTGGTTCCTCCTTGAGCCCTGGCCAGGCTTTGGGAGAAGCCAATCAGGAGAATGAAACTAGATGTTCCCACACCAGCAGTGGTGTCAGCTTGTTTGTTTAACAGTGTAAAAGCTGGGCCCTCTCACAGTGAGGTTGGAGCCTCATTGTCTGCAAAGGTGGGTGCACCTGCAGGAATTCCCAGTGTCCAGGAGTGGCTCTCCAGTCCTTGGCTGTGAAAGGGTTAAAAGCACTGTGCCCAGGCATACCTGGGCAAGAATAAGAGACACTGCACCCAATATGGAAGCTTGCAAAGATTCAGCCACAAGCTCAAGACACAGGATGAATGTTGGCAAGAAACAGGGAACAAAACTGGCAATAATGAAGGGCAGAGCCTGCTAAAACCAGTGAGGAAATTGTTGAAATGGCCAACAAGAGACTGTGCATGCCTAGAGGATAAAGGTGCAAAGGGCACGGCGATGAAGACGTCCAGCCTTCATCAGGAGACCCCCGAGGAAGACGCGGAGCCTTCCTCAGTGCCAGCACCAGTGCGCGCTGCGCCTGCGCCTGGCACACGCTAATGATGGTAATGAGTGCTGAGAGATCGTTTGCATAACCACACCTTTTCTAAGGAAAACCATGAATGTGCATAGAGTATAACCATCCATTGTAATCTCTGTGTGCTGTGTGCTCTCAGGAGGAGATATCCCCGCACACCCAGTGCTGAATAAAGCAAATCCCCCTCCCTGGGCCTTGTCTGGGAAGTGTCTCTGGGCCCCGTTTGGGGCCATCCACGTCCATGGGGTTCTGTCAAGTCCCAGTGGAACCTTGGTGCCACGTTGTTCCACAGCCTCACAGTGCTCTCCTGCTGCCATGAGGTCCCTCCCTGTGTGACACCCTGCAGCCCTGGCTCCATCAGGGTCTCTGGGGTTCCTTGGTGCACGCCCTTCTCCCATCTGAGCCTTGCTGCCATGGGTTCCATGGACTGACAGTGGCCCTCTGCATTCCATGGGCCCAGCTAGATCACAGCAGAGCCTGGCTTTCATCAGGTTCTGATACCTGTTCTGCCAGCTGACAGGGCTGATTTAAAGAGCACAGAAACCAATGGGAAGAATGGTCTTATTTTACTGTGAGGGTTAAGGCAACACAAAATTAAAATTATACATTCAATACAACTGCATGCTTGGCTTTAGCAACAAGCAAAAAGAAGCAAGGTAATGCACCTAATCATTATTACAGGAGAGAAAGGATAGGGACTGAGAAAGACACATCCCCAATTGCCTAAATACTTTACCATCATCCAGAGTCAGCAGGCACTGGGGAGCCCCATTTCACAGCGAGGACCTGGAGAACTCTTGCAAGCACTTGGGAAAATCCCACGTGGTGCATCCACCCATAGGTGAGGTCTCCAAATTTGCTCCAAAAGTGGGTCCAGGTTTTTAGGCCTAAGTCAGCAAGTCAAAGGAACTGGATTATATTTTTAGCATATAAACTCCTGGATCTCTTGGCACTTTTGCTGACCAGGAGGACCCAGGGCTTGGCCAGAGCCCAGTCCCTTGGCTTGGAGGGTTTCCCCTAAAATATCCTACAAGCCTCTATTCATGTCAGTTGGGAAAATTTTCTTAGAGTGATACATTTCTTGCAGGTAACAAGACAAGATTATGTGAAAGTCTCCAAAGCAGCTAATTTGGTGTTAGACAGCTGCAGAAGCACCTTGGTCATCTATTTTTAGCTAACTAACACTGATGGTGTTAGTCACATAATGCCCAGGGTTTGTCCTGTAAGCCAGCTCTGGCTGAGGGCTGCCCCTCAGGCCTGAGCACATCAGCAGCTGAAGTGACCACGACTGGGAATGGCAAAAACACCCCCTGGGACTGGCCCAGAGACCCTGGGACTCCCTGGCATGGATCACCTCAGGAGACAGGATTTCAGGGAGCCCAAAGGACTTTTGGGAGAGCTGCTGTGGACACAGAGGGAATGGCACAGCTGGATCCCTTGCCTGGGCTCCCAGAGGACCCTTCTGCTGTGGGGCTGCTGAGGGTGGAGGAGCAGCAGGTACCCATGGCCACCCCAAAGCAGGGCCCCGTTGGCAACACGGCCCCGACCGGGGCTGCGGGACCCCATCCCTGGGATGAGTCAGGAGCTGCAGAGCTGGGAGTGCTCAGCCAGAGCCACTGAGCCTTCAGCAGCTCCACACGGCCAGAGCGTGAGCCCAGTGGGGAGTGGGCACTGACAGGGACTGTGGGGCCTGAACCAAGGCCCAGCCCCACTGACAGCGGCTGTGCCGGACACGCTGCAGCTCCAGGAGCAGCTGGAGCCCCAGGCAGCCAAGGGGTGCCACCATGGATGTTCCTTTCTTCCCCTCAGAAAGGACACTGGGAAGCTGGGAAAGTGTCACTGAAAGGAGCAGGGATGGTGGGAACTGTGGGACAGCACTGACACGAGAAACCCAAACTCTCCTGAGAAAGGAGGGCAGAAATCTCTGGTGTCCAGCATCCTTCCAGAGAAACCCATTCCCAGAATTAGCAACATAAAGCCATCCTCCAATTCTCTGGATTGTGCTGCTCCCAACCCACTAACACCTTCCCCCCAGAGTGAAGCTCTGAAGTGGGATTGATGGAGGAAAGCTGAGCCCTGAGCCAGGCCAGGGTCAGTGCCAAGAGCATCCCCTGGCGCTGTTTGACAGCGGCTCTGCAGGAGCTGGGGATGCAAACAGGACAAACCTGAGCATCTCCCACCATCAGATACCTCAGAGCTCACACAGCAACACGGCCATGGCTCTCCCAAACTGGATTTAGGAATGGCACACCTACTGCAGCCATTGGATCCAGATCAGCCCACATCCCTTTGGGACTGTTATAAATGAGAAACTTGACTGGGCCAATATTCAAGCACAAACCGGTGCCAGCAGTGAGCGGGGCCCGTTGTTTCAGGGCTGGTTCCTATGGGAAACATCCTGCTTCCCATGGCAGACATCCCGCTCCAGTCAGGCCAGCACCCCTGGGTTAGAATTTGAAGGGTCTCAGTCTCAGTCCTCAGGGAGGGCTTCAAGCTCCATCCTTGACAGCGGTTGTGAGGCATGTTATGAATAAGAAGCTTGACTAGGCCAATATTCAAGCAGCAATCAATTTATTATTTAATATGGTCAAGTATGAGCAATACAGCGCTGGGTACAGTGGGGGAAGCTTTCCCTCCAACTGCACACCAATAATTGAGCGTTACAGGTATTTATAGGGGTACTCATCAGTTTTTTTCAACAGTTTCTATTTCCAATTTTTACTCATCAGCAATTTTTATTCCAAATTATTACATCACAATTCTATACACTATTGTGATTTGAATTTCTCAGGATGTATTTTCAAAGGAGTATCCCCAGATGGTGATGGTCCGGTTTCCGAAAGAAGAAAGACGAATTCCATCTGGTGGAGTCCAGCTCTCCAGATGTGTCCACCTTTTAATTGCAGAGACTATAAATCTCATAACAGTGATGTCCAGCTTCCCTTTGGTCGAAACCATAAATCCTTGAGGTGATGGTCATCTTCCTTTCTCAAAATGTTTTTCTCTGCTTCAATAAGGCCTGAGATAAGCATATTTCCTATGTATATATTCCAAAGCTATAGTTTCAAGGATACAAGTAATATTCTAAAATTCTACTTCAAAAGGTTATTATTGCAGAGCTTTTTCATGGATTAAATGCAAGCAAAAAGCAACATCCTTAACACCTTAATTCCAATGCTCCTAAATCAACCAGAATTATTTGCAAACAAAAGATAGGTTCAAAGGCCTTTTTCCATGCTTTATTTTCCTCAGTTATTATTAGAATTCGCAACTATCCCATTGTCGATGTCCACACATTTCGCATTCACAAGTACACACATCACCTGTTTGTACCTGACACGAAACACAGCTTTGCATCTCACAATGGTAGCAGCCAAAGAGGATCCACTCTGGTGGGCTGTACTCCAGTGTTCCTATGGGACACGGGTGCAGCTCATCAGGCCCATGCTGCTCCCTCCCTCCCAGCCAGCTCCCGTTGCACAACAGCCAGCCCCTGCCCTGCCAAAAAGCAACTTGGCTGCAGCTGGCTGAGATGGATTCCCCCTCCTTCCTTCCCTCCCTCTTTCCCCTGTGCCAGCCAAAAGGGGAACCTCTGCTGCCTGTCTGGGCGCCAGCTTCGGGCTCACCTGACATCCGGGTGTAGAATGTGTCCTAGAGGATCGTGCCACACCCGAAGTCGATGAGCTTCGCCTTGCCCATGGCCAGGTTGACGAGGACGTTCTTGGCCTTGATGTAGCTGTGCAGGACACTGAGGCTGCTGCAGTGCCGCACGGCCTCCAGCACCTGGCGGAACAGCCCCCGCGCCACGGGCTCCGTCAGGAACCGCCACTCGTGCAGGAAGTACCAGAGGTCCTGACAGCGCTGCGGATGCTCCGTGACCAGCACGAAGCCCTCGGGCACTGCGAACCAGTCCAGGAGCTGCACGACGCCGCAGAAGCCAGGCGGCGACACCATCCACAGCAGCGCCAGCTCCAGGGGCACAAAGGCGCCCTTGCGCTGCGGGGGGACCGCGATGCCGTCAGTGGGGCCGATGCTGCACCGTGCCTAGGGCAGCCCCTGCCCGGCCCTGCCATGGCTCGCCATGGCCCAGGGCGCTGCGCGGCCCCCGCTCACTCCACGCTCACTCCCCTCGCAGCGCTCCGACTGCCACCCTGCCAGGCCTTGCCTCAGTCCTGCCCAGCCTGCCCCGCCAGCTCCTCCCGCTGGCCCCACTCACTCACCAGCCACGCCCACTCCGAGATGCGCTCCCGGGATACTCTCTTGCTGGCCGCCTGCAAGCCAAGGCCAGCGGCGGGCTGAGCTCGTCGCCCACCGCCCGCCGCCACTCTCTGACCCGGCCCCGTCTCCTACTGGGGTGCCGTCGGCGAGCCGAGTCCCGGAGTAAATGCTGCCCAGCAGCGGGCCCTCCTGGTAGAGCTGCTCTAGGGGAGGCCTCTCTGCCCATGCAGGTGGCACCGCGCTGCTGCTCTTCTGCCCGGGGCACCTGCCCGCCCAGCGCGCTGCTGCTTGCCGAGCTGCCCCGGGCTGCGGTGGCTCGGGGCCGGCGGCTGAGCTGGCGAGCGGCGGAGCTCGGAGCAGGGAAGCTGCCGGCCACGCTGTCAGCCACGGGGCAGGAGCTGGGCGGCAGAGGGGAGGCTGCGGGCAGAACCGCAGCAGGGGCTTCGTTCGGGGCCAGGGCCTTGGCCGGGGCTGGGCCAGAGCCCACGCCAGGCCCAGCCAAAAGACCGCGCTGCTCCACCAGCACCAGAGCGAGCGGCTCTTCCAGCGGTGCCACAGCCAGGACGGAGAGACCCCGGCCGAGGCGGAACCACAGCGGCCCGGGCAGGGGCAGGCACGGGGCAGCCCCACTGAGGGGCGCCTTGCGGGACGCGGCATCAGCCGGGCTGGGAGAGGCAGAACAGGGGATGGCCCGGGATAGGAGTAGAGTGAGTGTGAGAGGGAGAAGGGGATGGGGAGCGATTGAAAAGTCGAGAGGAAAATCGATCGAGAGAAGCACTGCTGCTGCTGCTGCTGCTGAGGAGCTGCCGGAGCTCGCGGCTGTTCCTCCGTTGCCCCCACAAACCCGACGGAGGAGCCACCACGCACCCCGAGGAACGAGAGAGAGAAACAAACAAATCACCCCCCAAAGTCATTCCTATTAGAAAGGTAACCAAATAAAACAATGTAGCAATAAAGAAGAGTATTGGCTTGTGGCTTCTTTCTTCTTTGCATGAGACGAAGCATTTCATGGGGAAGAATTTCCTCTTCTGACAATTTTGCCAGAGTGGACAGGAGCAGAGCATTTAATTTTCAAGTAGAAAAGGGAAATCGTGTCAGTAATGTCATCTCTTTTCATCCTCTATTGACACAGTTGCAGGCTGCCAAAAGACATGGTCTGCAGTGTGGAACTTGGGGCCAAGTTTCTTTTTCTGCCAGAGGATGAGGAGGGGAAGAATCCCAGAATCATGGAGTTGTGGCATGGTTTGGCTTGGAAGGCATCTGAAAAATCCCATGGCTGCAACCCTCTTGCTGTGGCTGGGGACCCCTTGCACTAGACCGACTTCTCTAGAGCTCCATGCAGCCTGGCCTTGAACACTGTCAGGGATGGGACACGCACACCATCTCTGGGCAACCTGTTCCAGGAGAGTCTTTTTTCTGAATCCCTTACCTAAACTGACTCTCTCCATTTGAGTCCATTCTCTCTTGTCCTGTCTTTGCCTGCCCTCATACAAAGTCCCTTTCCAGCTTTCTTGTAGGTTGCCCTCAGGTACTGGAAGGCCACAGCTCGATCAAGTCTAAATCTCTTTCCCAGGCTGAAGAAGCCGAGCTGTGTCAGCCTTTCCTTGCAGGAGAGGAGCTGCAGCCCTGGCACCATCTGGGTGTCCCTACTGGGCCCCTGCTGCAGCGTGTCCACGTCCTTGCCGTCCGTGCCGGGGAGCCCGGCAGAGCCGAGGCAGCGCTGCAGGTGCAGGGTCAGCGGCGGGGAGGAGACCCGGCCCTGGCAGCGGCTCCGGGAGCAGCGATTGGCGCTGGGCCGCCCGCACTGCAGAGAGCCGGGGCCCTTGTGCCTGCCCTTGTGCCCAGGGCGCCTTTCCCCGCCGCCCGCCCGCCCGCCCGCTCGGGGGAAATGCCCCCTGTGCCGCTCCTCAGGGCCGCCCCTCGCCGCTGCCCCGGGGGCTCCCGGCGCCGCCTGGAGGGGCCCAGGCCTCGGCCTCACCCTGCTCAGCCCAAGGCCTGGAAAAGCAGATTCAAACACCCACCCAGAAAGTGCCCCAGGATGCCAAGGTCAATCTTTTCTCTACAGCATGGGTTTGCTATCAGAGTCTGCACGGGATTATAAATCACCAGGAGAAAAGAGCATGAACAAGTTCTGTTTTGGCAGTACCTCAGGGCTTTGAGGGAGAGGGTTTGTGGTGCTTACTCACTCACAGGGATGCACAGAAAGTATGAAATGGTAAAAATAGTCCAAATCCCTTAGAACTTGGAAGGAAAACCTGAGGCACTGGCAGCTAGCACCTCAGAAACACCTGGTTTTGCTCCTCTCTTGCACCTGAGATCTTCCTGGGCAGGGGCAATTCTTCCAATTGCATCAGCATAGCCATGGCTAGAAAGGGCAGCGAGCAGATGGATTTAGCTTCTCCTGCCAGCCCTGAAATGCCAGTTGTCATTTGTGTGCCCTGAGGATTCCGTTTCAGACTCTGAACTGGCGCAGCTGCTCCTTGGGCGCTGCTCGCACGCAGGCGCAGCGGTGCTGCAGCAGCTGTCCCGCACAAAGGGAGGGCTCTGGAGCCTCCCCGGGGCCACCAAGGAGCACAGGAGGGAACGTGCCCGGGATCTGGTGCAGAACCATGGGGTTGGGGGGATCCTTCGGTCTCTTTGATGGGGGAGGGAGCGGGGCAGATGGAATCAAGAAGAGACAGGGATCAGACAGCCCCACACCAGGCAGCGTTTTCTCCTCTGACAGCTCCTCCGAGCTGAGCGAGCTGGTGAAGCCTGTGGAGCAAATGAGACCCAGGAGTGAGGGAAGGGCTGTCTGGGAAGGAATCAGATAAAGCCTGTGTGGGCATTTCTCTTTCCTAGGGGCTCCTGGGGAGACAAAGGAGACAAGAAGGATGTCCCATCCCACAACATTTCCTGGGATATGCTTTGGTGGTGACCTCGGCAGTGTTAGTGTTCTCAGGTTACTGGGAGGACTCTATGATCTTGAAGGTCTTTTCCAGTGGAAATAGTTCTGCAATTCTAAACTTCCATTCCTGCTTTTGAAGGATGCACTCCCAAATAGACCCACATTTGTGTTTTTAAGGAATTTAGCATCTACCTTTCCTTGAAAGTAATAGGAATCAGGCTTTAAATGCTCTTGAAATGCTTTAATTCCTTATCTTAAGCTCTGTGTTTGAATTGAGGTGCTTTTGTACAGAAAGGTCTGATCATGGGATAAATGCAGGCAATTCAGCCACAATGGCACTTGTTTTATCTACTTTTCTTCTTCCTTTCCCCATGGGTGGCCGATTTGGGAGTATTTGTCTTGTACTTTGAGTTCCTGCTCAGACTTGCTCCTGCATATGCTGTAAAGTCTTACCTACCCCTTTCTGCTGAAACATGCTTGCAGACTGGTGGAATTGCTAGAGACAAAGTATTGGAATATTATCCCAATATTACCAGGTGGAATGTGCCTGGGCTCGTCTGAGCCTGGCTGCTGGGCCAAAGGCGGCAGCTGTGGTGTTTCACCTCAGAGACACCTTTGGCTGGCTGGAAGTTGCAGTCAGGCACTCGGAACAAGTCCAGGCATGGTAAAACTCAGTTTACCTCTGATGGAAAGGCTCCAGGCTAGTTGAAGAGGAAAAGGAGATGGATTCTGCAGAGGTTTTAATCCAGAGTTTTATTCCAGGGTCACAGATGTCTGAATCTTGGTAACAGCTCCACAGAATCCCGACCACATGGTCCCGTCTCTTTTTAAGCCTGGGGAAAGGGGGAGGGGAAGGGGTAGGTGAGCCACCAACCAGGCGGGAGGGGGGGAAGGCTCAGGGGACAATGACACTTGGACCAGCCAATGACCCAGGGCTGAAGGGCATCTTTTGAACTGCACCAACCAGACGACGGCCTTGCTGGAATGTTAAGATTGACTGACAGCACTTAGCAAGGAGGCAAGGGGGAGGGGAAGGGAGAAGGTATTGCCACACCTGGGAGCTGAAACAGGAAATGGCATCACACTGCAACAACAAAGCTTACAAACCAGGCCCCAGTATGATTAGCCCAGTGTCCCTGCCTAAATCCAGGTATGCTTGTATTAAAAAGGAGCAAACTATTCTAACTCACTTGCCTCCTCACTTGCGCTGCCATGGGGGAGCAAAGGGGGTGAGGGGCTCTTTGCAGATGAGGGTCTCCTCCATGTGCTCCTCTTTTTTTTTTTTTTTTTTTTTTTTGTAGCTCATGGGGAATCCTGTGTGCCATTCCAACTCTTTGTTATCAAATGTGTGAAGGCATGGTGCTGCTGTAGCAGCAGCCTGAGTTCAGTGGGAACATGTCCAAAGCACTGGGTCCCACAGCAGTGGGAACAGTGAGAGACTTGCCTCTGCTGCCATGGCCATCCAGCCTGGGGAGAGCAGCTGCTGGGGCTTCCCCCATTCTGCCAACAGTAGTCTGCCTCCAGCATGTGGCCTGTATGGCCATGATTTTGCCAGAGTGTGGAAAATGCATTGTTTGAATGTGTTTTGATGGTGTCTGACATCACCTGACTGGAGCAGTTTGGTGGGCAGGATGCCCTGTGGGCAGGGCCATGGCAGGGATGGGTGGCTGGCACTGGCACTGGCACTGGCAGTGTTATTTTCCCAAGCAGGCTCCTGGTACAGCTGTGGGGGAGGGCAGCAGCAGCTGTATCAGCCCAGCGAGCAGCAGCACATGGAGGAGACCCTCATCTGCAAAGAGCCCCTCACCCCCTTTGCTCCCCCATGGCAGCACAAGATGATTCCCCACAGGGGAAGGGCTGCTGCAGGCTGGAGACTCCTGCAGCCAGGCCTTGTTGCAATCTCCTTGCTGCAGCTGTGCCTGGAGGATGTTGGCCTGCAGCAGCTCTGCTGATGCCCGGGAATGCTGCTGGGCTCAGAGAGGCAGAGTGTGTACAAAAGCTGCATTCAAAGCGCTGATGGCGAGACCCCGCAGCCGCTGGCAAGGGCAGCAGCTCTTCTTCATTCCGTGCAGGTGAGAGCCCAGCCTTGGAGCCTGTCCCTGGGGACAGGGAAACGCTCTGAGCGTAGGTTTGAATTTTCAGGGACAGTCCAAATGAGAATTGCTTTGAGGCAGGTGTTGTAATATTGGTTTTGGGTCTGTCTGCAGGAAAGAAAGCAGGAAAAAAACCCTTGAGCAACAAAGGAGAACTCTGCATGGCAAATTTACACCCTACAGATACACTGATCATATCAGCCCACTGAATACTGGGGGCATCTAATGCAGAGAGCAAAGCTTCTTTGAATAGATAGGAGAGATAAGACTTGAAGAAATGATTTTGCAGATGCAGAAAAGGGGATCAGACCCACGGGTCCCATGGCTCAGGCTTAGTTCTGCCAAATCAAGCATGATTAGTTTTATCTTTTCTGTTGGAGTGTATTTCAGAATGACCTGCCTATTGTGATATTACTGCTAAGAAATTTGGAATTGTCAGGAACCGCCAAGATCAGAAATATTTTGAAGCAGATCATGTCTATGTTGGGCTTGGGTGTCTCTGCAATAAAGAAAGCAGGGAATAAAGCCATGGAACAATGAAGCAGAGCAAAAGTGGAACGTTTGGATGGTCAATTTGTTCCCTACAGCTATTGGCCAGCTGAATTACGGGGTCATCTACTGGGAAGTGCAAAGCTTCTTTAACTTCCACCTCCTGGTGCCATTGTTTGTGTCCCAGCACTTGGTTTGATGTGAAGACAAATAAACAAAATCCCACACCAACAAGCTGCAACCCAGAACTGAGTGGGAATTACAGAAATAAAGGCCTTGAAAAGTAGCTTTGGAAAGGGTCTATATCCTAGACAGTGTGAAAGCCTCAGGCCTGGCCAGGCTGGGCTTAGGGCTGGCTGCCCTTGGCAAGGGAATGGAAGGGGATGGAGTCGGGGTGGGGTTTTGCAGCCATGGAAACGAGAGAACCATGGTGAGCGTGTCACAAAGGGGCAGCCTCAGGCTGGGCTGGTGCAGGTTGTGTTGACACAGCCCCAGTGGCAGCAGACGCGTCCGGCTCTGCCTCTCTGTGCCGAGCGCTGGCGATTGGAGTCACCCGGCCTTGTTCAAAGGCTGGCACCAAGCTCCCGGCGCTGACTGCTCTGAGAGCGTTCCCAAATTCCAACCCAGGCACTTCTGCCAGGCAGAGGCACGGGTTCAAACATGGATTTCACTGGAAACAGAAAGACCCCTGAAGGAAAAGGTGAGGATAGAAAGGAGCTGAAAGGCTGAAGCCAAATGGAAAACAAATCCCACCAGATTTCAGAGAAAACTGGTCTGTGGTGGTCAGTGCTGTCTCTGTGTCAGAGTAGGTGGCTGACAGCTACAGATGATCCTGCAAGGATGCCCTGAGGCATCACAACATTCTGTCATTAGTTTACTCTGCTTTCTCCTTTTTGACAGTGGCCAAATCACTCATACTGTCAGCCAGGACAGGGACTGTGGCCACAGCTGACCACAGATTGGACACGGTCATGAGATGCAAGTCCCGTTGCTTTCTTTGCCATCAATGCCATCAACGTTAGGTCTCATGACAGATAAATTTCCTGTTCTTCCTCTGCTTGCTAGTTGGGCCCAACCCTGAGGATGGTATTACGGTGCACTAGAAACACCAATAAGGCCTGCCTGCTTGTGGGAAGGTTTTTGTGGTTTGCAGAACTAGCAGTCACAGCTAGTGTGGGTTTTTCCAGTGGATTCACAGGCCAGCCTTAAGAAAGAATCTTTTTTTCTTTTTTCCCCTCTTATCATTGGAGCTTTCCACCTTTACCTTCAGACTTGCTAACTCAATACTCTTCAGAAAAATTAAATGCAGGCCAGTTCCATGAGAAATAAAACCAAATAAATTTTCTCAATAATTAGAAATTATTCCCCTCGAGTGCCACACCCATTAGATTTGCTGATGATAAAGGTGGGAGTTCACCTAACTCACTTCTTCCCTTGTGAGCATGGCTGAGCCTCACACAGAGGTGAGGGGGGAGCTGGGCCACTCTCTGTTGGGAGGAAGGGTCTTGTGGCAGCGCAGAGAGGCCGTGCACATTGCCAGGGAACAGCTGTGCCCTGCATGTGCCCATGCAAGGAGCTGTGCTGCTGCCAGTGCCCCTGGAGCTGCAGGGCTGCTGAGCTGTGGGGCAGGCAGAGGAGCAGGAGGGTGCAGGTGCAGCTGAGCCATTCCTGGAGAGCACAGGGCTCTGGGCTCCCTGCTGTCCCAGGGCAGCCCAGAGGCCAGGCTGTGCCTGTGCTAGCTCTGGGCAAGTGGCTCAGGGTTTTGCCCTGCCTGCCTCAAGTGTCTGCCAGCAGGAGCATGTTTCCCTGTGCAGCTGTTTAGAAGTTTGCAGGAAATGTGTCCCATGAAATACGGAGCTTCAGATGCTTTAGGTTTGCATGGTGGCCTCTGTTCTATTTTGTGTCTCCACTTTGCAGGCCTGACTGGTTACCCTCTTGCCAAGAGGTTTTCCCTGGCAAGTCCCTCCATGCTCCTTCCTTCCAAGCCATTGCCTCCCATCCAGAAGAGCTCTCCTTCTACAAAGCCAGGCCCAACATGCAGCGGAGAGCAGGAGAATGGGAAAAATGGCACCAGCTGGGATGAGTCCAGGGTAAAAAAACAGGAGCTGATTTCAGAGGGAAAAGGATGTAAGGTAAGGAGACAAGCTAAGTGCAGTGTGGTAAATGTTCAGGTGATGTGCTGTGGGCAGAGCTCTGAGACCTTTTCCGTGACAGGAACTGACCCTCTCACTGAAGTTTGAACAGGTCCTGGTTTGGCTCTTTAGCTGGGCCAGAAATGATGGGATATGAAGGAAGGGTGTGCACCTGCCCCTGCTGCCCCCAGCCCCATTCCTGGCCATGGCATGGGGGCCCTGGAGCAATGTGGGCAGGCAGAGAGCTTGCAGAGAGCAGCAGGGCAGGGAGCTCTGCTGAACTTCCTCAGTGCCAGGGAGCCGGAGATGATGCATGTGTGGGAGCTGGAGAGCAGCCAGCATCCCGAGAGCTCAGCAGCATCTGGGCTCCAAGGCTGCTGGGGAAGTGCAGGAGGGAAGGGCAGCAGCAGGAGAAATGAGGGGCTTGAGAAAAGCAGGTTTGGACATCCTGCAGAATGGCTTTGTGGGGACGTGGCTGGAGATCAGCAGTGGCTGTGAGACACCTCAGGGGCAGGGAGAGAACAGTGATCTAAAGCCACTGCCATGCCATCCAAAAGGGCAGTGGAGGCAGGGGCACCTCAGAACATCTTGATGTCAACCATGTGAATGCCAGCTGGGAATGCAGCCACACTTGGAGAAACCTGAGCAGAAGGGGAGAGGTGGCAAATGTGTGACATGGGCTGACCCTCACCTCCTCCCTTTACTAGGTCACCCTTCCTCATCCTGGGCCAAGCTGCTTCATCAGTTTGTCTTTTCTGCCAGGTCCCAGTTAAATGCATGGCTAAATGTCTTGAAGCATGAATGGGGGCAAGGCTGGATGCTTGACCTGAGCACTGTGTTCTACTCTTTCCAGACTTCCTTGCTCTATTCCAGTGGTGGGGATATGAAGAAGGGGTCACTGGCACCACCTTTGATCCCCCCCATACGCAAGGCAGTGAGTCCCCCTGTGGGCAGCGCTGCAGGGTCTCTGCCAAGCTCTCCCCAGCTGGAATTCCAGGAGTCCCAGGAGATGAGGTAAGCCAAGGTGTCTGTTACTCCAGTGTGCTGTTCAGCTCTCTCTTCCCATCTCGTGTGGTTATTTTGCCCAGTCAGATATCCCATGTATTTAGGCAAGCCTCTGTGTATTCACCATTATGCCCATCTATGATGATCCAGCACAATGTCAAAGGCAACAGCAATGTCCCAAGAGCAGAGGTGGTGGTGGGGAAGAGGAGGCAGGGCTTCAAAGAACCTCCTGATGGGTCCTCTGCTGGACTTGGCTATTGTTTCACACAGAACTTGGTCAACTCTGTGTGACTCCAGCATCTGAAAGCTTAAGGACAATGAATCAGCTTTGCATCCTGTTGGTTTATGAGTTGCATTTCCTCCTTCATCAGAGTGACCATGCTAAGAAGTTTTGCCTCCTTTCATGGTACACCCATTCCCTCCCTTCTCTTTCTACCTCCTCACATGTTCTTTTGTCCTCCATTTTCTCCAGGCCAAGACCCAGCAGCATAAACAAAGAGAACTTTGAACATGCAGGTGGGTACAGGGCATGTCTGTCCTAAAATGACCATTGTAGTCTTGACTCAGAGGTGATATTTGGAAAGCCTGGTTAAAACCCATTGTTTTAAAAATTTCTTTAAATTCATTTCAATTCCTTGATGGGCTCACTGGACTCTCCCAGAGCCCAGTCCCTGGGGCTGTGCTCCAGTGGTGCAGTGAAAATTCCTCCAGTTTGAAGTGTTGAGTGGCAGGAGCTGGAGTGGTGCCTTGGGGCCCTGGAGATGCAGTGCAGGGCAAGGAAACATTCCTTTCCATCCTGCACATGCCTTTTATCTCCTGCAGCCTTTCTAGTGTCACAATTAGGGTAAAGAAAGCATTTATCATGAAATGAGAGATGTTCCCACTCCTTCCTCCTGCTTTTGAAGAAGAAAACCTTTCCTTGGGGCAGTTTCTGAGCCGAACCCTTTGAGATCTGAAGAGGATTCATGGACATTGCCTGGTTTTGCACTGGCAGAAATCTGGAAATTTCCTATGATAGAAAGTCCTTTTGAATTTTCCAATGAAGGAGAAGGTGGCTTCCAAATGGATGCAGCCTATGCAGGGTGTGAGTTTGTCATGCTGTGACAGCACAAGCCCACAGCCACCCATGGCAGGTTCACAGTGACAAATCTCTTCCCTGGCTCTCTCTGCCTGTGTCAGTGTTGCAGGCTGAGGCTGGGGCAGGAGATGCCTTCTGCCTTGTCCCTGTCCCTGCCTTGCCTGATCCCTGACAAGTGGAATTGTTCCAGACAAAATGCAGTCCCTGGTGCATCTGGGTCAGGCAATGCTTTCAAGTTGAAAGCCCCAATGACACTGTTGTTGTTCCTGTGTCATCTCTGGGTGTGTAATGATAGGAGAGATGAGACTTGGAGAAATAATTCTGCTGATGCAGAAAAAGGGATGAGATCCCCTGGTCCCTTTGGGGATCAGGGTTAGTTCTGCCAAATCCTGGCTGTGGCCCCTTTGGAATGACTCTTTACTCACTCATATGCAGCTGGAATGCTTAATGCTCAGTAAGTAAGGTGACATTTTTGCTGGATCAATTTTGAACTAGAAATGACCTCTCATTAAACCTTACCTGTCTCACTTTTATTACTGACCACAGCAGTGGTCAGGGTGAAGGAATCCAGGTTTAAGACACTCATCCTCCTTGGCTGCCATATGATTTTATTCTCTGTGCAGCCATGTAAAGAACTAGTTCTCTTAATTCTAACTGCTCTGTTGGAGAGTATTTCAAAATGACCTACCCTCTGCTATTTCCATTAGGAATATTTTGAATTGAAAGTATTAGCCAAGATCAGAAATGTTTTGAGGCAGGTCATGTTTATGTTGTGTTTGGGTGTCTCTGCTGAAAAGACAGCAGGGGATAATAAATGCCTGGAACAAGTAAGTAGAGCAAAAATGGAACTTTGGGATGAACACTTTGTTCCCTACAAAGCCAGGCTCACAGAATACTGGGCACATCTAATGGAGAAAGCAAAGCTTCTTTTGCATTTAAAACGTGGTGCCATTGTGTGTGTCCCAGCACTTCTTTTGTTGTAAAGAGTAATATAAAATCCCAAAAATGCAAAACCCAACCTGGAATTGAGTGGGACCTTTTGAAAACAATTACTTCCTTGCCAGTGTCAGACTCTAGAGAGCACAGTGAATTTCCAACTGTTTGGAAGGAAAGGGGTCCTGCAGTAGTGGGGAGGCAAGGGGCACCACATGAACTAGTAGAGCCCTTCTCTCTTGGCTTGCCAGCTCCATATTGTTCAGAGAAATTAAACTAATGCTCATTTCACGAAAAATAAAAAAAACAAGCAATCTTTTCAGTAACCAAAATATGCTTTGAATTCCTCACCCATTAGATGGGTTGATTGTAAAGGCATGAATTCAATTAACTCACTTCTTCTCTTGTACCTGAATGTCAGCTTCTTCTGAGCCTACAGCAAACACCCAGAGGAAGAAGGGAAAGAGCTCTTGGTGCAAGATAGGAGCTGGGATGGCTCTGTTCCCAAGGGAACTGGCTGACCTGTTGGGCTTGGAGCCTCCTGTGCCGCAGCCTGGCCTTGGGAATGGAGGTCTGGGCTCCTGGGCGGCTCAGGGGCCTGGGCCCAGGAGCCCCGGCAGAGGCCGCGGAGCCGCGCAGGCCCCAGGGCATTGCCAGGGAGGACAAGGACAGAGGGGAGGGGGGCGCTGGGCTGCTTGCTGGCAGCAGGAAGGGTCCTGTGGCAGCGCAGAGAGGCTGTGCACATTGCCAGGGAACAGCTGTGCCCTGCGTGTGCCCCTGCAAGGAGCTGTGCTGCTGCCCCTGGAGCTGCAGGGCTGCTGAGCTGTGGGGCAGGCAGAGGAGCAGGAGGGTGCAGGTGCAGCTGAGCCATTCCTGGAGAGCACAGGGCTCTGGGCTCCCTGCTGTCCCAGGGCAGCCCAGAGGCCAGGCTGTGCCTGTGCTAGCTCTGGGCAAGTGGCTCAGGGTTTTGCCCTGGCCTGCCTCAAGTGTCTGCCAGCAGGAGAATGTTTCCCTGTGCAGCTGTTTAGAAGTTTGCAGGAAATGTGTCCCATGAAATATGGAGCTTCAGATGCTTTAGATTGCATCGTCGCCTCTGTTATATTTTGTGTGTCCATTTTGCTGGCCTGACTGACAGCAGTGGTCCCAAGGAGGTTACCTTGGGATCTGTAGTTTCCCTGCCAATATCCCAAATGCTTTTACCTTCCAAGGCCCTCCTTTGAAAGAGCCACTAGTTAAGTCTCCTTTTTTTTATTATGCTGACCATTCTGCAGGGGCAAAAAGTCCTGATTTAAGACAATGCTTTTTTTCTACTGCGTTGCCACTTAATTTATCCTCTGTGAAGCTGTTGTATAGAATTGCAACTAGAAAATTATGACAGTGTTCACAGGGGACTCAGGTTGAGGGAAGAGACGAGGATTTGACTTCATATTTCAGAAGGCTTGATTTATTATTTCATGATATATATTACATTAAAACTATACTAAAAGAATAGAAGAAAAACTATACTAAAAGAATAGAAGAAAGGATTTCCTCAGAAGGATTTCCTCTGTGTCCGAGCCAGCTGACTGTGATTGGCCATTAATTAGAAACAACCAACATGGACCAATCACAGATCCACCTGTTGCATTCCACAGCAGCAGATAACCATTGTTTACATTTTGTTCCTGAGGCCTCTCAGCTTCTCAGGAGGAAAAATCCTAAGGAAAGGCTTTTTCATAAAAGATGTCTGTGACAGAAAATCAGCCTTTAGTCAGGCTGGTCTAAAAGTGGCCCAAGCTCATACAGTTTAGAATGAAAATCCTTGGGGAAAATGAAATATCTAGTGTCAAGAACACAGTTCACATTTGGGTAATATTCCTGCAATGCTCAGATTTTCTTTGAATGTCTTCTAAAATATTCCAACAAAAAGAAGACAATGTTGATCTAAGTGCATCCAGGTATTAGAACCTGGGGCTTCTTTCAGGAACCGGAAAGATGATGTTTACTAAAATCAGCGTGAAAAATGGCAGAAAAGAATCTCTGTCAAGAGCAATCTCTGTCTCTCTGCCCTTCTCTGTCAGACACAGAGGCTCTCCAGCCTGCAGGGGCTGAGGCCTTCATCATGCAGCAGGTTTCAGTCTGCTGGCCAACAGAGCCATGTCATGTCTGCTGCCAGTAGCCCTTCCCTTGGGAGAGGGTCCAGGCATTGTACCTTGCTGCTCTCAGTCACAATCTCTGTGTCTTGAGAGCTCTGCACTCTGGAACCTGTCTTGCCTCTTGCCCAGCATTGCATTTTTGGGGGCTTGAAGTCTGCCAGAGATTGACACAAAGCTTTGCTTCCATTCCCAGGCCACCCACTGAGCCAGGCCAAGGAGACAGATCATCCCACCAGTCCTGGTCTAACGAGGGACAGAGAGCTGAGGGATGGCTTTGGAAAGGTAAGGGATAAGGACAGGGATGAGCAGACTTCCTTTCCAGTGGCTGTTTGGTGCTTGGCCCAAAATGTCACTGAAAATCATCATCTGCCACTCTTGGGGGATGGGGATTTCCTTGGGAATATATTGGACAGCTACAGAACCATTGCTTGGCTATTTCCAGTGGTGCCAAGGTCCCTGGTTTGGAGATGGTGCTAAGGTCATGCCAGAAGCATTCTTTATGTGCAAAGGCTGTTTTAGAGAAGTTCTGAATGGCAGAGCAAGCTACACATCAGTGCACGTGGGCAAAGTGCACCCTCGAAAGCAGAGAAGCAAAGATTCTAATGTTGGGTGTAAGCAAGGCTGCAAAAGAAAATGGGAGAGGTTGATTTTTCCTGGTTACCTTTGTGGCTGTATCTCACAGCCCTCTCATTCTCAAGTTTTCTGCTCATTATCATCAGTGTTTCTGCAACTTGTTTTCACATGAATTCTCCTTTTGGTCTCCTGGTCTGAGAGACCAAGTCCTTCAGAGCCCTTCAGAACTGAGTCCTTCAGAAGCCAGGAAGTGAGAAACAGCTGCAATTCCTGGCCATGAGTGTTAAGCAACAGCTCATTAGCCCTCCTTGCTGGGTATTGCACATGGTTTTTATTCTCCTGCCATGGCCTGTAGGAACTGAACTGCATGCTCACTGGCCATGTCAGCTCTTCCTCTGTCTTGGAGCACTCCTATGACTTTGATGCTTCAAGCAGGGCTTCCTGACATAGATTGCAGTTGCAGCAGTGGAAGGTTGTGGCACTGAAGTGTTCCCCCTCACTGTGTGTAATTGCCAAGGTGAGGACAGGAGACATTCCTCTGAAACTATTGGAATGTGGCTGGAGCTGCATTGAAGCCTATGGCACTGTGTGGACTCTGTGCTCCTGATGAGATGTTGTGTGTGGTTTGTGTGTCTCTGCTTACAGTCTATGATGTATTTCCACTGCACCCAGATCCGTGCTGCTTTGTGCATGTTGGCTCAAAAGAACTTGGAGCAGAAGGACGCAGAGCTTTTCAAGAGAGAGATGAAGAATAGGAGACAAAGGAAAACATCCTTGCAGCCTATTCCTGAGACAGTCGAGCCTGGGGATGCAGCTGAAGCAAGTAAGTGGTGGCTACACTTGTGGTGGTCCTTTTTGACCACTTGCTTGCCCTTTGCACAGCGTTGCAATCAGACTGGGGAGTTGTTCTGCTTGCATCTGAGTGGAAGCTTGCTTGGGATTTAATTCTGTTTCTCAAAGGAAAATACAGAGGCATGAAGTGTCTTGCCCATGACCTCACTGAGTCAGTAACAGAATATCAGCTTCCTCCCTTGATCTCTAAAGTCTTTTAGAGTAGAAAACTCTGTCTTGCAAAGTACACTGGGGCTTAGACTCTCTCCTGGAGAGCAGCCTCCAGGGAAGGGGAGTCCAAAAGAATGCTTTTCAACCGGGGTGCAGCCTGGAAGAAACAAAATTCAGCTCCTTGTAATGAAGACACCAGAGATCCTTCTCCTGCCACTGCCTGCTGAGGAGCTGGTGCTGTAGAGCTGTGCTGAAGCCCCAGCCAGGGCTTCTGCTGTAGCCCCAGGAGGCAGCAGCGTTCCCGACTGAATCCCGGCTGAGGGGCTCTGCCTGCAGGGCTGTGAGCGCTGCCCGAGGGCGGCAGCGGGGCCCTGAGGAGGCAGCACTCAGCCCAACGCCAGCACCCAAGGTTATCTGCACTTTGCTTTGGCAACTGCCCCTGCCAGCCTCTGCAACAGGAGAACAAAGGCAAAGCAATGCTGGGTTTCATTGTTTCTTAGGGAAAGCATCACTGCAGTTTGGCTTTAAGCTAGAATAGGGTAGATTTAGATTAGACATAAGGGAGAATTTTTTTTATAATGAAGGGAATGAAAAGCTGGAAGGGTTTTCCCAGAGAAGCTGTTGTTGGTCCATCCTTGAAGGTGTTCAAGGCCATCTTACATGGGGCTCTGAGGAACCTGATCAGGATGAAGATGTCCCTGCTCACAGGAGTTGGACTAGATAGTGCTTAAAGGTGCCTTCCAACCCAAAATCTTCTAGGACTCTGTGCTCATTGTCCCATGTTAGTGTTATACTTGGTATAAAGTGGTATTTCATTGTTATACTTGAAGTTCTTTGGGATAACAAAGAGATGTTACGCAGCTCCAGCAAGTTTTCTGGCCCTTTCCATCATCGCCCTGTCCAGCACTCTCCCCTTACAAGCTCCTCTTTGGTCCCTGCAGCCTTTAGCCTACCACCTGTTGATGGCACAGCTTCTAGAGTGCAGAGAACACACCCTGGTGGTGCCTTGAAGAAGGAGGTCGTGAGGAAGCAGGACAACGTTCCCTTACTGCCCAATACACCCATCATCCATGGGGATGGCAGCTTCCCGCACAGCTCCTCAGGTAAGCCTGCTCCGTGGCAGCTTTTTCCACACGAGTTTGTCCTTGCACAAGGAGCACAAACTGCCTCCTGCCTCAGCCAGCACTGCTGGGATCTTGGCTCCATAGTCTGTCCTGAGAGTGAACAGCAAATCTACTTTTGAGTGACTCCAGCTTGGAAGTACTGGAGCAGTTGGTTCTTAGAGATCCATTGGAAAGTTGAGCTGAATAAAGTAGTGGTAAAGGCCTAATCTCTGGCTTTTGCCCATCCTGAGAGTCCAAACTACAGCACTGGTGCCAGGAGGCAGCTGGGACTGCAGGGATGAGCTGCAGGGCAGTCTGCCAGGCTGTGCTCACTGTGCTCCTATGAGAACCACCACGATCAGTTGTTCACTCACTATCTGGGCACCTGTGGCACTTGGGAGCTGGTGCTGCGGGGCAATTGTCAGCTTCAGCCTGGAGCTGGGCCCAGCTGGGGGAGGCTGGGAGCAAGCAAGGAGCCCCAGGAGCCAGACAGCAGGGAAGCCTCTGAGCCAGTGCCAGTTTGTAGCACACGGAGCCCTGGCTGGGAGATGGGGCTGAGGCCGCTCCATGGCGGGGCCTTGCCCGGGGCTGCAGCGCCCATGGCCGACCCTCTCCTCACAGTGACCTCGCAGACGGCCCCTGGTGCCAGGCGCCGAGAGGAGCTGCTCCGTGGGCTTGAGCAGAAGGACAGAGCCTCTTCAGACCCACAGCAGTCCTTGCAGGAGGCGCTCTCCATGCTGGGCAGCGATGACTGGTAAGAAAGGCCCTGTTCCCTCTGTGTCCCTCTCGGCGTTAAGGTCAGTCAGAAGCGTGTCTTGCTCGTGCCTCGGAGCCCCGAGAGCCCAGAGGGCCAAAGGGCACTGGTGAAACCCCTGCAGAGCAGGGAGAGGATGAAGATTGGAGAGCAGCCTTTTCTTGGCCTTGCTCTGCAGCAGTGCTGCAGCTGCAGCAGGTCCGTGCTGTTTCCTCGCTTTGCCTGCTGCTCCATGGAGCTGCAAAGGAAACCTTGAGGGAAGAGAGAAAGCTCTGGAAGGAGATGATTTGCTGGCTGAAGGCAGAAGCAGGATGGCAGAAGTTTTGAGTGTAGAGATTTGGGTGCCTTGGGCCACTGGCCCAGTGGGACTGAGTAAGATTCCTCTCTGCTCCCACTGCTGACAGCAATGGCAGGTGACAGGGTCTCCCAGTGACCTCCTGCATGGGAGTCCAAGAAGCAGCTCCAGGGAGTTCCTTTTTCTGAGAAATGGACTGAGTTGTGCTTTCAAGTCCCTCAGCCTGCCATTACTCCTGAAGGGCTCATGGCAGAAGAGAAGGAAAAAGAAAGAAAACCCTCTAGGAATCTTGCACTTTTGGAATTCAACTTTTTACCTCTCACTGCTTCATATGGACCTGAGATGTTTTGCCAATACTCCCAATGTGTCCCAAAATTATACACAGGCAGAAGGAGGTCCAGAGGTGATAACCCTACAAATTTTAGCTGATACTGGTTTTCTTTTTGATGTCTTTTTTTATCACTCCCTGGTGGATGCTTCATTCACACAGGGGTAAGGACTCTATTCACACCGGGATAAGCATGAAAAATCTGCCATGATGCATCTCCTTGTGGAATCACCTTTGTTTTGCCCTTTCACTTCTGCTTTCTCTTCCCCATTTCTCTTTGGTGCCCTGTGAGGTGCAGAGAGCTTCTGCAGGTGTGGGGGGTCTGGATGGCACTCAGGGGTGCCTGTGGGATCGGTCACCAGCCCTGGGCTGCAGCCCTGATGCCTCACAGACCTTCCTGTAGCTGAGGGCTTGCACAAAGCAAGTGCTCAGAGACAGAGTTGTTTGCACCTTTTAAATAACTTGTTGCTGTTGTGGGGGTTGTTTTAGGTAGGGGGTTTTGGGAAAAGCCAGAGTTTGCCCAGAGTTTGCCCAGGGGTGGAATCTCCTGGGTCATCCTGCTGCTTTTTTGGGGAATGTGTGAGGTGGAGTGGAGGGGGTGACAGAGAGGCTGAGATTGTAGAGTGGAAACTCAGCTCCAGAGTGGCAGTGCAGACTCTCCCTGCTGAATGCCTGCTGGGGCTGACAAAGAAGGAAAATACCCCAATAACAGCCCGGTGGCCTCAGGGACAGGTACAGGGAGGTGACAAGAAACAGCAGCATGGCCCGGTCTCACAGCTTCTAGGAAGCAGTGACAGAGGGGCCTCATGTGCCAGAGATTTCAGAAAGGCTGTCTTCTTAAATGGCCACTCTGAAACCCCTCTCTTTGCCTCTTGGGTTTGTGAATGCTTTTGACAGCCACAGCATCCTGGGGCAACGCGTTCCAGGATTTCAATAAGCACTCCTTGAAAAGCACCTCCCATTGTTCAACTGAGCTGCCAGCCTGGTCATTTCAGAGGGTGCTGCCTTGGTGGAGAGAAAAATCAATCTTCTGCCTTTCAGGGAGCTGAAGGAGAAGGGACTCTTCACCATCAAACACCTGGCTGGGTCCCATTCAGAGGTCCTGCTTTGTAGACTTCGTGACATTTGCTTGGCAGTTACCAGCGAGGTGAGAACATTGTTCTGAATTGTCCTCCATACTTCATACATGGTGTGTAGAGTAGGTATGTGCTTGCTCATCTCCATGTGTGCTCAAGGTCTGCCTTCATTTCTGGTTTTAGACCTGATATTTCTAATGTCTGTCAGCTATCTGTAGGATCCGTGGGTACATGCAGCTGTATCTACTGGCAGGTCAGGTATCTGACACTCATCTTTGATTGTGGTGCCTTTATAATGCAATGTGCAAAGGCAGAAACTGAGACACTAATGACGTTATTTTCCAGAGTCCCAATCTCTGCCTAAGCCATAATTCAACACTGCAAATTATTCTGTAGACCAGAGCCTGTGTTTTCTGTTTCCTGGCTGAGTGCTTCAGCTGCTGGTGTTGCTTTTTTGAACAGGAGCACCTGACTCTTTAATCTTTATGACTTGTGCCTTTATGATCTGAAAGCAGCTCTTGCTTTAATTTTCTAGTAAAAGGGCCTAAAATCAAAGCTGTGGACATTTTAGAAGGGTTAAGTAGAACACTTTGGTCAAATTTTTTTTAGGCCTGCAGTAAGCAGGTCTGAGGCCAGAAATTGGTGCCAGAGTAAGTGCCTTTCTGTGCTTGTGCTCTCCTGCTCTTCTTGTACTTGTATGTTCCTCTGGACACAGTGGGATGTGTTGTCATTTCCTGGGACTTCTGTTGAAGGTAACTGGTTTTCTTTTCAAGGTGATTCTTATACTTCCCCTCATGACTTCCCCAGGTGACCAACCTCCGTTCCAAGGTGTCCTACTCTGCCATTGTCACTCTGGGAGAGCTCTTTGTGACCTTGAAGAAGGACATGGACTCTGAGGTGGATGAGGTTGCTCGGGTCCTTCTCCAGATGGTGTCCAACTCGCCAGAATTTGTGCAGAAAGCAGCCAGTCAGACCCTGGGGATCATGGTGGAGAATGTGACTCCTGCACGAGCAATGGCTGCTCTCATGGACATGGGAGTCAAGTAGGTTCTTCTTCTTTTAGTGATGTTCTTCACCTTCGTATGCGTGGGAGGGAGAAGGGATGAGACAGAGAATGGGAATGGTGGGAGGGAAGGGTCCTGTATCCTGCATCTTCTGTGGACTCAGTGACTTGATTCTCCGACCACCCTCACTTCTTTCCTCTTGTCACCTATTTCTGCCCTCCTGCAGCCTATTATTAGTTCTCAGAATCACAGAACTGTAGAATATGGGGAGTTGGAAGGGGCCCATCAGGACCATCAAGTCCAGCTCCTGGCCTTGCACAGAACAGCCCAAGGGTCACACCAAGTGCCTGAGATTGTTGTCCAAATGCTTCTTCAACCCTGTCACCACTGTGACCACTGCCCTGGGGAGCCTGTTCCAGTGCCCAACCACCCTCTGGGTGAAAAACCCTTTTTCCTGATATCCAAACTAAAGCTCCTCTGACTCAGCTTCCTGCTGCTTCCTGGAGTTCTCCCAGTCCGTCAGATTTTCCTAGATATGGTGACTGGTGGGGAAGGGAAAGTGCCTGCAAGGGCCAAGGATAGAGCCTTGTGCTTTTGTGGGAAGAGGGACAATTGCAATTGCAGCTGTGAGCAGTGTTTGGTATTTCACAGCACTAACCACAGAGGCCCTGGGGAAAACCACCTATCCTCATGATGCCATTAACTTGAGAAATGAGGAGGGTCCTTGCTGGGGCATGGAGCACATGGGGGACAATCTGCTGGGTGTGGCACAGCCTGCACAGCAGGGGCAGCTCCTGCCAAAGGAGTCTTGTATGACTGTCCTGGCCTTAGAGCTCTACTTTCCATTCAAACTGATGTTTCGTGTTAGCCTTGAGATGATGAATCACTCTAAAGGCACCTTCACAGGCTGAGTGCCATGGGACAGTTGAAGCAAATGCTGCCTTAAATGTTGGTGCTGGGCCTGATAGTTCCCAAGAGACACTCTCTAGAACAGGACAACCTGGCTAAACTGCCTGCCACCCTTTCCCCAGCTTTGGAATAGGGAAAAACATTCAGATGGATCCATTGCCAAGCCTCACAGAAGAAACAGGTTGCATTGCTGGATATTCTGCAACTTCACAGCCCACAATGTGTTTTCCCTGCATTTGTTGTTTTCCAAAGTTCTGCAGATTTGGGGATAAATGGGTGGAAAGAGCCTCAATCCTGCTGCAGCTCTGTGTACTGGGTGCCCTCTGATGGGTCAGCATCAATTGTCCTTAATTTCTAAATTATTCATATGTCACCTATTTCTTTAATCTTTCTCAGAATAAATACTGAGAAAGAAATTGAGTATCAGACCGTGCAGGGAGGCTGAATTCCTCCCTCTTCCGTGCAGGCAGGCCTTGTGTACCATGCTAACTTTGTGTTTACCTGAGGACAGAACCTTCTGCAGGTGTCTGAAGGTGCAGGGAGAGCCCAGGCTCCTTCCCCCAGCAAGGGCAGGGAGCAGGCTCTGGCCAAGGCCTGTGCTGCTGCTGCTCCTGGTCCCTGTGGCCCAGGGTTTGCTCTCTCCTCCCCAGCAGCCGCCACGCCCCGGTGCGGAAGCGTGCGGCCGAACTCCTCCTGTCCCTGATGCAGAGAATTGGAGCCACCAAGCTCGCAGGCACAGCCAGGGCTGAGAGGCTGGCACACGTGGCAGGGAAGCTTGCTCAGGACTGTCACAAGGACACAAGGTAATGATCTTCATTTCACCTCCTAAAACAGCAAAACCGTTTTGTGTCTGGCTATAAAGGTGAAACCACACAAGAGTGGAAACTAAAGGGAATATGAAGTTTCCTCATGGTGTGAATAATGGAATATGCTGAGTTGGAAGGGACCCTGATGGGGTCAAGTCCAGCTCCTGGCCATGTGCAATGACCCCAAGAGTCACTCCATGTGCTTGAGAGCATTGTCCAAACACTTCTTGAGCTCTGTCAGCCTTGGCACTGTGACCACTGCTCTGGGTTGCCTGGGCAAATGGCTGTACTGGGAAACCTGAGGTTGGCCAGCAAAAAGGAGCATTGCCAACTTTTTCCTGTGGCTTGAAGGATTCTTTACTGAGATCAAAAGAGCTCAGGTCAGCCAGTCCAACAGTTTTGTTTGGCCTTAGGTGCACAACACAAAGCCAAAGTGTTGGCTAATGTTCATCACTGAAGGATCCCAAACATCCATTTCTCATTAACTTCAGACTTTCCTATAAATATTTCAGAGGTCTTCAGCCAACATATTCAGTCTTTCTAAACCTGTTCTGCAGATTTCTAGAATGCTGTTATCTGTGGCTCAGTGAACTCCACATTTCTTCTTGAAGAAAACTGTGGCAAAATCAACCCAAACCACCAAAATCCCCTTCCTTTGATGATGAAATTCCCATGAATAGCTGCCAAGAACACCAGAGCAACTAGCTGCCCCTGTGCAAACACATAGTATAGAATAATCAATAGGATGCATGAGGTGTTTTGTTCTGGCTTCCCTGCCAGTTAAAGAAAGGCAAATTATTGTGCAATGGCAGCAAGACACTGCTAATAGGCTCTGACAACAAAGCAGATGTGTTTTGCTTGTTCCCTGAGATCCTTTGATGCCACAGAAGCACACCCACAGTTTCAGAGTGAAATGGTATTTTTCTGTTGCCCCACATTCTCCTCTTGCCTCTTGTGTTCAGCTGACAGCACTGTGCAGTGTCAAGTGAGGTAAATCTCCCTCTTTGCTGAGCAGGAAATGCCTTCTTGTGCAAGGATTGCACCTGATGAGTTTAAGGTATCAGCCTTTTCTGTTAACACTCTTCCTGTGTTTGTTCACTTTTCTTTTGTTTCCTTTCTTCCTTCATGCCTTCCTGCCTTCCTTTTTGCCTCCTTCCTTCCTTTCTTCTGTCCTTCCTTCCTTCCTTAGGCATTATGGACAGGAGATGGTGAAGATGTTGCTCAATCATCAACAATTTAAAAAGCTTTTGGAACAATCTCTTTCCACCCGTGACCTGGAAGATATTCTGACAAGAATTAAGAAGAAAGTAAGTGCTTGGCAGGAGAAATGTCTCCTTTGTGCAAGTATTGCCACTGCTAATATGAGATCAAACATACCCAATCTGTCTTTAGCTCATTCCTCTTCTGCTGAATCATTTTGCTGCTGGGAATGAGCTGTTAATCCTCAGCCTGTTCATCTGCAGATCACAAAGGAATTGATATTATTAGGGAAAAAGTGGGGTTTTGAATATTTTCAATATCAGTCACAAAGAGGAAAGGGGAAGAGGAGAAAATGGGTTTACATTTAAGCGTAAGCCTCCACCATGCTCTCCCTACTCTGCCCCTGTAAAGGAATTAAGTGAGAATTGTGCTTCTGAACATAACAGAGTCTTTGCAAAGGACACTGGAAATAGTAGTACGAAGAAAATTTGCAAATACACAAAAGATGTCCAAGTCAATCCTAGTTACTTCAATTACTGTCTGTCTTTTGGGAATGCTGCCCTGCTGTCAAGCCCTGTGGAGCTGGAAGAAGCTTGGTGAATTCAGCAGCATCCAGTGGAAAATCCTTTGTTTGTTTGAGGGGATTTTTCTATCAACATTAAAGAAGGGAGCCTGCCTTTGTGCAGGCACAGGGAGAGTGACTGTTGAACCAAATCTACTTCCAACACAATGGGCCAACCCCCAAAAAGTCCAGTTTGTTCTGCTGCTTCCTTCACAAACACTCATTGCCTGCCAGTTTGCATTATTTCCATTTATGCTCAAGACTAAGGAATTTGGGATTTTATATTGCTGCTCAGTCTGGTAGCACCCATAACCTGCCTTGGGCTACTGAAAACAAAGAGTTGGCATCACTGAATCTCTGGTCTGTTTCCATCTGTAAGTTAGGAAATGTTTCCCTAAGCCTTGGTAGCAGTGATCCTGGTTCTAATTTGTGTTTTCAACAGGGAATTTCCAATTTTATACTCCAAAGATTGATGGGGTTTCTCTATGTCTTTGTAGGGGATGGCAAACCAGAAGGCTGAAGGCCCATCTGTCAAGGAACCGGTGAAGGAGAGGAACGGTGGCCCAAAGAAGCCCCAGGCCACGTTGTCTTCTAGCAAACGGTACTGAGCACTTTTGTTAGATGAGACAAAGCACATGACAAGCTTTACATGTCTCTTCCTCAGGAAAAACTTTCTGGCAGAGATGACCAGTGCCACAGATTGTTTCCTTTCCCTACAAATGCTCTAGGATAAAAAATGTCTACTTCTGCATTGTGCTGAACACAACTTCTCTGGAGGGGTTTCCACAAAAATGGAGAGACAAAAAGACACCCATTGATTGCAGCTGAGATGATGCAGTGCAGTGGCAAGGGCAGTGTTGTGGAGGCTGGGAGAGGGCCAAGTTTCTGCTGCCTGACTTGGGACAAGTAAATTCAAACAGGGCTTTGTTTTCATCTGAGTGGAGTCTTTTTCAGATGGGTGTTTTGATGAGAAATCTCAGTCTGGAAGCAAGATGCCATTCCACAAAGATGCAGTTCTCATCCATGTGGTTTGGCCTGGCTGAATCATGGTTTTCTTACACTCAAACAGTATCAAGTTTGAGTAGTAAGGAGCAAGGCAATTCCTGAACAACTTCAGTCAACAGGTGTCTCAATGTGGACTTTTTGTCTTGATATTCCTGTCCTTCATGTAATTTGCTTGATGGACAGCATGTTTGGTTTATTTCCCCCTGTGCTGCAATCAGCATTTAAGACAGGAATTGCTCCTTGCTGTCTCTTTCATGGCAGTTGCAGAGCTGCTTGTACCTCTTCTCCTCTGATAACAGAATTTAGCTCTGTCCTGCTCAGCAGTGGCAGGAAAGTGACCACATGCCTCAGTAGCACAGCTAGCATCTTCCCGTGCTCATGGAAGAGACAGGTTGATCAGGAGAATTGTTCCCAGTGGGTTTGTTAACCTGTGCATCTAGGCTCTAGGGAAGCAAATGAAATGTGAGTGGAGTGTAGTTCTGGGATGTCTGGCTTCCATTTTTATCTCTCTTACTGATTTTCTGAATCCTTCAAATATAGCCCTGTTTATTGGTTCAGATGCATCTGAGCTACTTTTCCAGATTGTCATGCCTGGTGTAGAGACACTTCTCCAGAGTGATGAGTCTCCTTATTCTAAGACACACATGTCCCTTATGAGGAAGCATTTAGACTTGGAAGCAGTGTCTCTCTTTCTCCACAAAGCAATGTGACCTGTGTGCCCTGGCAGCCATCTGAAGATAGATCAGATGCATCTCATCCTTGGTTTTCCTCAGTGAGCTCTGGCAAGAACGTTACTTGCAGATTGTCTCCGGTAATCATTGTCATGAGGTCCACATTGTTCTTCAGACCCTCATGACTTTCCAGCTTGAAATCACATAATAGGAAAGCTGCTCAAGATGTTTTGCTCACAATTAACTGAAGGTATTGTCTGTGGCTGCAGCTCTCTCCATAGAGAGCAGCAGGCACAACTTTCCCAGGCATTGTCCTGGGGAAGGCTGTGAGAAGATCAGAGAAAAGAATCAGAAACAATTCTTATCTGCCCTTGCTGCGCCTGTTGTTGTGAACATGTGGAATGTGTTATAGAGATTTGTTTACTAAAGGGTAATTTCTTAATTGGCTACTGGTGATGGTGTTTTGGATTCAATTGACTAATCTGGTCTGTCTGTGTCTGACTGTCTGTAAGGGTGATGAGTTTCTGTATAGTATAGTATAGTATAGTATAGTATAGTATAGTATAGTATAGTGTAATAAAGTGATTGATCAGCCCTCTGGAATCATGGAGTCAATGCTAATTATTTCCACGACGGGGATGCCATGCTACAATAATTATCACCAACAGGTCCTCATTTGGTTTTATTTTCCAGGGTGAAATCTCCCTCTGATGGACACCTCCTACACCGTGCAAAAGCCCAGGTCACGTCACCTCCAGCTGTGGAAGAAACGGAGCTGCTTCAGAAGCTTTACCATCTCCTGGAAGCCAAGGGGTTTCAGACAAGGATGGAAGGAGTGGAACTCCTCCAAGACCTGTGCAAAACCAGCCCCCAGCTCATCTCCACCAACATTGTCCAAGTACGTAGGGTATCTTCACTGCTCCTTTCCTTTAGCTCCTTTCCTAAGCCTGTAGCAGTAAAGTTAATTCAGTGTGTCTTGGCACTCCGTCCTGGCTGTTTGGGACACGCTGGTCCCTCTTACCCAGACAAATGTAATTCAGGTCCAGGCTTCAGGACAAGTTATTTCAGTCCAGCTGTATTTGCCTGGCAGGTGCCTATTGATGCTGTTTATCAGATGATGGCAGAATTTTCTGCTGGTGTAATTGCTGTTGTCTCCTACTCCCAGTTGGGTTAAGTGAAGGAAATCCAGCCCCTGAAAGCAAGGCAATTGTTCTCTAGACCAAAAATGGGTTTGCATAGGGAAGAGAAGTATCAGGCTGGGTTGGTTTAAACCCATTTGGTTTTTCAAAAACAACACTTCTATATACTCCATCTTGTCTTACACAGGCACAACTCTGGCTACTCATTTCCATCCTTGTTCCTATTCCTCTTGGTAAAGACAGTGCTCACCCTTCTTGGGGGGTCTTTTTTTCTCTTTGGAAAAGGATGGAAACAGCTAAGGACTCATCTCTGCCTTCTCCTCCCAGTAGCTGCTTTTTCCCTTTTTCCAGGAAAAGGTGCCTGATAATGTGGCTGTCAAGGGACTGAACCTGCTCTAATGAGAGCTGTACAGCACATTCCATTTCAGAAGTCCACCTGTTACTTAGAGAAATGGTCTGGATCCTGGAAGAGTTGACCAGAGCCCTGCACTTCTCCAGACACTGGCTCTGAGACAAACAAAATAAAACTTAGATCTCCTCCAGCCATGGTTTTGGCAAAATCATAACTGCCCTCAGTACTTGAGGCAACTGTATAGAAAACCAGGCATTGTAAACATCTGCTTCCATTCAAAGCAAAGGTACTCTTTAGCATTAATAAATGGAATTGATTTAATGATTTAGAGATGGAGAGAAATACCATAGGGGCTACTCTGTCCCCAGCCCAATCTCTTAAAAACAGAAGAAAATCTTTCAACCAGCATGAGGTTGCGCCACTATTCCAGTGAGTGGCCCACAGGAAAACAGTGAAATTGTGCAAGCGAGTGCTGACCTGACAGAAAGGATCACTTTCATCTTTGACATTGCTGACTGCGACAGCCACTCTTCAGACAAGGACATTTGAATCCAGCTTTCATGTTGCTTGTTCTCTTCACAGATTTTTGATTATTTTATCCTGAGAATATCTGACAGCCACAAGAAAGTGAAGCAGAGGGCGCTGGATGTGCTGGCTGAAATCACAGGAGTCCTGAAAGATGCCTTGAACCCAGTGATCATTGGTTTGGTGGAAGGAATAACAAAGAACCTGAACTCAAAGGATCCCAGGGTTCGTGGGGCAGCTGTGAAAGCACTGGAAGAATCCATTGCTCATTTGGGTAAGGCTGAGCCCTGGCAGGGACTCTCCTCAACTGCTTCTCTGTCTCTCCTGCACAAGAGAGCGCTGAGTGCCTTGACAGCTGCTCTTGTCTGTGGAACACTCCAGCTGACACCCACCAGAAGCTGTGCAGCTGCAGTCCTTATGCACCATCCCCAACAGGCTGGAGTGTGCAGCATCATTTCCCAACAGTCCCAGGAGCCCTTGGCTCTGTGCTGCTTGTCTGAAGAGCAAGTCCTGGGCTACAGCTTTGCTACAGTTCAGAGGCAAAGGGGGTTTTGGAGTGTGCTTGGGCCCTCTCTGACTTCCCAAATGAACAGCTTTGCTGTTGGCATGAAGGGACACATCAGAGCTTCTGCAGAGCAGCCACCTGGGAGGCTCTACATTAGAGGCATCAGCTGCCTATTTTCCACTTTTCTTCTTTGTCTTCCATGTTCAAAGGGGAACTTATGATTCACCAAGTTCATTTCTTTAGAACAAACAGGTATAAACCCAGCTGTCAATGATGCCTTGTTCCACATGTTGTTTTGCATGGGGCAAGATGGCCACAGCAATTAACTACATAGGCAAGGGCTGCTCTAAATTCCTCTGCCACACAGATTTATGTCAGCTCTGAGAATGCTCACTGGGGAAATATGCCTGAAAAAAGGAGTGTTGAAGAGGCAGGTCTTCAAGAGGAGTTTCCACTTTCTCCTCCCCAGCTGCTCTGTAAACTCAGGAACTGCCTGACTCAGTGCCTTTCTGTGACCCAAGTATGGGCTTCTTCCTTTTTGCTCTGGGATGCAAAACCTTTTCACTGCTTCCATGTGACTGAACTCTTGAGGTCCCTGATGTGAAATGTTTTAACATAGCTCCTGCTACAGCAGACAAGTTTGGATTTACAAATGTGAAAGGAGAGCTTTTCTTTTGGAATTTTAAACCCTGCCAAGCAGGCTGGAAGGAAAGAAGAAAAGGATTCAAAAATCCACAGAAATGTACTTTATTTTATAAAATGGGGTTGGCCCTGCCCTTTCCCTCCTCACTGTCCTTTCTCCTATGACCTGAGAAAAGTGAGCAGAACCATGTGTTTCCCTTGTAGATCAAGTGTCACTGCTGAAAGAGTTCAGCTACCAATGGAATCACCTGAGTGGCCAAGCTCTGCTGGATGTCACCGAGTGTATCACAGGTATGGCCTCCCCTTCTGAGCCAAGAGCTCTGCCCAGGGAGTATTTGCAGGGAATGCCTGTGAACAGACAGCAGAGCAGCTCCTCCACATCAGGAGGTGCTGAGCTTGTCCCTGCTGCCCAATAGCCCAGGCAGGTGGATTTGGCAGGATTTCCCTGGCTGCTGCAGAGCTGGGCAGATCTGAGATGGGGGCAGCGCTCGGCCTCGGGGCTGAGCTCTCACTGGGGCATCTCAGAACCACCTCCAGCAAAGGGAGGGGCTGAAAATACCCCAGCTGGTTCCTCTCTGGGAAGCTCAGGGACATTTGTGATCTTTGAGGGGAAATGGTGGCAAATGCTGTTTCAGGGCATCAGTTTGTTCTGTCCTCACAAAATTCTTGTTTTTCTGTTGGAAAGTTTTGAGGCTGAACCATGCAGAGCCTGGGGGTCACAGCTCAGGTCAAAACTCAACAGAGTCATCAGAGGCAGGGGTTTAGTGCAAGGCAGCCTCTGGGGCACAGGGACAGAAGCAGAGGGCTGAGGCTCCCTGCCTGTGCTGTCCAAGTGGCCTTGGACTGAGCCTTTCAGGGTGTGCAAACAGTGTCTGCCTGTGCCAGCGCTGTCCAAAAGCTACAAATGCAGCTGATAATTGATTCCTCAGAGGAGCTTGCTATGTCAGCAAGAGACAAGGAATGGAAAAAGGATAATCTCAATATATAGTAGAGAGGAGAATTGATCACCCTGCTTTACCTGGGGCTAAATCCACTGCTAATTATGCCAACATCTTTAAATGCAAGGTTTAATACACTTTGTGTCTCCATTAGGAATCTCAAAAGGGCATGTTCAGTGACTGGGAATGTCAAAGGCCCTTTAAAGAGCATTTGAATAAAGTAGATCTCCAGCAATAGGGAATTTAGTTTAGCAGTTCTTTTGATCTCTTTTTCAAATAAAGGAATTAACCATAAATTAGGATTACTTTAGAAAGAGCAGATGTTGTCTCTGAGATTTAGTAGAAACAGACAGCTGTTCCTCACGTTCAGTAGTCACCGATGTCTTTAACTGCATTTAAACTCAAATTAATTCCCATTTTAAAATGGGTACCATAACCCTTTCCTGCTTAGCAAAATTGGTTTTGGGTACTTGCAGGAACTCTTTCAATGTTGATGACTGGTGGTGGATTAACAGCATCGAGAAAATGAAGTCTCTTCCACCACAGAATATTAAATGGCTGCTAGATAACATTTTGTCTGATCAGAAAATAAGAATGGTCTCCAGAGCCATTCAGGTTTTGGTCTCTCAGCCAAATCTGCCATGCAAGAAGCCTGTTGGTAGTAAATTTTTGTCTGTGTTTGATATAGTTCAGTTCAAAAAATGGGCAGAGAGCACATTTCAGAGACAATATGAGAAATCATTCGTGTTTTGGTTGCATTTCAGTCCCCTGTGTAGCATTTTTCTTTCTCTATGCCCCTATTTCAGTGGACATTAAAAGAAAAAATGCCATTAACATTGGGAGGGGAAAGTGGCAATAAAATGTGGAGATGCTCAAATGCCACAGCAATGGGATCTGGGTAATTCTCTAAGACACCCTGAGGTTTGAAACAGCTGTTTCTTGGAAGCCCCAAAAGCATTCTGCCAAAGACACCAGCTGGTCACTGATGTTTCTAATCCAGCTGTCACGGAGCAGCCATCTCTGGTGGGCTGGAGTTTTGAGGTGTGTTCTAATCCTGCCCTTTGCTGTGTGCCACTGAGCACAGGGAAGAGCCAGATTAGACATTTGGAACTTGACATCAAAGTTACAAAAATGGAATCATCCCTTTATTAGAAATCTCTCCATTTCCTCTCTATGGTGCATTTCCAAATCTTCAGTGTGGATTTAGACAAGTTCTTAATGGAAATAAAAGGCAGTTGGACGTTTCATTCATTGTTTATGCAGAAAGAGATTGTGAAATAATTTAATAAATGTGCAAAGTCTGCCACAGGGACAAGGCTCTGGTTGGAGCAATTAGTCCTGAGGGGTTGGTGGTTCTGTTTCCAGGATGATCAGCTGCTTTGCCCGTTTCTGGATCAAGGGGCTCTGTGTGCTGTTTTGCTGACCTTGGCCAGAGAAGCTTGCCAGAAGCAAAAGCAGAGGTAGATCCTTGTTTGCATTGAGGTTGTGGCTAAGGAGCTGTGTCTCTGTCCCGGCAGTGCTTGTGCAGTGGGTCCATGCCAGGAGCCCTGCAGTCGTCCAGCGCGACGCCCTGCCCGTGCTCTGGTCCTTCCTGGAGAACAAGGCGCTGCCCGTGCGGAGCGCCAGTGTCCGCACCGTGGCCACCAAGCTCGCCTCTGCCCTCTACAAGGTGATGGGCACCCAGCTGAAGAAATGTGCTGCCAGCAAGCCTGCACACGTGCAGGAAAACCTCTCCAAAATGCTGGGCTGGTGAGGGCGAGATGTTATCCAGAAGGCTGAGGAAGCGCTGAGTTGGACACCTCCGGATTTGCCTTTTTAGCTGTGCCAAAAAAGATGAAATCCAAAGGAAGGGTTTGCATCTGCCCCCGCTCTCTCCATTGCCCTTCCTGGTCATGGCATGGGGGGCCTGAAGCAGCTCCAGATGGAGGACAAGGTGAAGGGAATCATGGCTCAGCCTCACACAGAGGTGAGGGGGGAGCTGGGCCAGTCTCTGTTGGGAGGAAGGGTCTTGTGGCAGCGCAGAGAGGCTGTGCACATTGCCAGGGAACAGCTGTGCCCTGCATGTGCCCCTGCAAGGAGCTGTGCTGCTGCCCCTGGAGCTGCAGGGCTGCTGAGCTGTGGGGCAGGCAGAGGAGCCGGAGGGTGCAGGTGCAGCTGAGCCATTCCTGGAGAGCACAGGGCTCTGGGCTCCCTGCTGTCCCAGGGCAGCCCAGAGGCCAGGATGTGCCTGTGCTAGCTCTGGGCAAGTGGCTCAGGGTTTTGCCCTGGCCTGCCTCAAGTGTCTGCCAGCAGGAGCATGTTTCCCTGTGCAGCTGTTTAGAAGTTGGCAGGAAATGTGTCCCATGAAATATGGAGCTTCTGATGCTTTAGGTTTGCATGGTGGCCGCTGCTAAGTTTGTGTCTCCATTTTGCAGATCTGGCTGGTTACAGTCTTACCGAGAAGTTTTCTCCAGACACTTCCGATGTTCCCTCACCCACAAAGTCCTTGCCTCCCGTCCAGAAGAGCTCTCTTTCCTCCAAGCTCAGGAAGAAGCTGCTGCCTGCATGAAGAGTGTTTGAAGAATAGGATTGATGCCTTAGGCTTCATAGTTACAGCTGTACATATGTTCTGATCTTTAGATGTAGTTTTCAATTAATGTGTTTTGATTGTATCTTTAAAATTTTTGACATATTTTTAACTATATATATTTTTGATGATGAAAAAAGTAAATAAACAAATAAAACTTAAATAAACCAAGAGGAGAATGTGAGACCAGGACCTGCTAGCCTAGGGATTATGGGAGTGCAGCTCACTCAATGTGCCAGTGTCTCACCACATCCTTTCCTCATTGGGCCTCTCCTCTTCCTCTTTGGCCATGTTTTCTTTGTGTCATTTGTGCTGCTCTTTGTTACTTGGCATTACAATGGGGCCACCATTGACCTGTTTGGGGACAATGGATCCAAAAGATCCTGTCTAGTCAAAGGTTTTCTACCTAGGTGTGTTCTGTGCTCACCAAAGGCCTGAGCAAAGAAACAAAGAGAAGTGTGCCCAAATCCTAAAGCTTTGCTCCTTTGCAACCTCCCACAGATCTGGCTCACAGGTGTCTTCAATCACAATTTCATAGGTAAGAAGAGGTCATGTATTTCACTGGGAAATGATGCACTGCTTTAGAAAAGTCACCTGTATGTATATTTACCTGGGACAGCAGTCCAGCTGTGTTGTTTGCACCTTGTTTGCAGAAGGATGAGTGCACTGGAAGGCCAATAACAAGTGACAAGGGTTCCTCCAATCTGTACTGCAGCCTGGCTGCCATTCAGCCCAGAGCTAGGGCATCATTTGTTCCCATGGACCAGTGCTTGCCAGTGTAATGAATTCCTGCACAGCTGGAAGAAGCAATTCTGGATTCAGCTCCAGCTCTTGGTGGGCTGCATGATCATTGACAATGCTGCCCTTCCAGAGATTATTCTGCAGTTTCCTTTCATAATCATTTGAAGTATTAAATTTCACATTTCAATTTGCTTTGTCTTAGGGAAAAACACTTCTGGCCCCAGTGCAAACTGTACTCTTGGTTGCCAGCTTCTGATGTCACACAATGTCACCTGGCTGCATGTGTTTGCTTTGCTCTGGGTCTAGTCCTGGCCTAATAAAGCCCAGGCAGGGTGGCACATTGCAGGGAAAACGGGTCCATGAGCTTATGGGGTTGCCATCACCAGCAGAGTGAATGTGCCCTTTGGGGATTTCTCTGGAGACAAAATTAGGGACCTACTCCATGCCACAATATTCTCTTAGATCTTTCTGAAATATCCTAGAAAAGGCTGTGAAACTTCACATTTCCTTGCACACCCACTGCTTGAATAGGGGCATTTTTGTCCCTCCTCAAAGCCATTGCTCTTGCACATCAGAAACATGACCATCCACCAACAGGAATGATGCATAGTCCTCCTGCTGCTGCTTCAGAGGACTGGGAAGTGCAGACCTGGGTATTACCAATATGAGCACTTAATTAGCATTTCATGCTCCTTCGAGCTGTCCAGATCTCAGGGCTTTCTGTTTCAAAGCAGCCACTGCACCATCTCTAGGGAAGAACAGGAAATGGGAAACAGTGACTGCCAGCCCTGCAGGGGTGTGGGGGAAAACCTGAAGTGTCTGCATCAAAAGATGAATGGGAAGAGTGTAATTGCCAAAGCCATCCTTCATTAGGATAGCAGGACCAGTTCTTTACTGCATGCCTGCATGAAAACCATTTGGGATCTCCTTTGTGTATCTCATGCAGAAAAGGAGCTCTTAATAATACCATGCTGCTTAAACCAGATTGGGATGTGGCTCTGTAGTGGTTCACAATGAAGCAGACTGCCTGCTTTGTCACTCCCAGCCCTGGTGAGCCTGCGAGGGACTGTAGTGTATCCCATGCCTGTTTTGCCTCCAAGCAAAGCTTGGTTTTCCTTATTAGTGTGGAGTAAATAGAAGAATAATAAAATGGACAATTAAACTGGCCACTTTGGAGGATATGCTCATGCTTTCGCATGTCAGTCCTGTACCTCATGCTCCCAAGGCTTGTTACTCATCATGAAATATTTTAACAAAAAAACCCCAGCTCTCATGTTACATCTGAATTAAATTGCATAAGATCATCAAGAATTCTGCTGTCAGGAACAAGACAAGAGCCTTCCGACACTCACTTGCAGCTGTCCTGGATTTCTGCAGCCCTTTGTGAAAAGCTGCTGCAGACAGAGTGTTTGGAGTTGGTTTGGGCCTTTATGAGGGATCAGTGGAGCAGTGTGCATGGCTCTCCTGGCAGAAAACTGTTTGTCCAAGCCCAGGGACATGGTGCCGGCAGAAGCGGAGCGGCCCCGCTCCCAGCCCGAGAGTCTGTGAGCAGAGCCATGCTGGGGAGAAAAGACAGCGAGGGGCTCCAGCCCAGCTGCTTCCCCTGCCCTGACCGTTCCAGGGAGCTCTGCCATGGGAGAAAGCCGACGCTGGACGAGCCACCGAGCTTCCATCAGCTGCTGGAACTGCTCCGTGACAGCTCCTGTTCTTCCCGAGAGAGAACCCAGCGCCTTCTTGGAACACGTGTCATGGGGGGATTCTGTTTGTTAATAAACTGTTGGGGTTTTTCCACTTTCATCTATTAGTAATAACTTCATATTGCTGGAAAGGGATTGTTGGAACACTATAGAGGAGATGACTTATTGCACAATGTCCTGTTTTAAATTGTTTCAAACTGTGTGAGACAGATGGCTTCACATAGGAGCATCCCCAAGGCTGCTGAGGGGAAGGCACAGAGGAAGACAAACCCAGTATTTCTGAGGGAAACTCCTTGACACCAAACCAACCTGAGCTGTCAAACAGCAGACCTGATGTTTCAAGACACGGGCCAAAGGGGAAAACTTTCAGTGTGTTTGGTGCAGGCTGGGTTATGCTCGAGGCAAAGGTGTGTCAGTGTGTTGGATAATACTCTTTTCAGGACCTAGAAATGGGACAACTGAGAGGTGTTTTAAAAACTTTTATTCCATTTTCAGTCTCATGAGAAGGGTGAGACAATACAGATCTTATAATTCACACCATCACAATCAGAAGCTGACTATTTCCTAATTATAATACCTTTTAAGTGTTTCTTGGTCTATCTGTTTTTTTCCACGCCATGTTGTAGATGCCTTAAAGCCAATTATTTCAAACTACCCCTTGTGGGTTCCACTACAATGCATCTTTCATAGCTTTATTTTTCCAAAGTCTTATTTGCAAGGCCATCTTTCGAAATTTTTTTCTAGCTCCATTTCTCTCTCAACAATATCTGTCCTATTCCATGGCATTTTTAAGTCAGCATTTCTTGTCTCAAGATTTATATACAGATTCATACTGTGTGGGCCTTCTATTAGGCTCTAAAAACTTTTTACATATCCTTTTTCCACATCAGTGCACTTGGCTCCTTCTCTCCTCATTGTGCATGGCAA